>NW_020837947.1:37823924-38168436 GCF_003676395.1 Aethalodelphis obliquidens
TGTGTGTGTGTGTGTGTGTGTGTGTGTGTGTGTGTGTGTGTGTGTGTATAATCAATGGTAACAAATACAGACTGAATATTGGCTATCTTTGCTATTTAATGCTCTCTGGATATTGTCTGTTGTCCTTTCCCAGGTAGTCACTAGCCTCAGGTCATCTCTCTGACTCCTTTCCGACTTTTTTTCCTCACTTGTCCTCACCCCCTTACTTTTGGATTGCCCCCAGGAATTCTAAAATTCTCATTGTCATTAAAAGCAGTTTAGGTCTTTCCAGTCTCCTAGACTCTCCTTTTAGCATCCAAACTCATCACTTTGCTTAAAGGGCCCCAGGATCAACCTTCCTTATAAAGCAGTTATTTATAAATTCAACAGTTATTTATTGAATACTGATAATGTGCCAGGCACTCTTCTGGTTATAAATGTCAAATCTGGCCCTCTATTACATTAGTAGTGAGTGTAATCATTGTCAAAATGCCTAGCACAGTGCTGAAATATGTTTGCATTCAATAGATATCATGTTATTATATATATATTTTAAGCAAAATTTAGCATTATTTAGAAACATTAAGGGAAAGAAATAGAGGATGTGATCTTCAGAAATATTAAGCTTTTCATTTCTTTATTTCATCTATTCCCCGTAATTACACATCCTATTCCACCCCAAAGCCTTTTCAGTCATATTTATGACCCTCAGATGTATAGAGACAATGATGTAATCCACTATCATTGTAGCAAAGTTGTGCATTTTTAATTAATACAAGCATATCTTTCCATTGACCTGTATTTGTTTGTTGTTGTTGCTTCTGCTATAAATTTGCTAGCTGTACATTGTGGGTACACAGTAAATATGCACTGAAAACACTTTTGGTTTCAATGAATGAGAAACTACAATAAATGAAAAATACAGTAAGTGCCGTAGTCATGCTTAATAATATATTTTGGCTTATTTTTTTTCTTTGATCATTCTTTCAGTTTTTACTCTAATATTATTTGGTAAATTTTGCAAGTACATTGGGCAATATTTTATTGCCCCGATGCTAGGTGCTTGTGGCAGAAGAGGGGATATACAGTGTTCTGTGTTAATACGCTTGCTCATCCACTCTGTCTCTCACACCTTCCCACTGTTTTAGGCCTCTGCAGCCTCTGTCCTAGTCCAGGCTGCCATTACCTTTAGTCTGGAACACTGTTTTATCCTTCTTGACTGCTTCTGCATAGCCTGTAATTTGCACCACATATTTTGCAGTGCGTGGATTCATAGCCTACACATCTGGTTATTTTACTCTCCACTTTAAACCTGCTGAAGCTTTACTTTGTCCTTAGGATAAAGTTCAAATTTAAGGGTGTCAGTGCCTCTCCTGCTCTGTGTCTGGTTTCATCTCTTGATAACTGCTTCGCCACACAAAATTCTCTCCAGTCATTTAAAGGCATTCCATTCTCTGTTACACTTTCTGTTCTTTCAGAGGCTTCTTTCTTTGTTGAAAAGCTTATCTTCACCTCTCTGTCGCTTATGTTTTGAATAACTTTTATTCATATTAAAGTATCCAGTTATTATTTCCGTGAAATATCATCCCTTCCTGCCCCTCTGGATAGGTAGGTATTTTGTTCCAAGAGTTCCCACTAAGTATCCATCTCTTACAATGGAACATAGTGCACAGCACTGGGTATTTAATCGTATCTCACCAGATCAGAGTCCTGTTTTTTTAAGTAGGTTTCTCTATTTTAACTGACAGAGCTGGGCACAATGTAAAATGAATATCATGCCTCTGTTCAAAATTAAGGAGAATTAATAAATGCTATCCATAACTAGGAGATTTTGTTTCTCAGCTGGTATTCAAAAGTGACTAGGAAGAAAGCATACATTTGCAAGTATCCATTATGTTCAAAGTATTGTGCTCAGTACTTTACATATGTCACCTCATTTAATCCTCACAGCATTTGAGCCTTTGAGAACCTAAGCATGCCCAAGGGTATAAAATACTAATTGGCAAAGCTGGGATTCAAAGCTTGACCTTTCTGAGTACAATATTTATGTTCTTTTTACCAATTCGCATTACTTTTGAGGGTCTATAAAAGCTGAATTGCTGACTACTATCCATCTTGTTGGCTGAATTGAGGAATATTTATTAAAGAGCTTTGTAAACTGTAAATATTCTACACACGTACAAGGAGCTATGGGTATTCCTTAAGCATCTCTTAAATACATAACTAAGTGACTCTACAGTATTGATAGCGTCATTAGTGTTAGAGAGAAGCAAAGAATATTTATTCTTTTTATTTCTAAGAGTAACATTGCCCAGTGTGTATTCCTCTGGGATACAGAGGAATGTTATATTAGAGAAGAGTTCTATCATCAAATATGTTTAGGAAACAATGAGCTTAAATTGGTTTCTCTACTGTAGCATTTCAGTGTGGAATATGTTGTCATTTTAAAATCTTAGAAAGGTAACATCTTGTCTGCATGCTTTTCAGAGTTCTTGACCCTGAACTCTTTTTGTGGATAAGAGCATCTGTCAGAACTAGTATTCTGTGGATCCCACTTGTAAATTAGTTGTAAAATTACTCATCAGAGAATGTTACTCTTAAAAATGTGTTCTGCCATGTAAATTCAGACAAGGATTGTGGATGGCTATTTCTGAGATGGTAAGTATGGAAGTTAGTTTATATATGTGGGTTGCAAAATAACTCATTAAGTTACCCCTCTAAGAAATAGATATGAGAGTTTCCCACTTTATATTAGATGATATAAAATATGACTTCTTATTCGTGTGCTTAATTAGTATTATGCATACTGAGATGCTTCAATTAAATTCAGAAACTTTGATGATTGAATATCGTGCATACAGTGTTGTGATGAACCAGATGAACAGCACAGAGCACATGGGAATTACATACTTACTATCTGCCGTCTTCTAAGCATTTTCAAAGTATTAGCTCCTGTCCTAATGTGAAACCAGGTACCATTTTTAATACATTTTAAAGATGAGGAGACCAAGCAAGAGAGCTATTGAATTATTTTGCAAAGTGACACAACTAAAAATTGGTTGGGATTGGATTTGTAATTAGGCTGTGTGCCTCTAGGGCTTATGTTATTAACCCCTATGTGATACAATATTGCCACTTCCTTATTGATTTCTGATGGTGAAGTCTTTGTGGAAAAAATAATTTCTTTGTACAAAAGTGTACTTGTATTGCTGTAGTTTTCAAGATTTACAGCAGTTTTGAATGAAGTAATCACAAAAGGTAGCAGACTTTTACCCTTCTTACAATTCATTTTTACCAAATAATTAATACTTTACCATGCTTTTCCCATGTTCTTTCATCCTTTAAAATAACGTGTTTTTATTCAACAGATTTACTATTTTAGTCCATCATTTAGATTGTGGGGGGTATATTATGCATATCCACAGAGAGGGGATGGCATGAGGGAAGAAAAATGATGCATTTGGAAAGTCTGTCCTCACGGCATGTGTAGATTAGGGAGAGAGACAGAAATGTATGTGAACAATGAAAGCACACATAGAAGGTATAGATGCCTTAAGAAAAGTCCTGGTGAGGTGCCATGCTGGCTCAAAGGACAGAGAGAGGACTTGCACTTGGGGGATCAGGGAAGTTTCCAGAAAATGATGGTATTTGAGGTTGGATGAAAAAGAGTACGCAGTTGGATGTGAAGATAAAGAGAGAAGCAGACAAGCACAAATAAAGGCATGGGGAGAGCCCCAGTGCTAATTTCATGTCCAGAGTTACTAAAACGTGCTGTATTCAGTTGGGTGTAAGCAGAAAGCAACTTTGTTCTTTCAGTGACTACCACTGCAAACCTCTCTTTAGACCTGCTTTTCTCTACCCCTTGGATGAAATCCGAAAAAGACCCTATATTTTTCCTGGTCATGCTCAGATAATAAAACAATGATCTTTTTCCCCAAGCATTTAAAACTTCCAAATCCAATGTAATATCAAAGCTCCCAACACCCACCCCAGTTAAAAAGTTTCCCATTGCTCAGCTTGAGCTTGCCCTGAGCATGGAAGCCTGTAAGTGGGTGGGGTGTCCTGGGCTTCCTGTCCCTTCTCCTCACTCTGTTCCCAGGCAGCTGATTGCCATAACCTTCAGGGTTATGGGGAGGGAGCAGGGATGAGGGATACAATCTAACTTGACTGGCTCAAGTATTACCTGAGTTTGGTGCCTTCTGTCCTAGTGTCAGATGTCCAAAACTGATTTGCACACCAAAGATAAGTTATACCATTGACAAGTTAAGTTAATAATTCTAACACTAAAATGCTTAGTATAAAATTTTCATGTAATTGAAACAAATGCATGTTATTTTTAGGACTGTGCCTTTTTCATTTTATCTTTTTTGTGTAAAGGAATGTACACATTTTAACTTTAGGAATAATCAGGGACATAGGGGTTAACTACCACCTGAAACCATCATGTAATTTAATTTTTAGAAAAGAATGCCAAGGCCTGCTCGAATGGGATTGGGAATGCCACAGTTTAAATTCTTTGAACATCAAATATATGTATTACTACCTTTAGATCTGTTTCATATCTAACCTGTTTTAAAAAAAAATCTTAATTTAAAATCAACTATATGGCCCCAATTGTAGGATAACTTATGAACATTTGTGTGTGTAGCATGCTGTGTTCTGCGTGCATTTCTTTGTTATTTGCCATTTGTTGAATTCATAGGTACCATTGTCCTTATCAATACACAAGAGAAACTCATTCTCTGTTTTCAGTTATTCCTAAAGTGTTAGCTCTCAGGAGAGACTCTGAAAGATTCTATTCCTGTTTTTGAGCCCAGCAAGTTCCTTTTAACAGAGACAGTAATTTATAACACTGAATGTAAATCACATGGAATGATTTTTCTTAGACCAAATTAATTTGTTTCACTACTTTGACAATCTTCTAACATATAACAAAATCTAGATTTTTAAAAATTTGTCTTTAAATGATCTGATTCCAAAATTACTAAAATACATTAAAGACTTCAAATGTTTAAAAAGAAAAATTCTGAGAACAATTCAAAGATTAAATTCACATAAAGGCAACCAAACTCAATAAAAGTAAGTAAATTATAAATCCAAAGTTAACTAAAAAAAAAAAAGAGTAGAACTAGATTTTATTCTTCTATTTTTGGTTAATATACTTGTTACTATTATTTGAATATTTTATAAGGGTTGATATTTTAAATATTTAAAGAATTTTGGGGTAAATATATTCTTTATCAATATCATTGTTTTTGTTTATAATTAATATTCTTGTAATACAATACACTAATTTACCATGATACTGCAATATTAACACTATTTCTGTGCCCGAGATAAGTAATTAAAGGGCAGCCTTGGAATCCTTCTTTTCTGGTCTTCTTGTTATATGAAATAATGCATTTCTTTCTTGTCAAATAATATAGGATTTTCTATACATTACTCTATAGAAATTAGCTGTTAGTACTGCCATTGTTGTTATTTTTTTAAAACTCAGAACCGTTTGTATAAAAAGATTTGCTTACGTTTACATATGGCTATCAAGAAAAAAATGACATTATTTTGAAAAGAGTTGAAAAGGCTTTCTATGTTGGAAACATGCTGGACTAGGAATCCGAATATTTATGACTTAGCCTAGGCCTGCCTGCCTGTCTGATAGGGTTATGACATAGATCTAGTGAAATAATTTATGCAAAGGACTTTGGAAATTCTAAGGATGCATACAAATTAAAAATTTCATTCAAATACAGAATATTCATAGGTTTTGATTTTTTTTGGTCTTCCATTATTCGATTTTGGCTTTTTGCTTGGTTTTAAAAAATTTCTGATTAAAATTTTAATCTGTACATTTGAAGTTATCTGATTTTCTAGAAAATTCAGTAAATGAAGGATGAGGAATCAATAAAATTTTTAGAAATTTGAGTAGACATATATATTCCAAGGACTGATGTAAAAAGTCAAGTATGGTCACAAGATAAATCAGTATTTTAAACATTTCAGCACAAAATACTGAGGCACCACCACTAAGTTTCTGCTTACTGTTCAAGAGATAGAACATCCTTCTTGGTATTAGTCATCTAATGAGTGTTCTCTGGTTCTAGTGCTTGAATACTTGGGTTAGATTGCAATTAGTATGGGACCATTGGTGGAATGATCAACCTTCCTGTGATAGCGTTTTGCAGTAGTTTGCCATGATATCAGTGTGTTTTTGAAACTAAATTGACTTTTAAAATTTCCCATCATCATGTGAGCTTGTTTTTGGCCTCCTCCCTCCAGCCTCATCGTATAGTACCGGAACTCATTCTGTCTGCTTTTGAGATTTCTTGTCAATGTTAAAGTTCTCAAAAAAAAAAAAAAATATATATATATATATATATATATATATATATATATATATTGCATTACGCGGGCCTCTCACTGTTGTGGCCTCTTTCGTTGCGGAGCACAGGCTCCGGACGCGTAGGCTCAGCGGCCGTGGCTCACGGGCCTAGCCGCTCCGCGGCATGTGGGATCTTCCCGGACCGGGGCACGAACCCGTGTCCCCTGCATCGGCAGGCAGACTCTCAACCACTGCGCCACCAGGGAAGCCCTCTCAAAAATATTTCATGCTCCATAGTCAATTGTAATTTCATTCTTAACATAGATTTTTCAAACTGTTCTTTGGTTTCTGAACTCAGATATGTACAGTAGTTCATATTTGTAAAATTTTCATTGCCTTCACATGGGTCATGTGGAATCCAGTCCATCTGTGAGATGCTGGGGATGGGCTACTTGGAAACCTTATAGTTCTAAGAGTGGATTTCAGTTCAGTCATTTGTTAGAAGAAGATTAATACCTTGCCTTTTACCAAAGTATGTGGGAAGGTGTTTTCATGTACTAGCACTCACTCATTTGCTCTCAAATACTTCTGTGAACATGGCTCCAGTAATTGAAATATTAACTCCCTTATTTGTGCATATGAGTGTGGATTTTGAATATTCAAAGGTAGAGACCGGCTGCTAAAGTAACCTATTATGCTTCATTGTATGGTCCCAGGGAAAGCAGTACATTTGCTGCAATATGTGAAAGTGTGGGCTTCAGAGCAATGTCAGTCCTTAGTAACCTCAGCTTGTCATTTTGCTGTTAAGAGAACCTCTAGGCTTCCTGCTAAATATCAATTTAAGTTTAAGTCTGCATGCTTGACATTGGGGACTACTGTTCCTGAGAGGTGTGCATAATTCCCTTTAACATTGATGGAAAGGAGAGCACGACGTGGTGAAATATCCTTCTTGGGAGGACAACATTGTGAAGCTCATTTATTTCTCTAGATCGATTATGTGCGAACTGACAGTTAAAGCATTTGAACTCTTAGAGCTGTGACACAAATTTGTGCTAAAAAACAGATCATCACACATTACAATAAGTCCACAATCCCTAAAATTAGGAATAAATAGGGACTGTTATCTATGACTCATTCAGTGACATTTCATCTCAAATATGTAGTGCATATTTTCCCATACATCCCAGAGGTAACAAACAGCAAATAATATCACCTTCATGTTTAAACAAATAACTGCATACTTTACATATTAGATTAGGGGAAAAAACCTCAAACATGTGGCAGCTATTATAGTACATAGCTTCAAAAATTAGATCACTTCATCCAAGTATTTTGTTCTTCATGAATGTTAGTAAACGCCCAAGAAGGTTGAAATCTTGATATTAGATAGAAGAAAATAATCAAATATTGCCTTCTGGCTTTATTAGATCTGTTAACTATTTGTCAAATGGTCCTCTTTAGTTTTAGAGATAAAAAAGGTTGCCCTATAATCTTGATATATCAGAATACCTACATAAAATATTTAATAGCACAATTTTATGCATTAGAAAACCTGAGTCATTTCAATAATAAATTTCATTTCTAATATCTTTTCCCATTTTTCCCTCAACTGTCATTGTTATTTATCACAATTTACTGCTTGTATTTACATTTTTTTCAATTCTTCTCTCCAGTAGTTTTTTCTCTTTATCCCTTTCTCTCTCATATTTTTCCTTTATTTAATAAAATTCCATTTTCAGCTAAATTGAATGTATTTTGAATTTGGACGTCTTCCTTGTACTCGTCATTGATCACAATATTACCCTTACAGGAAATAGTTGGGCGTTGTTGGCATTTCAATAGGGTAATTTTGATTTCCAGAGGAAGAGATGCCTTTCTCTCCACCAGTGCTTTTTACTCTTCCCTCTCTCACATCTTGGGATCTTTCTACCTTAATAGCTTTCGCACTTCCCAGATTTTTTAATATTTTTCTCTCCATCAGGTATTTTTCTGCTTTCTTCAAATAAAATGGAGTTTCCTATTTTGAAAACAGCGTTTGCTTGATTCTCCCGCTACCTTCAAGCCACATTTTTTCTAGTGCCTTTTACAACACTTGTCAAATAAATGACTTACACCCTCCACCTCGATTTAGTCACCGCCCACCTTAAGCCCCTAAAGACAGATGTAGTGTAAACCCTGACAGTTGGCTTTTTTTTTTTAAATGCCAGTGCCTGACTTAAGCTTTGGTTTCAGAGTCATCCACTTCAAACCACTTCCCAGATGGCTGTCTCAGATAGGCACCTTGACCACTTCCCAGATGGCTGTCTCAGATAGGCACCTTGACCACTTCCCAGATGGCTGTCTCAGATAGGCATCTTGCCCCAGCCCCCCACCTTCCATAGTCCAGGCTTTTTTTTTTTTTTAGAGATCTTGGTTTATTTTGATAACCGACCGCTTGGGCCGCTTGCTTTTTCTCTTCCCAGGCTTTAAACTCCCACTCTTAGTTTTTCATTCACCAGTAGTGAGTCTGCAAAACCCCAACAAAGGCAGAACTCCAGGCCTGCTAGCTCTCTCTTTCTCTCCGTCTCCCCTCAAGAACTTGCTTTGTGGCCTCCAGGTGTGCCAAGTAATTTCCAGGACCTGTAAGTAACCTCTTTTTTTTTTATTGCTGAGGGTGTCTTGCAATCGTAATAAGAATACAAGGCCCTGTCCAGATACAACATAGGTTATTGATAGGCTGAGACCAGCACAGAACAATAGGCTTCCTACTATTTGCATCCCAATTCCAAAATCATGTTCAAAAATGTTGCCAGGGACTCTCTAGATATAAAAACAAACTCTCTTTGTGTTTAATCCTGAGGTTTATTTCTTCATTTTTTAAACATCCTCTTTCCTTGACCTTGCTGAAATTAACATCTGAATTTTTCTTATACATTTTCAACCAATATTTTTCTCAAGCCAACTTGAGAAAGCCAACTTCTGTTTGTCCCTTGGAAAAACTGTTCCTTCTTCCTCTCATAATGTTAACTTAACCTCTATGTGGATGATGTGAGAATCTCCATATGTCTTCAAAGACCATATTCTTTTCCCAATGTCTACTTAATATTTTCACTTGAAGTTACACCATTGTCTCAAACGCAATATGTATTTCTGTTATAAACTTCAAATAAATTATGTTAAAACAAATTCTGTTTATCAGGTCCCAAACCTGTCATATTTGAATAAACAGCCTTCTTTTTCCTCCTCTGTACATGTCAAACACATCTACAGAGAAGGAAAAAGAAAGCTGTTAAATGTCTAACTAATTATTTTCTTTCCACTTTCCATTCCATGAACACCTGCCTAGTTTTACACATTATCATTTTACAACTAGAGTATTTCAGTGACAATTTACCTGGTTTCTGTGCTCCCAGAATAAGCCCTTTCTCCTGACAATCACGGAAAGTTTATCTCTTCGAAACATTGCTGTGTAACTCCCTTGCTCAAAAGTGTAATGGCTCTTAATGTTCTAAGAAAAAAGTACATCTCATTCACTGAGATTTCAAGGTTAGTTTTTTTGACCATAATTTACTTTAAACAATTTTTAAAATTTTCATTTTTACTTCTCATTAACACAAAGGAGACTCTTGCTCCCCAGCCAGCTAGATCCATAATCCACGGGAATACTTAACCAGTCATTCACTTTGTAACTTTCTTTCCCTCACCCCTTTGTGGCTCTGTACTCTCCTTCAAGCCTTACCTATTTCCTGCCTCCTTTAAAATTGCCAAAATCCAAAACTCAGATTACTGTGCCCTTCATTTGGCATTTTTCCTGTAGTGTCCCTAACCAGACTGTGTGTGGAAATAGTCCTTACATTTAAGTATTGTGCCTGCCCCCAGTAAGCATGAATGCAAACAATACAGAAGCAAGAGTGAGTGATGGAACTCAGTAATTATTTGGAGAAGTATTTTCTCATTTAATAAAATTGAGTTGTGCAACCTTAAATTGTCTGTTAAACCTGAGGACAAAGTTTAGCTGAAAGCGTTTCTTAAAAAATATAACCCTGAATTCTTCCTTAGATTGCTTTGATTTAGGACTCTCTGTTAAGGATTCCTTCGTTTTGGAAATCATGCTAATTTTCCAGTGTAATAGATCTGCATTTTATAAACCTAGCCATTTTTTCAAGAAATGTAGATTCTCTTTGAAGCTGATTATAACATCTTCAGATTTTGGCATGTGCAGTATTATAGAGAAAAAAAAGACTCAGTGAGTCTGAACAGTTTTATGAGGATAATCGCTACCTATTTGGTTTAGAATTTCAGGCAGATAACAATGACTTTTTTAAACATTCTCCTAATCATTATTCATGTACCCATGCAAAAACATTGACTGGATGCCTTCTTAGTGCCAAGAATTGTGTGAGAGAATGAAAATAAACCATGCTTTGCTCTCAGTTTTTGCTTCCACTATCCTCATTTTTTTTTTTTTACATTTTTATACAGTTACTTTTATGCTTAACAATTCTGTTTGTTTATAATATTCCCAAATTGGGTAATGAGATAAAAGGGGGCATGTGTGTGTTTCTTATTGTCTAGAAAAGTGAAAACCAGAATGGTAATATTCACAGACACTGTTTACTAATGTTAGAACAATAGGGGCTGGTGGTTTTTAAGGGCTGAATTAGATCATGATGCTCTATGATATCATTTAGTGAGGAAATCACTCCTCATAGTATGTATAAGTTGTGAGTTAAGGGACCTACCAACAGCATATCACTTAATTTGTAAGACTGAAATTTTACCTGAAAAATATGGCTGAACAGTCAGAAATTTTGTTTTTTTGATATGTATACATAATATACATAATAAAATAGCTTGTTTTCTAAAATAAACTCTTGACTCTTTAAATTTCATTTTGTTTCACTTAAAGAGCCCAAATCGATCTTAGATAAGGAAATAAATCACTCATATTGGGAATGCAATAATTTTTCCAAATCATAACATTTATTTCAATAAAAAGTCAAGTTTCTACTTGAGTCCTAATTCTTCTAGGAAGCATGTTTCTCCTAAGAGAATCCATCCAGTTTGGTGGTTAAAATGCTTGCTTTTAAAACATGATCAAAGAAAAGGGGTAATTATTTTATGGTAAGGGAGGACTACCAAGGTAAGCCTCAATAATAAAAATAAATAATCAAGAAATTTTCCATCAAAACATACTATAGGTAATTTTTTTCAAATTCGCGTATCTTTGTTCATAGTCACGGATTTTAGAAAGGTGTTACAGAAGTAGAAAGGGACCTGGAGTGATCATCTGGGGCTGCCTCTTTGCTTTAAGCAGATACATTGAGGACCCCTAGAAAACAGATATCTATCTGGCAACCCCAGGAATGGGACCTCACATCTTCCCATGGTATCACATTCCATTGTTTTATTAGCTGTATGGCAGAAGGCTTTTTCTTAATCTAACTGGAATCAGCCTTCCCTTTAACATGCCAAATATTTTTTAAAGTGAAAGGCCAAATCATGTCTCATTCATACTTTTCTTCTTATTAAAAAAAAAGTTTCCTTCTTTTAATTGTTTAAATAAATCTATACCTTGATCTTCAACTCTAAATTCTAAATTGTTAAATGTTTAAGAAACCTGCCATTCTTAGACATTCAGAGAGCTAGATGATGCCATGAGGGGAAATGCCCGTTACTCTAATTGTAAATATTCTCACTAATGTTTTCCAGTTTCTTTTCTCCCTAAGCTTACTTCTCTTCAAATAATATAGGAAAAATGTGATTCCATGTGTAGAAACTGTAGGTAGATTTTGACTTATATTTAATTAAAACATCAAAATTATTTTTTTCAAATTAAGAAATATTTAGAATAGTTTTTATAGAAAACATAGTCTGTGCTCTTAAAGATTAAGAAAAAAATCAGAAGAATATTTTAGCAAACCTTGAAGAATCTTTTTTTTTTTCTGAATTAAACTCTATAATGCTATGATACTAAGTTAAAGGCTATTTAGATTCTAAAGCAAATACAGTGTACAAAATACATTCCTCGATCAGAAGATTTTCTGGAAAAAAATAGTCTAGCTAAATTATGCTACCTATTGTAAGCAATGCTGCCAGCTTATTTAGATTCTTAACCTCTAGCAATAACAGATTATTTTGATAAATTATTCATATTTCTGCACTGTGCACCTTTTGCAATTTGCATATCTGGCAGCAAATAGGCTCTCCTTTCAGGCTTCAGTCCTCTTGGTCAGACAGGATGGCCGAAGGCTGCTTCATGATTAATTTCATCTCAGTGGGGTTATTATCATACCGAAATTAGCAATGCCCCTGAAATATGCTTTCCTGGAGCTACAGGCACAAGAGGCTTAGTTAGTTTAAGAGCTTTTAACCGTATAGTAAGTTTTAGCTTAATTGTTAACCTTTCTCTATTTGGGGAGTATGTACACCTAAAAATAATACTGGATTTTACAAGACTAGAAAACAATAATTTAGAGCTTGGTTTAGCAGCTCATTGGATTGCAGGATAATTTGTCATTAGTTTCTAGTATCTTATTTAAAAAGGATGTATACTTTTGAACAATCAAGGAGGTTTTTATATTGCCGGTTCAAAGTTTACTGCTGAATCAATAAATATTAATTTTTCTTCCGGTTTGTGTAAAAGTCATTCAGCTTTTCTATATTTAGTTTTCTCACCTAAGAACAGTCTAAATGCCTTGTACCATTGCAGAATTAGCAAGAGATGGCTTTTAAAGAAATGTTTCCGGAAAACATTTTAAATTCAGTGATTTGGGGTTGGGAAGAACTGGAAGATTTCTTAGAAAATATTTAAAATGTAAGTGTGGTTCTCTACAGTGCTATTATTGTTCATCTGCTGTCCGTTAGTCAAAGACCAATACTAGACTCACAGTGCAGCAATCTACTTGCTGTTAAAGTTATGTGAACCCTACATTTGAAAACTCAGTGGATTCACACTTCACATTAAAAGAAGTCAGAGTATAAACAGAGTCCTGTAGATGAAAAGTTCATGATATTAAACTAATATTTAAACCTATATGCAAAAATTGATTTCTTAACAAAGTAGTTGCAGACTCAATATATTTTCAGTTTGTTAAGTCAGACTGTTTCATGCCTAAGGAATCAGAAGACACTAAAACATTTGGCTAATCTGATTCATGACAATTTGTTTATATAAATACAACATGTTTCAGGAAGCTAAGAATACTAACTATTCTGATAATTTCCTGCTAAAACATTCCCAGGAGACGTATACTGACACTTAAATCTAGGTCCATCCTGTCTCTGATTTTGAGCTCCAGAATATTATTTATGGATTTCAGAATTATTATAAACTTCAGTTGAATTTTCTTATTGTCCTCTGTTCTTATTTAAATCACTATTTTATTTCAAAAATGTAACTATAAAAATTATCTAATAAAAAATTGAAAAAAGGAAAAATTATTTGATATAATAAAATTTTCATTTGGGCTGCGTGTAGTAGAGGCAGTGAGTAATACAGAGGAAATAAGACTGGCCATCACTTGATAATTTTTGAATGGGTGTTGAGAGCACCAATGAGGTTGGAGCTTATTATACATTCGTTATTTTGTTATATATTTGAAAATTTTCCTAGTAAAAGGTTGGTTTCATTTTCAGTTGGCAGTAATCAAAAGGAGAGAGAAAATTATGTATACTGAAAACTTGTTTGTAAAGATTTAATGTGTTTTCACTCTTGTGTAGTGTTTTTTTACCGCTCACTGCTGTGGCCTCTCCCGTTGCGGAGCACAGGTTCCGGACACGCAGGCTTAGCAGCCATGGCCCACGGGCCCAGCCGCTCCGCGGCATGTGGGGATTTTCCCAGACCGAGGCACGAACCCGTGTCCCCTGCATCGGCAGGCGGACTCTCAACCACTGCGCCACCAGGGAAGCCCTGTCTGGCCTTCTTAATGTACATTTATGGTCTCAGAGTTGCTTCCTTCTTAAAGCGTTGGTTTTGAAAATGGAAATACTGTACACTAGCAGATGTCAAATCTGATCACCTCTGCATGTGTCCTCAATAGATTAGAGGCTGACAGAGGAACAGAATGATCAACGGGAGAAGTTATTAATAAGACCCTAAGAAAAGCTCTCCATAATTCACAATTGGGTATACCGGGTGGTCCAACAGAATCGTAGGCATGGAGAACTCATTTAGAATCAGTGGTCTAGGGATTCCCTGGTGGCGCAGTGGTTGAGAGTCCGCCTGCCGATGCAGGGGACATGGGTTCGTGCCCTGATCCGGGAAGATCCCACATGTCACGGAGCGGCTAGGCCCTTGAGCCATGGCCGCTGAGCCTGTGCGTCCGGAGCCTGTGCTCCACAATGGGAGAAGCCACAGCAGTGAGAGGCCCGTGTACCACAAAAAAAAAAAAAAAAGAATCAGTGGTCTAAGAAGACATTAAAAGAAAAAAAAAAAGAGAAAAGATGGGGGAAATTTGAGTATAAAAATGCTAAGGTACTTTATTGACAACTATTTTTAATTTTTTTTTTTTTTTTAATCAGAACTACTCTACAGTTATCTGATATGTTGAGATCTTTAAGTAGCAAAACACCTAGGCAGTTTAGGGTACTTTTGATGATCTTTCCCATGTATTCTTGTATCCTTTTCATTCACCAATTATTTATTAAGTACCCACTAAATGCTAGTTATAGGGTAGAGTAATACTTAGAAATATATTAGTTAGAATTCACTATGTATAAATCTTAATTCTGATTTGAGACCAACTATTCTAGATTTGACAAAGGTAGCACTAACATGATAGTTGCATGTTCCTCCAGGAATAAAAGAAATTAATAATAAAAAGATCATAGGTAGAATGGACTCAATTTAATTTTGACAAAAGATATTTTGTCTTAAGAAATTTAGGAATAAAGTAAACCATATATGTGGATAAATAATATTTCTTTTATACAAAAACACAATGAAAAATTACTATTTTTGTATCATGATTATAATACAAATGAATAATTATCTCACCAACAAGAGGTAAAGCATGAATTAGAAATTAAACCTCTGGTGTTTGGCCAATGAAACATTGATTCTTTGCTTATGATTCTTGGCCATGTTATTCTGATGCAATCTTGTTATTTTATAATTCTAACTAGGATTATAATATTAACCTGTAATCAAAATTTGATGATAATTAAATGAAAGATTATAATATATATGTGTATCAACTACTACATTTACACCTAGCTTAGTACATACAAATAATAGGTCCTAAATAAATATGTGATAAATGAGCAAATAAAGATTAATACCTAAAACAAATGAGCAAAGCTTCCTTCCCATGTTGTTAAATGATAATTCAATTATTGAAAACTTAGTAAAGACAATCATGAACAATTATTTAGTGAAATGTGAAATGATCCATTGCTTTAAAAATCTTTATTTCTCCTTTATTTTCATGCTAATTAATCAAATAATATATTTAAATGTCTATGGTATAAGTGAGGTTTTTTTGGTACCCTGTTTATTTGAAGAGAACATTCTGAACAAAGAAAAAAAAAAAGCCAACGCAACCCCCCTAAGACAAGAGGGAAGAAAGATTCAAAATGAAACTTGCTCATACTCTCACAACACATATTGTTGTCCAGGGCCATGGTTATAGTTGATGGGCACCACAGCAGTGTAGGGAATGACATTTTAGGTCAAAAGCTTATCCTGGAATTTGGTTGTTCTGGGCTTTGTTCTCTTATTAGTTACTCAGTGACCTTCAGTGAGCCACTTTATTTATGTCTTAATGCTCCATGCATTTCAAAGGGCTAATCATACAGAAATAATATACAAAGAATTCTGAGATTTTCAAATTCCGGTGCTAAGGGCTTCCTTGGTGGTGCAGTGGTTGAGAATCTGCCTGCCAATGCAGGGGACAGGGGTTTGAGCCCTGGTCCAGGAAGATCCCACATGCCACAGAGCATCTAAGCCCATGCGCCACAACTCCTGAGCCTGCACTCTAGAACCTGCAAGCCACAACTACAGAGCCCACCTGCCACAACTACTGAAGCCTGCACACCTAGAGCCCGTGCTCAGTAACAAGAGAAGCCACCGCAATGAGAAGCCCACACATCGCAATGAAGAGTAGCCCCAGGTCACCCCAAGTAGAGAAAGCCCACGCGCAGCAACAAAGGCCCAATGCAGCCAAAAATAAATAAATTTAAAAAATCAAATTCAGGTGCTTAATGAATGCAAAGTATTCCATGGTCAGTTAACAGTGAAGCAAAATAGTTTTGGGAAACTTTATTTTATGATTTTATTTGGTTCAGTTACTTTATTTCTGTCTCGGTAAGCCTAATTCTCAGTGGTTCTCCTAATAATTGTGTTCATTTCTTAACAAAAATTCTGAGTGCCAAGGGCAGTGTTTTTATGTTTGTGTTTTTATAATTTTTCCTTTTTTTGTTGTTATATATCCTTCTGAAATAGTACTTCATGGTAATTTATTTATGTCTCTTTTTTTTTTTTTTCCATAAGATCCTGGCAAAGTCCCAGAAGCCAAACAAGGGACAATAAAAGTTGCAGCACAAGGTAGGCAACAAAACACTTAAAAATTCTATTGCTTTTAAAAAAAACTTATAGTAGCACTTTATTGACAATAGCCAAAGCTGTTTATTGCAGAATAGCACCATCTGCTGGGTTATTATAGAAAACATTTTGTTGTTGCATGAAGATGCACATTTCAAGAATTTATTTAGTAGTTGGAGAAAGTGCAACTGATAGTAATGCCACATTTGCAGAGGAGACACTGAATGACCCAAGAATTCGTATCTCGACTCCAGGTTTGTCATTGAGCTTTTACTTGTACATCCAAAAGTAAACCATAGATTAATTGATACATAGAAGATAATATGATGGACAGATAGAGATACACAAATACATAAAATTTCCAATGTTTTTAGTTATGCATTTAAATTTGTGTCATACTAGAAAATTCAGTCAGAATGTTATTAAATTAATACTACTTCATCTGTATATCGAGACTGCAAAAATCAGATATGACTACAAAGTAATCATCCTAGCTTTTATGAGCCATCTGAGAAAATTTGTTTTATCACTCACTAATATCTTTGGGACATCAAAAGTGGTTTTGTTTAAGAGAACTTTAGAAAGTATATTGATTCTTTAAATCATCGATTTGGGAAAAGTACTTCTTTAAAATAATTTTCCTGTAATGTTATTTTTAAACTATCACCTGAAATCACGTCCTTTGAGAAAGCTACTCTAACTCCATTTTCCACTTTATAGAACACTCTTAGGAAAGAAAAAGTAAAATATTTACTGGAGAAAATCTTTATTTTTTCTCCTTTGCCACATTATACAGCATTGACCAATAAAGGAGATGCATTTAGGTGGTGGTACATTTGTTTCTGTGCAGAAGCCCCTTGTAGCAGACTTTGAGAAGTCTGCTGAGCACATGACATGATTCCATCTGATCCAAAATTTTCTGTTACATTTAATCCTGGACCCAACGACATACAGAATCATCCTAGTAAATATTGGTAAAATGGGTTGACTAGCCATTTGACCCAATCATGTTGTTTATAAAGTATATGTGCTAGAATGGTTAAGAACTATGATACAAGGTTTTAGTTTTCATTTGATCATTGGGTTGATCAACAAAACTGATTCTTCTTTAGAAGAGTTCTCATCAGGAATGTCATTAATATTATGGGAGGTAGAAAAGCAGGGCAAATATTATCATCACTTTTGTGTTTTCTATTCATGAAAATGCAGCTCAGAGTGGATTCCTTAAGTGAATGACTACGTAGTTCAAGAATTATTGCAGTTAATGCATATATGTTCTCATAAAAAAGCACAATAGCCTGGCACAGTCTGTTTTAACTGAGGCTTCTGAAGGTCATGGTAGGTGTGGAACTATGACTCGAGGCAGGCACTTAGTGTTACTTCAGCCTCCTATTAGAGGAGTTCAGGGGAGGGAATTGAAGAGGTATTTGGAAATCTGCTTCAGATTTGAGCTCGGGGCCATGGGCTTTTACATTCCAAGTACATTGGATTAGGCAGACTCAGAACTTAATGCTTTCCGAATAAAGCATTTATTGTTGAGTGAATAATCAGGTAGAGTTTCAAAGACTTGTAAAACTATCCTTTTATGAGATTAGATGAAAGTGCTGATTGAGAACAGTGTACAAGTGTACAAGGCAAGAGTTAGGGGCTATATATATATATGTTCACAATTTAAATTGTAATGACACATCAAAGCAGGGACACACCAAACAGGGATAAATGTCACTTGTGTTGTGCACATACTCAGTAGACCTTTCGTAGACAGGTTTTATAACACCACAGCTGCATAATTAAATTATGCATAGAAGTAATTAATATTTGCAAGTACTCCATGTGGAGACGGCTTAAACACTATGGCAATACTGCTATAGCAGAGACTGATAATTTTGATAGATACAGTGACAAAATTGACAGTGATGTTTATAGTGGGGTAAAAGTTAGAGTATATCTATTCATTTATTTATTTTTTTTTACTTTTATAACAAAGGAACTATTTAAACCCTAATTTTATATAAATTATGTATATATGTACATATTAATTAAGATATAGCATTCTTTTTTGGAAGTACTTAAAAAATTATTTTAACAAAGAGTTTGGAGGCACTGAGAAGACAATGACATAAATGTCTTTATACTACAGGAGATTACAGTTTGGAGATATGAGAAATTTAAGTAACAACACAAATTGAATATCTTGTAGTGCTGAATTGAATTGTAGAGATAATAAATGCCAAAGAATTAAGACAAAGTGATTTTCAGTAAGAGGGATTCCTCATGGATGAGGGGTGACTTGAGTTTGTAGCATGACTGAAAAATAAACTGGAAGAAAAAAAAGCATTGCTAGTAAGTGGATGACTTAAGTAGATATAAAGAGCGATAATTATGAAAGGTTGTTGTCATCATCAAGACATGAGACAATAACCTCAACTAGGATGGCGCAGATGACTTTAGAGAAATGCAAGTAAGGTGAACATTTTGAAGACATAATATTTGATAAACTATACAGATGAAACAAAGAAAAAATAAAAATGGTACTGAGCTTTCGAGTGTTGGTGAATAGGATCATTATAATTGTCATAGTGATAAGTCCCAGGGGAAGGAAGGAGCTTAAGGGAAAAGAAGAGGATTCACTTTTGGGCAGGTTTATGTTGAGCAGACGGAATGTTATCCAGGCAATGATTTTTCTGTAGCCAGTTAGAACTTAGATGGGATATCAATCTAGTTAATAGATATTACACAATAAGTTGTGGTGCAGGAATGGAATATAGACCAAAATGGGGGAAGGAAGGAGAGAAATAAGGAATCATCTTTTTTTTTTTTTTTTTCCGGTACGCGGGCCTCTCACTGCTGTGGCCTCTCCCGTTGAGGAGCACAGCCTCCGGACGTGCAGGCTCAGCGGCCATGGCTCGCGCGCCTAGCCGCTCCGCGGCATGTGGGATCTTCCCGGACCGGGGCACGAACCCGTGTCCCCTGCACCGGCAGGCGGACTCTCAACCACTGTGCCACCAGGGAAGCCCAGGAATCATTTTTTAATCAGTTAGTTGTAACAGCTAGGAAGACACCTGTTGAGAATGAAATGCTCGAGTGAGGACAGGAACCATAATGGAACTCGCCTTAAAAGATGGGTCTACATCAAATATTTCCTAAATCCCCATCTCAAGATACTGCAGTTGATGCTCTGGTGTGGTGCTGCCACTTACCTCTCATGATGTACCAGGGTATTGGATCTGACTCTGTGCATAAATCTAGGGATGTGCCTGTGGAGTCCTGTGGGTGGGTGGGTGTACATTTGGAAAGGGAGACAGTACGCTGAGCCAGGAAAATGGTATTCCTATTTCCTTTCAACTACTGAGATTCACATGTTATCTTAGTTTGGGCTGCTATAACAGAATATCATGGGTGGCTTAAACAGTACACTTATTTCTCATTTTAAAAAAAGATGGGTCTATATGCATCTGTGTTAGTGTATTTCAGTGTATTTTTTTCCTTTTGGTCTCAAAGCAAACATAAAAGTATCCCATCTATTAGAGAACAAAAAGAACAAAATAACTAGAATATTAGCCATTGCAGTCTCAAGATTGCTTTGGAAATTCGGGGTCTTTTGTGGTTCCATACAAATTTTAGGATTATTTGTTCTAGTTCTATAAAAAATGTCATTGGCATTTTGATAGGGTTTGCATCAAATCTGTATATTGCTTTGTGTAGTATGGACATTTTTACAATATTAATTTTTCCAGTTCAAGAATATGGGGTATCTTTCCATTTCTTTCTATTATTTTCATATTGCTTTATCAGTGTTTTCTAGTTTTCAGAGTATAGGTCTTTCACCTCCTTGGTTAAGCTTATTCCTAGGTATTTTATTCTTTTTGATGCAATTTTAAACAGGATTGTTTTCTTGCTTTCTCTTTCTGATAGTTCATTATTAGTGCATAGAAAAGCAACAGATTTCTGTATATTAATCCTGTATCCTGCAACTTTACTAAACTGACTTATTAGTTCTAATAGTTTTTTGGTGGAGATTTCAGGGTTCATTACAGCAGTCTCATTACAATGTGAAAAACAAGAGCTAAATAGTTAAGAATCACTCCCACTCAGTAAATCAGTCATCCAGCCATTGTAATCCAGTTAAATAGATTAGAGTCAGGTGAGCTGAATTGAGTGCCAGCAGTGGGACACATGAACAAAAGTTACAAAACCATTATGGAAACAGTTGGACCCTGAAACCCTGGTTTTGATTAACTTCTGGGCCAGAATCCAGCTTGACAGATCACATGGCTTTCCAGATGACAGTGAGTAAAACCCACCAACCTTCAACCACCCATCAACCTTCAATTATAAACTGGTATATAATTCATCAGTAACTAGGCACAGATAATTTATGGACTCTATTTTTTGCGTAGATCTGTTCCTTTTATTTTAGAAGTAATTGTGGTTTGGTCAGATATAACAATTACAAACCTAAAATGTAATTATGCTAAACACATACTTATTATTTTAACTTCTTGTCTGTGTAACAATATATTTTTATTCTCCTTTATTGGTTTTATGTTTATATCTGAATTAAAAGAAAAACTTTATATGAAATAATATTTTCAATTCTCTTATTTCAGATTTGGATGAATTAATTTGTGCATTGATAACCACTAAGTTTATGAATATATGCACTACATCCTCATATTCTCAGTTTTCTGAGGAATGGCTATTTAATATGTTTTAACACTATTTTCTTTCCCTTATTTCAGCAACAACTAAAAAAGATGAAAAGAAGGAAGGTATGTTTTATGCAAAGTTCCACTATGCTTTTTGTGTGAACAACTTACCAATAATCAGAGTTGAATTTTGACTGCCAGCTTGTCTGTGTTTACTTTGGAGCTATTATGTGAATACCATTTGTGTGAATGTGTGTTTTCTAGAACATCACTTCACACTAAAGGGTGAACTACTTTTTTAAAAAGTAATTTTAATCTAATATTTCTCAATATACAGGGGGTAAAACACAACCTCTCAAAATCCCGGGCCTCCTATTTCATTAGCAATTTTATCGAATTTCAAAAATACATAAAATACAGACCAATTTTCTCATATCGACTACTTATATCTCTGACACTGACAAGCAACTGATGTTATTTTGTTCTATTATGTTGAAAATAAATCATAGTCCATCACTTGCACTCCACGTCCTTTTGTCAGGATGTCTTGATACGGAGCCATTTATTCCTTGCTGTCAAAAAGAGACTGCACCTGATGGACTTATACAGGCAAGAGAGACTTTATTCAAGACTATTGCGATAGGGGTCAAGTCTGTTTACAATAGGAGAAATTGAGCTCAACTCCACTGAAACCAAAATGAGAGTTTTAAAGTTCTGGTATGAGCTCGTAGAAAAGCACTGGAGGATGTTGGTGGGTTTGGGGTGGGAGCTGGTCAATGTGATGAGGCCATCTGGGTTTTTTAATTTCCTATGAAATTAGGCTCCTACCCTTCCACAGAGACTGGGATATAGGACTGCTATCTCCCTTGATGATTATGTTTCAAAGTGATGTCTTGCAGATCTTGAGAAAGATATTTCTGGTTGTAGAAGATTTATGTTTCAAAGGGACAGAGAAAGAATTTACAACTGCAAGTTTTCTAAAGTAAATGCTCTGCTAAAATGGTGGTCAGGGGCCTATAGTCAAGAAGAAAACTGTCTAAACTTTATTCAAGTTGATGGGAATGTTAAGGCCTTCTAAGTCACTGTGACTCTATTTAGAGAAGTTTCTATTGCACAGCCTGACTACTCTTAGATAGGGTCTCTAGCTATCACTACTGTTTATTAATCTAGGCTTATTTTCTCAGTAAAAATGGCATGTAGATATAAGCAGTCACTTATGACTTTGAAAATGACAATTATATTCTAAATTAGTGTTCATATGATCTGAGAAAAAATAAGAAAACAAGTGTTATATTTTATATTTAGTATCATCAGAATTTTACATAGTCCGATAGCTTGGGAGTCACATTCTGCTTCTGTTAAACAAGAATCTAAGAGTCAATAGATCTGAGAAGGAGAAAATATTTTAGTTGGTTATTACTCACCTAGGAGAGAAAAACATAGTATCATAAAAGTCAACTAATACATATCACTGTGTTTATTATAAAGGCATAGAAATCAGTATTAATTCCCCATATACACATAGCAAATATTTCAGTGCATTTTGGAAATTATATCATTTATATGATCAACATCGTGGTGTGTATACAGAGACCTTACAAGAAAAAAGAGATAGTAAGTTCCTGATACAGCTTTTGACAGATAGTAAGTGCTCAAAGATGTTTATCTTCCCTCCATCCTTCCTTCTTCTGAATAAAGAACAATTTACCATTTGATTTAGGTAAAGGAGTAATATGAACAGTTATTTTTCCACTCATTGGCATTCAAACCAAAGTATTAGAAGACTTCTGGGTATATGAAACAGTAGCCAAATTACAATTCACAGCTATAAGCTTTATACGTATTTTTTTCCCCTCGTTGCTATGATTGGTTCTGTTTTTCCTGAATTATGTGGCTTTTTTCACTTTTCTGAAAAATTGTCCATATGCGATGGACAATTTTTGGAAGAGCCTGGGGAGCCCAAGCAGAGCTTTGCCTTTGAAGACTCAAGTAATCCAGTGTACATCACCAGCTGTGAAATATATAAAACATATACTCCTGACTATTTCTTTTTTTTTTTTTTTTAATATATTTATTTATTTATTTTTGGCTGTGTTGGGTCTTCGTTTCTGTGCGAGGGCTTTCTCTAGTTGTGGCATGCGGGGGCCAGTCTTCATCGCGGTGCGCGGGCCTCTGACTATCGCGGCCTCTCTTGTTGAGGAGCACAGGCTCCAGACGCGCAGGCTCAGTAGTCGTGGCTCACGGGCCTAGTTGCTCCGTGGCATGTGGGATCTTCCCAAACCAGGGCTCGAACCCATGTCCCCAGCATTAGCAGGCAGACTCTCAACCACTGCGCCACCAGGGAAGCCCCTGACTATTTCTTAATATTACCATCACTATCATCATCATTATTATTAAATTGTCATTTCCAAAGGGTTTTATGGATTATTTCTCATCTCTTGTTTGGAAAACTTTTTTTTTTTTTTGCGGTACGCGGGCCTCTCACTCTTGTGGCCTCTCCCGTTGCGGAGCACAGGCTCTGGACGCGCAGGCTCAGCGGCCATGGCTCACGGGCCCAGCCGCTCCACGCCATGTGGGATCTTCCCGGACCGGGGCACGAACCCGTGTCCCCTGCCCCAGCAGGCGGACTCTCAACCACTGCGCCACCAGGGAAGCCCTGGAAAACTTTTTAAATTGGTTAAATGATGATATTTAATGTAAAAACTATTCAGCGTAATTTTCATTGCTCTCAATGTATAGTAGGAGAATAGGCTTAATGGCCAGCTATTCTAGGCAGTGGCTTGATTTTACATTTCACGAGTTCGTATTTCCCTCTCTGTATCTTCTGTTAAGCAAAGCAGAGGAGGTATATGGACTTAAGCTTCTTGGCTCTTTTTTCTTATTTTCAATGATCTCAGTAAAGATTATAGAAATCTTTTCCGTAGAGGCAGGAAGCACATTTTTCCTCAAATGAGGCAAGTTTAATACAAATCATCAGGTGGCATACAATTTGGATTTTCAGTATTTTATTTTACACAAAGTTTATTCACGTTCAACCTTTTTGGATATAGTCAAAGATACTAAAGGTTGACAACTTTCCTGAAAAAAAAGAGAATAAGGGGGGTTTCAGGGATTTAATTAGAATGCTCTTGAGAAGTTTTTGTGGTGGATTTTAAAACACAGAAATAAAAGTGCATATGAACTTCTTTATGATAAGCAGGCATCAGGCCACAAAGAACTTCTTGCATTAGTGAACTCTGAAGATTTGCTGTTCATATTAAGATCTTATTACAGCATGTCTCATCAAGTCTCTTTCACAAAACTTAGCAAGAGAGACCCTTGGCTCCATTGAGCTTTGCCCATCAAGTTCACTGTCGTTAGCAGTTTTGGTGTCAGAGCAAGCATATCTTAGCCTAAGTAGAGTAACGTTTCTGAATAAATGTTCAGCTGAGGTCCTTCTGTGACAAGACTTTTTCTACTGAAGTTGCCACTCTTTCTCCCTCGGCAGACACTTTCCTTATGATTTATTAACACACGTTCCTACTGTCCATCAGGTTCCCAAAGTCAAAGTCCTAATCAAATTATATTTTTCTTTATAAACATATGCTTATTCCTTTATTTCTTCTTATAGAGTCATCCCATTCTCTTTGCAGACACCAGGACTCAAATTGTAGTGTAAACTTTGACTCCTGAGTTTCCTTTGCCACTAAAATTTAGTCCTCCGGAATTTTTAATTTGACTAAACTCTCTTGTCTAATCCATCCTAAAGTAATTAGAAAAGCTAATCTTCACTCACAGCCTCCATTCCTTCAGTTGCGACCTCACATCCTCATTTGTGACCTCATGTTGGTCTTACTAACCTTTTGCGTGAACCAGGGAAACGGTCTTGAAAATCAGAGGTTCTCAAGATGTGGTCAAGGACTACTGGAAGTACCTGAGGCCTTTTCAGTGGTTCTGCAAGATCAAAACTATATTGATAAAAATATGGATTTATCATTTCCTTCTCACTCTCCTTCTCTTATGAGTGTGCACTAGAGTTTTCCAGAAGCTACACAGTGTGTGATATTGCAACAGAATAAATGCTTAAGGAGATACGCGAATCCAACTATCTTTGCCAGACATTAAGGAGATTCACAAAAGTGTAAAACAAAGTCCTTCATCTCATCATTTTTTTGGTATTGGAAAATATATTTGTCATAAAAAGTATATTTATGGTAACAGGTAACAGGTTTAAAATTTTTAAATTAATAAATACATATTTATATATCTAAAATATTATCAGCTTTATTTTTTTTAATTATAAATGTCATAGATAGAATAAAAGCTGTTTGGGGTCCTTTACAATTGTTAAGATTTTTGTAGGAGTCCTGAGATAAAAACGATTGAGTATCTCTGACCTAAATAATCATTCTGCCTGTAATGTTTTCCCTAAATATTTTCTTCCAAAATACTGAACTGACTTCATGAAACACTTTATGTCATTACCTATGGTAATGGTACCACACTGACCACAGAACATAGTCTACAAGCCTTAACCTGTAACTTAAGTCCCCACAGAGTGTTTGCTGACCTCCTGTCAAGCACATATCAAGGCAAAGTCAAAGCCAAGGACTGACAAATTCCACCAGTAAAAATACAATGATCTCTTTTGAGATTGAGACAGTTTATTACTTTCATGGCCAGCAAAAGCAAGGGTATCTAAAGGTGCCAGCTCTTCATTGTCCTTGTCCCACACACCAAAAATTCAACACACCAGATAATTCACAAGTTAGGGACAGCTTTTTGCTGAGGACTCAAATCTGGACTACAGCCAGTGGTCTCCGGGTCTGTTCTCAAAGGGTTCTAGGCAGGAGAACCCAGGAGGTGATGAGAAGTTGTCTTATGACAACCTCCAGGAGAGAGAGAGAGGCATGTGGAAGATGACCTCATAGAAAGTCCTCATAGGCCTCCCATCCCCTTACGTTCTTGAAGGATCACAAGACATCCTGCCAGACTCAGAATTAGCTGTGGTTCAGATCTTTGCCTGAATGACATATATGGCTAGTGCAAAGCCACCAGGGCACCGTGGTGGAACCTGTACCCTACTCTCCCACCCAGTTTCTTCCTTTATATATTATGTGTTTCATCCATACTAAGTCACTTTCAATTTTACAGATACAATGTGCTGTCTAGCCATTGTCCCTGCTATTATCATAATAGATCTTACCCTTTCCTTTTCCTTCTATGAATACTCAGTGTTCTTAGGGCTCAAGAAAAATTCTCTTCCCTCTAGGACAAGGGTCCCCAACCCCCCGGGGAAGCAGGCCGCACAGCAGGAGGTGAGCAGCGAGCGAGTGAGGGAAGCTTTATCTGCCGCTTCCCATTGCTCCCCACTGCTCCCCATTACTTGCATTACTGCCTGAGCCATCCCCCACCCACCTCGTCCATGGAAAAATTGTCTTCCATGAAACCCGTCCCTGGTGCCAAAAAGGTTGGGGACCACTGTTCTAGGATGTCTGTCTGAACCTCCCAATTAAATATTTTTTCTCGGGGCTTCCCTGGTGGCGCAGTGGTTGAGAGTTTGCCTGCCGATGCAGGGGACACGGGTTCGTGCCCTGGTCCGGGGGGATCCCACATGCCGCGGAGCGGCTGGGCCCGTGAGCCATGGCCGCTGAGCCTGCGTGTCCGGAGCCTGTGCTCCTCAATGGGAGAGGCCACAACAGTGAGAGGCCCGCGTACTGCAAAAAAATAAATAAATAAATAAAAATTTCTCTTTCATTTATAATCTCCCTTCAGAGTTTTTGTGTACTTCCTTAGTATTGTTTATTTCATGCCCCTTGTACTTCATATTACTTGCATCATTTTCCTTCTATTCTACTTGACTTTAAGACTTTTGACTAAAGGGACCATGTCTAATTCACTTTCATCCCCTACAGGAACTAACACATTTCCTTAGTTTGTACATTGCTCAACAAATATTTATTCTGTGAATGAATCAGTAATATCTAGGACTCTTAAGATAAATATTATAGCCACAAGAAGTAAGAGTAGGCACTCAAATTTTCATATCCCAGGCAAGAAACGATTTTTTTTTCAAATTGGGAGTTGTATTATAGTGAGCTTTTTAGGTCTGGGAATTTATAGTCAGTTACTAACAATTTTATCTTAAGTGTATATGATCATTAGCTGCTACTTGAGTTGCACTAGCAGATCTAGGTAGATCTCATTCAACTAACCTCAGCTTTGTTGATGAAATCCTAGGGGTTGGAAAGCCTGTGGGTTTTTTTTTTTTTTAATAAACTTATTTATTTTATTTATTTATATTTGGCTGCATTGGGTCTTCGTTCCTGCACCCAGGCTTTCTCTAGTTGCGGCGAGCGGGGCCTACTCTACATTGCCTTGCATGGGTTTCTCATTGCGGTGGCTTCTCTTGTTGCGGAGCACGGGCTCTAGGCACGTGGCCTTCAGTAGTTGTGGCTCGCGGGCTCTAGAGCTCAGGTTCAGTAGTTGTGGTGCATGGGCTTAGTTGCTCTGTGGCATGTGACATCTTCCCGGACCAGGGATTGAACGCATGTCCCTGCATTGGCAGGTGGATTCTTAACCACTGCACCACCAGGGAAGTCCTCAAGCCTGTGGGTTTTTCAACACAGGTTATCTTCTAAAGGATACAGCTCCATTGAGAACTAGCCAGATGAGATTTATTATTTACTGTAACTAGGGCAAAGCCAAGTAGAGTTGAATGCATGTGAGAATTAGTCCTAAGTTCTAGGACTTCATCATTGAGATCTGAAGAGGAATCATGCTGAAAAACAATGCAAAGTTTCTGTTGTAATTGAATAAGGATGCCAATTGGCAAGTCACACACACACGGCATACTTCATTACCTGATTTATTAGACTATCAGAGAGTTAATTTTTCCCTTCAATATGAATTGGTATTTCATTTTCCTCTGGCATCATTCATGAACATAATAGACCATACCTGATACATCGCTAAAGTTGAGTGAGTGACGAATTGAACAGATTGCAAACACATCACTGCTTTTCAATCAGCTGCTGTGGGTCTCAATGTTCTTAATAGAAGACTGTTGTTCAGATTATTGGGCAGATGGCCTTTAGGGAGGTATATTCACCAAGTAAGCCTTTATAATATTTTTAAGCCATTTCAGCAGAGTGCTGGGAGCATGTAATGAAGTTTAATAGCATGAGTATTAAGTGCTGGGACTAATAGCTCTTTAGTGTCAGTATGTGATCTTTCAATTTTAAGCATTATATATTTTGGTTTCTCAGGTATTTACTTGTGTAAGTCTGCTACTCTGTTGACTCCTAACCAAAAGATGTGAAATTATGATGACATTTTAAGTACATTTCACTACAGCTCCCAGTTCTTACAGCAAATATATTGAACTTTAAAGACCTGCTTGATTAGATCATGACTTATTTTTTTACATTTCTACTTTATGAAATACTTGTCTTTATCTCAGTAAGTGATGTACTTTACCTGACCCTGGACTTCATATTATTTTTATTCTTTTATTACAGAACAATGGATATCTAATACAATATTTATCAATTCTTATTACCAGGGAAAAGGAAAACAGATTAAAAACAACAGGCATTCCAGACTTACATATATTGTATTAAGCTTTTTGCCCCTACCCCATGCCAGCATCTAGTTGAAAAATAGGGGGGCTGGAAATAATCTTGTCCTAATATGCCACATTTTAGCCTCTGTCTGTTCAAACATTCTTCCCAAGCGTTACCTTCAGTTGTATTTCAACTGTAGGTGCCCACCATAATATGTCTGTGTTTTGCATATTGGCTGTACTCTGGGCTCAAAAGATTGCTCAACAAGGATCACAGAACCTCTTGGACAGGCAGAAATCCTATCCCAGTATACTGCAGCCAAACTAATTGATAAGTCGTGCTAGCCATTGAACTATCCACTTCAGACTTTCATCTGTTGTGGTAGGAGAATCTGTATCTCCAAAAGAGTGGCCACTGCATATTATTAATGAATAGCTAGACATATGAGTAAGATGATCGATGACATTTATCACATTCTTATATGGAATTGTTTTATATAATATTTTTCTAATATTTGAATTACCTGCTTACCTAATTAGGATAATTACTCATCAAGGAAACAAATGAGAAATTGCTTGCAAAGCACATTTGTTTTAGATCATGAATTTGGTCCACTTCATTACAGTTCCTGATGAGAAAATGAATAGCAAGAAAAAGATTGGGTTTTTGGGGGTGAGGTGACAGGTATTAAGAAAAATTTAGTCAAAAATTCTTTTTACTAAGGCATACTGGACATAATAGTGTTTAATAAACGTTTACTCAATAAGTGTTCCGTTTCAAGGATCTATTATTTTAAAAAATAAGGTTTGTTTTTTCTCTTAAACGTGAAACAAAACCCAATTACAGAAAAAATAGAAATTCAGAAAGAAGACGTTGCAAAACATCATTTTAATGACTATGTTTTTCTATTATGTGGATATACTGTGAATCCCATGAAGAGTTCCCCTACTGTACGGAGGGTACTGGTTAATATTCCCCTTATTTAGAGGTATAAAACAATGTCACAAAGCATCTTCGTATAAGATTTTCTTATGACAATTTTGCATGTTTCTCCTTGGAAATCTAGAAGTTGAACTACTGTGTCAAAAAGTATGCTCATTTTAATGACTTTCTAGATGTTTTTCCCCAAGTTGCTCTCCTAAAATGTGTTTTCAGCTTCTACTTCTGTGGAAGTAGGTTATTACTTTCACCACACTATTACTGTTACTGATTATCATTTTCTCATAAAACAATTCAGTTGACCATCTAACTGCCTGTTGTGAACAGTCTCCTACTCACTGTCATCTTCAAACATTTTAGGTCCATTACTTCATTGTGGAACTATAATCATGATCCATCTACATCACTATAAGGCACACAGATTCGTTAACTTCCAAATTGTTAGTGAATATCTATTGCTCTAGGTTCTAAGCCATATAATTGTCAGCCAGAGAACAGTTTATGTTTTGCAAGCATAAATTCATAGTTCATTATTTTGATTCTAATTTCAGTAATATTCAGATAATTTCAAAACTAAGTTACAGAAGAGGTAAAAGAAAGAAAACAGAATATACAGAATGAAATATTCTAAGCAAAAATTTAAGATGCCTCCATTCTAAAATAAACAAGTTAAAAAAACACTTGTTTTTAATTTCAAGTGATAGGAACAGAGAGTTTCATGGTATAAAAATACTGGAAATAATAAATTTCTCAGATACAGGCTGAACACCCAAAAGACTAAAAATTGAATAGATGGCTTTTGACCACTGAATGCGTGTTACTACATAGCAGTTACTAAATAAATGATATGTTCGTCAGTAACCCATGAGCCATCATCACCTGTTTCTTTTTCATTACAATATGAATAAGTTAATGTTTGTACTGGAAATGCATCAATTATTCAAGGAGAGTACAATACATTTCACCAGGATTGCTATAGATTGAACAAATGAAGAAATTGCCAACTAAATTCATGGATTCCAACCCATCTCTATGGAAACAGACAGTATATCTGCCCAGTTTGACATTTTATTAAAAGGTCATTAGCTGCTATAGACACAATGTAATTTCTATGCAAATTAGATGTGAATATTTTCCTTTGTATTTTTTCTATATTTTATACATCAAAAGTTTCTCACTTCTTGCCTTAATCTAATACTCCTCCTCTCAAAAACAGAATAATTTAGCTTTAAGCCCCATATTCTAGAAATACAACATGCAATCAATCCATTTCATTGAAAATGATTTCAGAGTGTATGGACATTTTGTTGTGAGCTTATCAGTTGTTGATTTTTCTTATCTGCTTTGTCAGTAATTTATATTTGTATTTTCAGATTCCAAGAAAACAAGAACAACTGCAGAAGGTATTGGGAATATTTCCTTTTTCTGTCTTATATTTAATGAACCCCCAAGCAGCATTCCTTTTTAAAGGAGTCACACAAAAGAAAAAACTAAATATGGGATAAAAGAGAGAGAGAGAAATATTGAGAAAGAAAGAAAAAGAGAGAGACTCAAATCTTTCCTGACAATAATGCTATGAGAAATATTTGGCAGTAATAAAAATAAATACTGCCTATGTTTACCTTTCACAGTAATTATTTTCAAAGAAATGTTTGCTGCACAAGAAATTGAACGATGTTCAGTAACAAGCATTTACTTTGCTAAAAAGTATAAATTTAATTAATCTTGGATATACCAGCATCGATGGAACTGAGTAGTTCCTTTAAGTCTTGAATAAAATCATAAATCATGTGGCAAGTATACCTGTGTCTTTTGTATTTGTTCATAAGGGTTTATGTGTACAGGGTGTTTATGTGTTCATATACATTTAAGAAGACTACAAGATGTAAATCATTTTAAATAGTTAAACAGTATAATCCTAGGTTCATTGTCAAATAATGTTTTACAATTAACTTATGGAAACACCTATGATAATCAGCAATACCTCTGAGCAACACTGAGAAATTTAAGGGGAGAGAATGGGAGGAGGCGTAGGAAACATTACAGTCTAATCAATGTGTTGAGGGAGTATACTTTATCTTTGAAAGTTTCATGAGCAATGGCTTTCTGTTTATATTTCTTTCAACAGAACTACCCAAGGGAAAAAGTAAGGAAAGGCATGCAAATTATATATTTTTTCTATTTACTGCTACTACTGTCCTGCTGAAATACCTAGACTTGCGGTTTTGAATCTCCCTTTTCTATATTTTATGCATGTGAACTCTATTTTTTTTGTCAGAATGAAAGAATATACAACCTGGGGAGGGGGTGATCAGAGTGGACTGAAAAGCATGGCAGTCTTCCTTAGAGTCCTTTTTGAAATTCATGCAATCGTCTAATAACATTGTCCACAGTCTTAACCAAAAAATATAACTTCATTCCATTAACCAAAACTGTATTATGTTAGTGGAAATATAGTCTCTGTAATCTGGTTAGTTCTGTAGCTAGAATATAGAACAGAAGTTCTTTTTCAGGTTAGTTTTACAATCTCTTTTCTGTTTTCTTTGTTCTTGTAATCCATAAATATTTTGGCATGTTCACATGATATATGACATTTTGTCCATAACAGTGTCCTTTTTCCCTACAAACACTGTGAGCTCTGTGAAACTGCATTGCTTGGGATGCATAACATAGGCAGCATCCACTGTTGCTATAACACATTATTAAAGCTTGCTTGCTAATGATTCAGTAAAGCTTGATGCTTTGAGGTTGAGTCTTTTGCAAATGTGTACTCTTCTCTGAAGAAAAACAAACAGAAACAAATAATGTCAACTTAACCTTATTCAATTAGCCATTAATAATCATTCCATTTCCAGGTATGCAGAGCTTTAAAAAATCCTAGTGAAATTAAGAACATGTTTTAAAATATATACCAATTAAAAAAAAGATTTACATGCATTTTGGTCCTGCAAAGTCAGGACATTTGACCTTTTATGTCATAAAAGTGCTCTAAAATGTCCTATGGAGAGAATCATGAAGGTACACTACAACTCAGCCAAGGGGAGCAATCTGTCTGTAGAGAACTATGTGGTATTTCGATACCAGATTTATGTGTGTGCACAGCTGCTGATATGGGCACTGGCACACTGATACAGAAACCACTCTATAAACCATTGCACCAGCAGGGAAATGGAGGACAACTGGAGATTTGAAAAATGGTATTTAAATAATATATATGTAACCTTAAGGCCCTTGCTTTATTACAGTCTATATGATTTAAAATTTCCCACAGACACACTGCAGCTCCTTGACAATCTTCAGAGTATTGATATATTTAATAAATAAACATGCCTTCCCAGGCATTCATTTAACATTCCAACTGCTTCCCTCCTTGGGAAGTGGATTGACTTGGGCAGTAATAAGGACAAGAAAAAGAATTTTCCTCTAAACAACTACTAATTCTTTTCGAATTAACTTATTTGCTCTAGTTTATCATCTGGACCTGCTTTTGTTGTTATTGTCGCATCTTTGAATTTGCTGGATTCAGTTGTTGTTGTTTTTACTTTAATATTGCTTTATTCAATTATACGTCTCCAACCCTATATTCTTATTTTGCTTTTTCTTTTCTAGTTACCACAACTTAAAAGTTGGTTGTTTTTGTGTTTTTGGTTTTTTTTGCAGTCTAAAACAAATCATGGTAGGGAAAACAGGGAGAAGAGTACATGTATTTATGTATACATGTACTCTTCCTGTATATATTTTTGCTAACTCTAGTGAGCTATAATTTTTTCCAAATAAAAAAATCAATTATAAGTATGATTTGGCAGTCCCTGTAGATATAAGCATGAACTAATTTGTATTTATTAAGATAATTCAATAATTACATCTTGAATTATCCCATAAAATAAATGGACTTGACAGCCTTTTCTTGCACATCATCCCAAATTAGCACGGGTATTTTTCTGCTTATACAGTTACTTTCTGATATGATTGGAAGACCCTTATTTTAACTTTGAAATCTCACAGATAGTTGGTAATTGATTTTGGTGCATACCCAAAGCTACTTCCAGTATTTTTTTTGATTGTTATTACTTTACAAATTTCTTAGAAATGTTTTGATAATTGGTGGTTCAGTTCAGCAATAAATTAAGCAATGCATTTAATTACTCCATGTTTTCCAGACAGTTTTTAATGTTCTTACCTGTGTTTAATTTTAGCTAAGTCACGTATGCTTCTTCCCTTTGACTTGTAACACTTGGTCAGGCCATTCGTTTTATTTGTTTTATTGCCTGCCTGCTATCTTGGGAATGAATAAATTGCTCATTACACCTTCACAAGTACAAGCGTGGTAAACAAAATTGTACACTTGAGAGACTGATGAGATAACCATAGGAAATTCGATGACACTCTATGTTTCTAAAATATAGTTCTTAGAATTCTTTTAGCATAAACATCTTCTAGTCTCCAAAATATATTCATTAAATGAAACTTGAAGAAATCTCTTTATTTTTCTTTAAAAAATCAGATAATAATGTGTCTATGTTAAAGTATTTCTTGAAAATCATTTAAATTAATTTGACAAGCTTGTCAAATTTTGCTTGTCAAGGCAAAATAAGTAAGAATAGAAATGTAGAAAATAGCACTTCATATAAAATTAGTACCTACACTTCATATAAAATTAGTGCTTATTATAATACAAATGTCAGCTTAATTTTGAGGCCAGAATGATTCTTCATCTCATATAACATTGGCAAAAGTGGGTTCTTAAAAAGGAACACTATATGAAAAATACTCTATAAGGAGCATTTGTCCTAAAAACAAGGGAAGTGTGTTTTGCTTCCCCCTGAAAATTCTTAGTCTATTTTTAGCGTTGTAAATCTACCTCAGCAAAGACTTTGTCTTAGCTAAACATATACCTTTTCAATATAAGAAAAGTTCACCTTAGAAGAGAAAGTCCAGAGGAAATCTGTTCATCCTTATCTGAGAATTATTTTAAAACAGATGTAACAATTATCCTTTATGCTTACTTTTTATCCCAAATTTATTTCATGTTGATCTAGTAAGAAAGGAAATTAAAAATTTTTCCATCCTTTATAGACCCTACTTTATCTTTCTAGTTTATTATCCATGAAAAATTTTAACTCCTCTAATATCCAGAATAATTTTTATTGCTGCTCTGTGAGGGACAACAGAGGAAGATTGGAAAAACTCTTTTTAAATATGAGTCGGATATTAGTCTTTTCATGGCAGCTACTATCGGTGCAATACAGCACTAGACATATATGTTTCTTTGTGTTAGGACAATTAAGTTGTGACACATAAAATTGGAATAATAATAATAACAAAAATAATATGTTTCAGAACAGGAAAAGAAAGAAAAACATATAGAACCAGATAACTTTTAAAATTCCTCTATCCTCTTAATTTCAAGATATAAACTTGCAATTGAATAATGAAATGTGATCAAATGGTATAAAATGTTGAATTTTTTTCTTTTCTTGTTTGATACAGCAAAGCCACCAAAGAAGGAACATTCAGGTGAGTCAGACTGGGGTTGCTGGGATCTTTCTACCTGATGTCCAAGGTTTATTAATGATGTACCCTCAGACGGGGGTAAGGGCCATGACTGGAAAGGGCAGGAAACCCTTCCATCTTATGAGATGTCTTTTTTCCAAGTTCTTGTCATACAGTTAACACCAATGCCATGTTAGAAAATGGAGGCCAAATAGTACATTACACTCTTGCTACTCACTGTGTGTTCTGTGAACCAGCAGCATTAGGAGCACCTGAGAGGTTGTTAGAAATACAGAATCTCTGGTCCCACCCCAGATCTACTGAATCAGCATCTGCAACTTCCTAAGATCCCCAGTGCATTAGTCAAAGCAGTGTTTGAGAAGCACTATTTTACAGTTTAGGGTAGAAAACAAAAACAAAAATAAAAACAAAACCCTTTCTATTATAAGTGCTTCTGACATTGCTTTGTTTTGAAAATATGAAATATTCAATTCCAGCAAATATTCTCTCTCTATTCAAAATGTTATTTAATGACACATCTTGAGTACTCAGGGGAGTTGCAATGAGAGTAGAAGTAGATTTTGTCTTCAGTCAATTTACATTCGAATGAGGGGGAAAAAAGTGAACTGACAATCAGACAAGCAGAAAAACACATATACAAACAAACAAACAAAGAATGCAGTAGGTGTAGATACCAAATGATTTTCTTAAAGGTTTCTGGATTTATCTTGCCCTATTTGTTGTTTTAAATGAAAATAAATGCAACTCCTGCTCAAGGAACTGTACTGATTTTGTGTGTGTGTGTGTGTGTGTGTGTAAGCTGTCATAACCTCATATAATGTCCATTAGTCACCCCTCCCATCATATTATATTTAAATGGAAATAGCATTTACATTGACAATACATTAAAATAGCAATTACAATATTATGTAAATACCCATGCAAATCTAGCTCAACTATACTCCCACCCCTGTCACAGACCACAGCAAACTGCAGATTCGAAACCACATTTCTTATTCTTCTTCCAGGTTTGTAAAACTTCCTCAGAAAACCCAAATCCATTTAGGAGTTTCTCCAGCTAGTTCCCATAGCATCATTTTCTTTTCTATATAAAAACACTTAACATACTCTTATAATCATATTACCTTTTCTTTTTTCCACTTTAAACAGTCAGAAATTAGAATATGAAAATTGTTTTTTATATCTTTATCCAAGAGTGCCTATCATAATGTCAGGAACATTTTAGGAACTTGAAAATGTTTGAGTGGATGAAAAGAGAAATATCAAATAGGATAATCATATTTTTAAAAAAATATAAATATGAATGACTTTTAAATAATTTGCAATATGAAATAATCACACATTTCACACTTCACATTAACATTGATATTACTCACCTATGGGAAGGAACGAATGTTTTTGTCTACCTTACAGAGAACAGAGAACAGATTATGTGTTTGGGGGTAACATTCCCATAACTGAGCCATAACACATATTCTCACTTATGTACATACGCAGAAAGCTGAAATAGAACATAATCAGAGAAACGTATAATGGGGAGACATAAAGAATGACTATGGGTCTAATCAGTTTTAAGAGTGTTTTTTTTTTTTTTGGTTAAATGATTTTATTTTTATTAAAAAAATTTTTTTTATTGCGATATTGTTGTTTTACAATGTTGTGTTAGTTTCTACTGTACAGCAAAGTAAAGTAGAGTTCCCTGTGCTATACAGCATGTTCTTATAAGTTATCCATTTTATACATATTAGTGTATATATGTCAATCTCAATCTCCCAATTCATCCCATCCGCCACCCCCTTCCACTTTCCCCCATTGCTGTTCATATGTCTGTTCTCTATATCTGTGTCTCTATTTCTGCCTTGAAAACTGGTTCATCTGTACCATTTTTCTAGATTCCACATATATGCGTTAATATACGATATTTGTTTTCTCTTTCTGACTTATTTCACTTTATATGACAGTCTCTAGGTCCATCCACATCTCTACAAATGACCCAATTTCATTCCTTTTTATGGTTGAGTAATACTTCTTTGTATATATGTACCACATCTTCTTTATCCATTCATCTGTTGATGGGCATTTAGGTTGCTTCCATGACCTGGCTATTGTAAATAGAGCTGCAATGAGCATTGGGGTGCATGTGTCTTTTTGAATTGTGGTTTCTTCTGGGTATATGCCCAGTAGTGGGATTGCTAGGTCATATGGTAATTCTATTTTTAGTTTTTTAAGGAACCTCCGTACTGTTCTCTATAGTGGCTGTATCAATTTACATTCCCACCAACAGTGCAAGAGGGTTCCCATTTCTCCACACCCCCTCCAGCATTTATTGTTTGTAGATTTTCTTATGATGCCTATTCTTACCGGTGTGAGGTGATACCTCATTGTAGTTTTGATTTGCATTTCTCTAATAATTAGTGATGTTGAGCAACTTTTCATATGCCTCTTGGCCATCTGTATGTCTTCTTTGGAGAAATGTCTATTTAGGTCTTCCACCCATTTTTTGATTGGGTTGTTTTTGTTTTTTTAATATTGAGCTGCATGAGCTATTTATATATTTTGGAGATTAACCCTTTGTCCACTGATTTGTTTGCAAATATTTTCTACCATTCTGAGGGTTGTCTTTTTGCCTTGTTTATAGTTTCCTTTGCTGTGCAAAAGCTTTTAAGTTTCATTAGGTCCCATTTGCTGATTTTTGTTTTTATTTCCATTTTTCTAGGAGGTGGGTCAAAAAGGATCTTGCTGTGATTTATGTCATAGAGGTTCTGCCTATGTTTTCCTCTAAGAGTATTAGAGTGTCTGGCCTTACATTTAGGTCTTTAATCCATTTTGAGTGTATTTTTGTGTATGGTGTTAGGGAGTGTTCTAATTTTATTCTTTTACATGTGGCTGTCCAGTTTTCCCAGCACCACTTATTGAAGAAACTGTCTTTTCTCCATTGTATATCCTTGCCTCCTTTGTCATAGATTAGTTGACCATAGGTGCGTGAGTTTATCGTTGGGCTTTCTATCCTGTTCCATTGATCTGTATTTCTGTTTTTGTGCCAGTACCATATTGTCTTGATTACTGTAGTATGAAGTCAGGGAGTCTGATTCCTCCAGCCCCGTTTTTCTTTCTCAAGATTGCTTTGGCTATTCGGGGTCTTTGTGTCTCCATACAAATTTTAAGATGATTTGTTCTAGTTCCGTAAAAAAATGCCATTGGTAATTTGATAGGGACTGCATTGAATCTGTAGATTGCTTTGGGTAGTATAGTCATTTTCACAATATTGATTCTTCCAATCCAATAATATGGTATATCTCTCCATCTGTTTGTGTCATCTTTGATTTCTTTCATCACTGTCTTATAGTTTTCTGAGTACAGATCTTTTACCTCCTTAGGTAGGTTTATTCCTAGGTATTTTATTCTTTTTGTTGCAATGGTGAATGGGTTTGTTTCCTTAATTTCTCTTTCTGATCTTTCATTGTTAGTGTATACAAATGCAAGAGATTTCTGTGCATTAATTTTGTATCCTGCAGCATTACCAAATTCATTGATTAGCTCTAGTAGTTTTCTGATGGCATCCTTAGGATTATCTACCTATTATATCATGTCATCTGCAAACAGTGACAGTTTTACTTCTTTTCCAATTTGTATTCCTTTTATTTCTTTTTCTTCTCTGATTGCCGTGGCTAGGACTTCCAAAACTATGTTGAATAATAGTGGTGAGAGTGGGCAACCTTGTCTTGTTCCTGATCTTAGAGGAAATGCTTTCAGTTGTTCACCATTGAGAATGATGTTTTGCTGTGGGTTTGTCATATATGGCCTTTATTATGTTGAGGTAGGTTCCTTCTATGCCCACTTTCTGGAGAGTTTTTATCATAAATTGGTGTTGAATTTTTTCAAAAGCTTTTTCTGCATCTATTGAGATGATCATATGGTTTTTATTCTTCAGTTTGTTAATATGGTGTATCACTTTGATTTATTTGTGTATATTGAAGAATCCTTCTATCCCTGGGATAACTCCTACTTGATCTTTGTGTATAATCCTTTTAATGTGTTGTTGGATTCTGTTTGCTAGTCTTTTTTTGAGGATTTTTGCATCTATATTCCGCAGTGATATTGGTCTGTAATTTTCTTTCTTTGTGACATCTTTGTCTGGTTTTGGTATCAGGGTGATGGTGGCCTCGTAGAATGAGTTTGGGAGTGTTCCTTCCTCTGCAATTTTTGGAGGAGTTTGAGAAGGATGGCTGTTAGCTCCTCTCTAAATGTTTGATAGAATAGTTTTAAGAGTTTTAATAGCTAAACATTATTATCCAATATTAAATTTGACAAAATACAATAATTTAAATTTCTTGAAATCATTATCTGTTCATTTCATGGTGTTATTACAGTGTAGCAACTTAGCTGTAATTCACTATGTTTTTAAAAATGAAACAGTTGGATAATTTATTGATTCACTTCCTTCCTTTCATACCATTTTGTAGACTTTAAGGAAACTGCATTGGTATATATATAAAACCAATCAGATTCTTAAATAATTTAAAATGGAAAACAAAATGAATGAGTCATGAATGAGCATTCTGTGTTGGGAGAAGTTATATGAATATCAGAAAAGAAATCTATGGTTCATGGCATATATTTAAAGTTTATCAAAGAAAATGGCACAGCGTTGTATTTTTTCTTCCTGAGACCTACATTTTTCTTTAGTTTCCAAGGTTATAATATAGTTTTTTTGAAAAAAAAAAAACAACTATTTTAGAAAACTATTTTAGAGAGAGACCCAAGGAGACTTGTAACTGACTTAGACCTTATTATTTCTTGTCCTTAACAGCTCCAAGTGAAAAACAAGTTAAAGCAAGTATGTTGACTAAAACTTGAGAAAACAAAAAGCATATTTCAGCAGCTTACTCATTTAACTTCTGCTATAGACAGTGCTAATGCTAATATTTTAGGCTGACTTATCAAATGTTTCTTGCTCTGATTATTTGTTGTGTTAAACTGATATGCATAATTACTCAACCTTGTCTTTTCTGTGAATCAATTCTTATTAAAGTTTATCTGTAGAGCTTTCACTTGTAAATGTTAATTTTTCCAGGTCATAACCTCTTTTTTGAGTTGTTTATATTTTTGTTTCCCATTTTGCAGAATAATAAGTGATGTTTTCAGTTTCTTAAACACATTAGAAAATTTTCCTAATGATTAATCACTTGATCAAACCAGGAGGCAACATAATTTGTCTACTATGAAAGTTATTGTGTCTTTAATGAAAAGGAAATCCCCAACAATTTTAAGTACTGCTCTTGCAATATCACAATTTTCTTTTAAGGCTTCTATCCTCAGATTTAGAATAAATATTGACTGACAACTATAGTATACCATGGCATTTGCATCAGTAGTGGCTTTGACAATACGTTAAAGGATAAATGCTTTTTTCTTTGTTGGTATTTCTCAATTCAATGAAGTATCTAACAGATGGCCATTCATGAAAATTTAGGCATAATGGCGTATATTTGAGTTTAGAAAAAATATTCTTTTAGCTTCTCTAAGCTTTGTATATAAGATTTAAGATCAAACCTCATTTCTGTGCATTATGTAAATATGTTTACATTTTCCTTTTGATTTAGAGTTGCATAAGTATTAATGATGGTACTAATACAAAAAACAAATGCATGTTTTATTTACTGTCAGGTTTTTGAGACAGGGTATATCATTGGTGAATATATCAGGAAAAAAATTGGAAAATATAATATTGAGTAGCTTGGTGTCTTTTAAAAAAAATTGCAGTCGGAAATGTTTACGTAGACATTGTAGACCTTAAGGAAAGGTGTAACATGAATCTAAAATTCCAGTTATATTTTCATGACAATTTTTAGTTGAATATAAGCTGATTAGAACTTCATATTACAGAGCATTTAGTATGCTAATACTTAGTCTGTAGAAATGCATAATCAAGAAAATACATAAAACAAAACCGATAATTTTGCAGAACTGGTAGAGGACTCTAGATTGAAGATTACTCTGAAAATGAAAATTTTCTTCCTAGAAAAATGTGACATTTAGATAAAAATATTCATTTGCAATAAAAAAAAAAACCCTGTAAGTTCTGCTATCTATGAAACACTCTCCAATCAAGTTTTGAAGAGATCAGCATCTTTTGCAGGAAATTAACAAATTTAGGTTGCCAAGTCATCTTAGACCCAGTATAAAGGTTTCAAAAGAATTAATATTCAATCCCTTGTATGGTTGAACGATTTGGACTTGACATGGGCATTATCTCCCAGTACAAAAGTTAGAGATAATTCATAAATTGTTTAAAATCTCTGCTAGCAATGTGACCATCCATTTCCCCAAATAAGAACTGGTTTTTTTTTGGTCTTGAAATCATACAACAGAAGAATATTTACATAGCTTTTATATACAGTGAGCTATTTATAAAGTTAATGCCTAAGGCATATCATTACAAATACTCTTGAAAATTCCTTCTGTCACCCACATAGTAAGGACACATAGTTTTGTGTGTATAACCTGAATATTTAGGATATGATTTTACATTATCTTAAATTATGAGAGCAAATGAGAGAGTGAGATGTATAGTTTAATTAACATAAAATAAGTATTTATGTGATACAATTTCATGGTATTGAATTAAAAAGGATAGGCGAAATTGACAGGACTAGAGCAAGTCCATGGAAAAAGTAAAAGGTAATTTGTCTTTAGCACTCAGTTAAAGAGATAACAAGAATGTGAATTGAATTTGTGGTGTGGAACTGTTTGCTCTAGGTCTTAAGAAACCAAAATCACTGTAAGAAAAACACTAGAGGACACAGACTAGTTTGGGAGCTGTATCAGTACAGGGTGGATGTTCTCATGGTACCATGAGCTTGAAGAAAAGGGAAGCCCTTCATGTTCAATGATGTAGCAAGCACTACAGAGGGGCACTTAATGCCTCCACATGTAAAGTTATTTGTCAGGGATTATGTGGATGGAGGAAGAGTGCCTTTGACCAACAGAGATGCCAAATCTAGATTTACTATTTCTGCAAGTCAACACAGATTCCTTTATCATCCTGTGTACAGAAATGCCTCAACACACCCAGTTCTCCCTGCAGTCCACTGCACACACACTCCCTCACCCCCACCGCCACACTGGATAGAGACAGAGGGGTTGATGATGTGATTAGTCATTTCCAAGGAGGAGGAGGACCAAGACTCACAGGCATTTCAGATCTTTAACACTCCTCTTGGTGAATCAAGAGGGAATGTAGTAGACAATGCTTAGCAAATATATTTGACCACATCACCCTCTTTTTTCCAAAGAACACTTCAAGGACCAGTATTCCTCAAAACCTTGGGAAGCACTACCATACATTACTTCGTTCCTCATATCGAGGACCATAGGGCTTTGATCATGTATTCCATGTGCATGTTTGACCAGCCTGTGGTCAGTTTGAATTCTGAGTGAAAAAGACACCAAAGACCAGGTCAGGGGCCAAAGTCTAGTTATTTTTAATTGTGGGCCTAAATTTGAAGTAAATGACAATGGTCAGGCATTTTTCATTCCTTGGTTTTAACACTGCACTAGATTTTTGTGTATGCTCAGCCACCAGGCCTGACTCTGCTTATCACCTTAACTACATTTCAGTACCTAAATTTGTGAGTCACATATCTATCTCTTGATCTAGTAATATATGTCAGATCATTCAGGAGAAGCCAGTATGCAGAATTTAAAAATAAAACCCCTTTGGATTTATTTAGTTTTATGATGTTAGAAGACTATTTGGGGACAGCTTATGTTAGTTAGAAAGTGGCATGGCTTTTTCGACATAGTTTAAATATTCTGTCATGGAAATTGCTGGGGGGAAAGATCTATGGACCTGAACTAGTAGATCTGATATCAGGGGTGTGTGTCTAGACCACAGGTTGGATGACATATATGACAGGTATCTCAGTTGTTTAGGGCAATCTGGGTTTATTCATATTATTCTGGAATAATTATTACTAACACCTTCTTTCACCTGCTTAGTTTGGATAATAAATTATATGATCACTACCCAAATCACAGATGATGCTGACTGAATGAACTCAAAATAGTACTGATACAATGCCAGGGGATGGTTTGGGGAGGTTTAAGTGCCAGGAAAACTAGACTGTGAGAAACCTGGGACTGACTTAGATGTTAGGCCAAGATGTGCTTCTTGTTCAATCCCACGTATAGAGCCAAGGTTGGTGTCCTGAGTGCCAGCACAAAATTGGAAAAATGTCATGGTTTGGAGCTTAAGAACATTTATCAAGTTTGGTTCAAAGAGATCCAAGCTATATAGATGAGAACTTGCAGAAGTAGAATCTGAGTTCAGTTTAGACATTAGGAAGTAGAGAGGAGGAGGAGAGAATTTCAAATAGAAAATCAGGAATAAATTTTAATATTGTGAAAATATAATAATGAGTACAGCAAAATAAGTATGAAGTATGACTATTGAGACAAGTACTTTGTGACCTGAGTCTTATTAATAAAACAGTGTCATGATACTGTGTTTTCAAGGGAGCATGGTATTGGTGCAGATCTAAACAAGTTTTCCAATAGGACAAACAGGAACAAAAAGAGACCTAAAATGATTCCACTTGAGCAAAAATCTGATATAAGAAAAAGTAGCCGTTTCAATAATTAGAGAATAGAGAGATTATCTTAAAATGTTGCTGATGCAGTTGGTATTCATTGCCAAAATAAAAAAAAATGTAATTTATTCCTACTTTGTACAGTTCCAAAATATCAACTCCAGATGGTTCAGGGACTTAAATGGTAAAAGTAAAACAAACCATTAATTTAAAGAAAAAAGTATAGGAAGATATATGTATATATTTTCTTGAAGTATGGTTGGATCATAAAAATTATATATATAAACTCAAGCTGTAAACAAAAAATCTAATGTACTAAAATGATTACAGTAAAATTTAAAACTCATCAATAGATGCCATAAAGAGATAAAAGACAAGTTACAATTTTGGAAAAGGTATTTGTAGCATATATAAGTAACTAGAGGTTAGTAATGAAAAATAAATAACTCTAAAAATAAAAAACAAAAAGAGAAAGAACTTGATAGACTAATGCATAGAAAAAATGAGCAAAAGATATGTTAAGATCAAAAAGAAAACAAAACAAGACACAAATTGCCTATAGACATATCAAAAATATTTAACCTCTTAGTAATAATGAAAATGTACTTAAAACCACAATACTATTTTACATATATCAAATTGACCAAAAATGGAGAAGAATGTTCATTCTGGTGATGGTGATGATATGAAGCAATAGAAACTCTCACATACAGTGTTAGTGTGAGTGTAAAATTTGGGGGAAAAATATGGCTTTTATCTAGTGAAGTTAAACAGAGACACATGCTATGTCCTAGCAATTTCACTTGTAAGAAAATTCTTGCACATTGCACCAGGATTCATATTCAGGAATATTCATAGCAGCGCTATTTTATAATAACACATACAGGACATGACCTAGTGTCCATTGGCAGGAAAATGGATACATAATTTGTAGAATACGTATAAGTGGAATACTATACAGTAGTTAAATCAATCAACTACAGTTCCTCATATCAACATGGCTTGTATAAAAAGTTAAACAATTTAAGTAAACAATGAATCAAATAGGGCAGTGACAAAACTGATAAATGATGAGGGGCACTCCACCATTGGGGGGTAGGGCAAAGGTTTTTATAGAGAATACATGGAAGCAAAGCAAAAATATATATTTAACTGACTATAACATATATTGTCTTATTTGGGAAAATTAGTTATTTGGCTAAATAAATAATTTAGTTTGTTTAGCTTATGATAATTGCTTTTGAGTATCACTCAGATTTGAGATAAATCTAGTTGACTCTGGCTTTGGTTTGTTTAGGTAGACCACCAAAGGCACTAAAGCTACCCAAGTCTAATGGCCATCTTGTTAAACAATTTTAACACTGAGTCTCAGCACACGTTTTAAAGGAAGCAAATTATAAGAATTAAAAAGTATAAGTCAATTTATATAGTTATATCACTAAACAATATAATTCAATCTGTAAAAAATGGCCGTAGCTTTGTTTAGAGGTAAATTCATGTAATAAAAAAGGTACAGGAAAATAAAGAAATTATTAATACAAAATATAGGACAGTGATAATTCTGAGATGAAGAGAGAGGTATGCAGTGGTAATAGGACAAGTAAGAGGTTTCAAAGTCTTTGGTGATATTTTATTACTTAAGTTTACAGGGGGTTACAAAGATGTGCATTTTTTATTGCCATTCATTAAAATATGCACATATGTTATCACATATGTTATACACCTTTATGCCTTTCATTTATATTATATCTTTCACAATTAAACAGTCTTAAAAAATAGAGAATGAGAAGATAGAAGTGGTGACACGGAGTATAGCAGCTCTCTGGAGACCATGGTGGACCACAGAGAGATGAGGTAGTTGAGGTAGGGGACACGTAGGAGTGAAGGCCGTGGTGGTCTGAAGTTATAAACGGTGACATTTTGTGTTTCTGAGCTGATGTGAAAGCATCAGTGAAGTGGAAAGCAGATGAAGTAGCAGAGAGAGGCAGTACTTGCAAGAGTAACGCCATTGTCTATGCAAAAGGAGTTGGGATGCAGGGCAAATTTGGAGGAATTGGTATTAAATAGGGAATGATGATCCTATGGGTCTGGAAAGAAGACGAATGGTGCTGTTATGTGCTGGTGAGGTGGTGAAAAGATGAGATAGCCTAGTCTGCTTCTACTTTCTCTATGAAGATCCCAACAGCAACTTGCTTTTATGTTACAGGATGTTGGAAGTTTGAGAAAGGAGGGGTATTCATGAACCACTTGACTAGAAAAATGAGAAAGTAACTTCACTAGGTCTGTGGTAGTATTGCTGATCAGTGCTGGGCGCTCTGTTACACACTGTGACTAGACATTTGAAGTCAGATCTGCAGCAGATGGGGGCCTTCCTGCAGTTTGGATGGCGGCTCAGGTGGCAGGCATAGAGTAGGTTTGGTGTTTTGGCACATGTAGTGGATAGAATTGCATCCTCTCAAAAGATATGTTGAAATCCTAACTAGTACAGTACCTGTGAATGCAAGCTTATTTCAAAAAATGGTCTTTAGTGGTGTAATCATGGTAAGATGAGGCTATACTGGATTAGAATGGGCCCTAAATCCAATGACTGATGCCCTTTTAAAGAGAGGGAGATTTAGAGACACAGACACATTCAGAAGGAAGGCAGCCGTATGAACATAATGGGAGAAATTGGAGTGATGCAGCTACAAGTCAAGGAATGCCAAAGATTGCTGGCAACCAACAGAAGCTAGGAAGAGGCAAGGAAGGATTCTTCCCAAGAGCCTTCAGAGCAAGTTTCAGAGGGCCTTGGCAACACTTTAGTGCTGGACTTCTAGCCTCCAGAACTGTGAAAGAATAAATTTCTGTTGTTTTTAGCCACCTAATAACTTAAAGGCTGCCCTAGAAACTTCATATACCAGATGACTATGGAAACAAACAATAAGTGAATGATTTAACCATGGTTTATTTAAATATAAGCTCGAAAGAGGAAAAGTGAGGACATAAGGGAGATCTGGAGCATTGAGAAACTGGTAAGGTCAAAGGAATGAAAGTATTGATGGGGTCAGAAACTACTTAGAGGAGGTTCGTGAGTAAGTGAACTATAACAGGAAGAGTGGTGCCAGGGAATAGGAATTTTGAAATCAAAGTCTTGGCAGCAAAGAAAAAGTCCAAGATACTTTTTCTTGGTAGTGATCAGAGAAGTGGGGTCTCCAGTTTTCAAAAGTGAGAAGGTCGAGGAAATGAGAGATCCCATGGTTGTATGGATTGTGTCTATAAGTGACTCCCAATCCTGGTTAAATAATAGAGTATCTTGACAAGCTTACAAATAGACAAATAGCCAGGCCTACCTTATCCCAGACTCATTAACTCAGAATCTCAAAGCTCTCTAGTCCTCCCCAGATCTACTACGTCTGAATCTCACAGGCTTATAAAAACTCCCCAGCTTGGTCTAGTGTGAAGCCTGGGTTGAGAGTGGTTCCTAATGAAAAATCACAGTAGTAATAGTGGAGCAGATAACTATGTATAGAAATATTCAATAATTAATGGGACACAGGCATACTGCTGGTTAATGGCAGCAATAGAGCAAGACAGAGCCGGTGCAACCTGATACTGTGGACTTCAAAAGAACTGAGATTTGGAGGAAGCAAGGAGATAACAATCCATCAGAAGTAATAAGAAGTAAGGAGAAGTCATAAACATCATTTATTAATTTAGTTAAAAAGAAGAAGTAAATATACATCACTTCCAGACCCTTTGGTATATAGGGGAAAAATGAACTGTCTCTATTTTGGAAAACCATTTGTAGGGGATGTAGTGTCCTTAGGGAACTAGTTTGGTTAAAGGAAGAAAGTCAAGTGAGAAGAGGCTGAGCATTTAGGGATGTGTGCTATGATAGAGATGACTCAGTGGAAGGACTTTGGAAAAGAGTCTGTTTTTAGGAGAAATACGAAGCCATATAGACTGTTTTCTGCTGGAAGCCTAGGCTCATGGTAGTACCTGAGGCTAACAAGGTTGGGGATTTCAGGGACATTAGTCCTGATTGTGTATTAGGGAAAGTGTGGTAATTAGTTTCCAAAATATGGCCAAGACCAGCAGCATAAGCATCACCTGGGAACTGGCTAGAAATGTAAATTCTTAGGACGTGCCCCAGACCTACTGAATCAGGCCCGTATCTGTGTTTTAACAGCCCTCCTGAGTGACTCTGATGCATGCCAATTTTGAGAACCACTGGTCTAAAGTCTTTCCTGGAAGCTATATAACAGCCAGGGATCTGCTTAGTCCTGGAGCTCCAGGTCTTGAAACAGCCTGAAGAAGTCTTATTTACATGACTTCTTGCCTGAGCTCAAATAGTGAAGCTTGTGGTATCTAATATTGTGAAATTAAAACCTGAAAGTGATGTGAAGGTCTCCTGACATCTGATCTCTCTCACAGCCCAAGGTCTATGGCACAGGGAGGACAAGGGGGCATGAAGACCCCTGTTTACTGGTTGTTCCTAGAGCCTCAGCTGCTGAGTGAGTGCATATGAGTAACAGGGATTATACACATGTACTAGTAAGAATAAAACTAAAAATACAAATACAGATGTCCAAGGGCAACAGCCTTGAATAATCAAAAGCTAATAAAATGAGTAAATAAACTTTGTAAAAATTTACCAGCTTATTGTCATTTTCTAATTTTCGTATGGATCAAAGAAACTTCCACTTTAATTAGCCTTGATTTGAGGTCTAACATTTTGCACTAGGACCAGCATTTCAGGTTATATTTTTGGAAGAGCTCTCCTATCTTTCTGTCTTCCACACTAGATATTCAGAGAAACTCCAAGAAGCCATTTTGGCCTTTTTCAATTTTTTTCTTTTTCTCTCTCTTCAAAGCAATATTCAAATGGAATTTTCTGTAACATTATGGCTAATATTTTATAATATAAAGCAAATTGATTGAGGTCAATTATGGCTTGCCATCCCCATAGTTAAAGGCTAAACAAAGAAGGCCTTTCAAGTGCTCGTCCCCACAATTTATGCATCATTTAAGATTTGACTATAACTAATAAGTCTTCCAGTGTAATTCTGTGGAATAAGCCACCTTTTTTATGGTCACTACTTATATAAGCATAAAATTTAGTACCACCAGAATTGTATCTTGAAAGAGAATTTCTGCATTGTTATTTAAGGAAGTTCATTAGTTACAAAAAAATTCAAGCTTATTCTAGCGTGGTTTTCTCTGCTGCTTGCTTTGCTCTCAGGTGCCACATACGTTTTATCCTTTGGGCAGTTTTAGTCTTGTCTGACTTAGAATACTATAAGATATTGACCTCACATGTCTGATATCCGTTTCTCATTTTCAATCTCTGAATTTACAGAAACTGAACGAGCCAAAGAAGAGGTTGGTGCTGCCTCAACTAAAAAAGGTAAGTGCAGCTTAAAGAAAAAGATGTCATGACTGTAACTTCTTTATGCTAACTCAATGTATTGTTTAGTGCTTAAGAAGAGCTCTGTTTATTGATTTTACTATTTCACTGATATGGAAACCCACTTTTAGTTTTGAAAAATTGAAGAAATGCTGCTGTGTAAGCTCAATGGGATCCCAGTCATCTGGAGAGCATCATATTCAATATACTGATCTATAAGGTTAGCGTTTGAGCAAACGAAACTTTGACTAGTAGAACTTACATGAACAGTGTTTGCTTCGTGCAAGAATAGTATCAAATTTAAGTTTAAATTTAAGTTTTCAAAGCTATGCCTCTTGTCGTGTCTAATCAGACGCAACTATTACGTGAATATTGACTCCTCTCAGTAGACACTCTAAAGAATATCTTTAAGAACATTAATACATGTTAAAAATATTCAATATGATGAAACATTTACATATTCTCTATTCAAAACAAACTGGAACAATTTTGAAATTTGTGATTCTGTTTTACACATAGAAATGAAATCAGTAATGTATTCAATGTCTTTGGAGGAATCTCAAGACACAGTTTAACAACCCTATCCTCAACATGCACTCATACACACACACACACACACACACACACACACACACACACACACACACATACAACAGGAGTACCCTTTCACATACATGCCACTAAAATGGCATCACATTTTTCTCCTTAAAAAATCTTTTATTGCATTTGCTCTATAAGAGAATATATATCAGGACTATAGGGAGTTATAAAATATATATGATACATATCCACATTCTCAATCCCAAGCAACATATATATGGATATAAATGAATACATGGATATAAGTTTATATATTAGTTAATTAAAATATAAATTAATATATATTAGTTATATAAATTAATGCATAAATTAGTACACATGTATGTCTAATGAAAGACAAAAAATTAAATGATACTTAAAGGAAAATATAAACTACTATAAGATAATACTTAATTAGAAGCAATTGAATTATTGAGATTAATTGCTTCCCTTTTTCAAATACAGCTCTATTTATTATTCTGAATTTATAGTAGATAGGAATAAAATCTGTCTCCTAGATAGTTCTTTTCTTAGTAATGTAATATATGTGTGATGTCATTTTTGAGGTAAGTTATCACGATACATGTTTCATTGACATCTTTTACTAGGTATCAGTTTTTCCATAAGTAGCAGAGCCATGAATTTATCAGAAGTCCCTATTAATATATCTCATTCTTTTATGGTGTCTTATTTTGAAATCAATTTTTCTTGTCAACACTAAATGGAATGTGTGGGTAAAACTTGGGTGCTTCAGGATGGATAATGCCATGGTATCAATGACAAGACTAAGAGTCTAAATATAGATTCAGAGGAAGTCACAATCTAGGCATGGATACAGGGTATATGGATCCAGTAAGTGAATGTAAGGTCGGGACATCTATATGTGTTGAAAGCAAGAACAAAAGTGAGACAAAATTGTGTTCAAGGTCTTCAGCCATGGGTGAGACCAGTGGATGTCCAAATAGCAGTATATGGGTTTCATCTGGAATTAGATTTCAGATACTGAGCCTCAGGGAATCCTTGATTGTGAAGACGGTCTGGAGACAGAGTTAAAAAGGAAAGATTCAATAACCAGTAAGTGACCCATGCACAGACTCTGAATCACTTGGAGCCTAGATATTAGGGCAGAAATACAAGCACACATAAATTGGAGTTTAATCAAGTCAAATAGGAGTGAGCAGAGATACTGAATTGATATTGAACCATCAGTTAGTGAATTCAGTGGAATATTCAACCAAGAATGGTCTCTGAGTTTAGAGTAAGGCCAGACATATTGGTTGGGATTAAGTAGACCTGATTGCTAGGCTTAGAGTGAAATATAAGGAGAGAAATAACGTTTTATGAAATTAAACTATTGGCATTAATTACTCTGACTCTAGTTTGTCTTAGATCTCATACCTCAATCATTAATTTAAATATGACTGCATATTAGATTTCCTCTCAACTGTAGAATGAACAGAAACAAGTGTTCCTTCCAAAGCCATCATAAATATTTTGAAACTCAGGTAGAGCTTTACCAATTTGACAAGTTACATATAAAAGTCAAAGGAGATGCTTCTCATTGGTCAAGTAGTTTTCATTTCTCCTCCTCCTCACTGACAATCAATCACACATGAAAATATATATTACTTCATCATACATTTAGTAACCAGTCCCTAATCTCCACAAAACTCCGTATATGTTACAAGATGTCCACCTTTTAGTCCCTTTTAAGTAAGTAGAATAAGATAGTGATTTGGGTTTTCTTTATTTGTTTTTAAGATACTGGAAATTGTTGTTCTACACTGAGGCTTGAATTAGGGACCATGTGTGCAAGGTTAAGTGGAAATTACTGATTTTCTGATTGTTTTAAAATTTTCAAAGTTAAAAGATAATATTTTAAATTAATTACAGTGTGCCAATTTATATCTAGTATAATTATTTGATCTTAAGCCTGCTTTTCTTTGGAGATATATAGTATTTAATCATCAATATGATAATCCTCTTACTGTTTTATATTTGGTTTGCAGCTTTCAAATCATTTTCACTTTCATTCAACATGTATTTATGGATCACATACTATGTGAAAACTTAAGGAAATATTCAGATGTTAATACTGTTCTTGAGCAATTAAAGATAGGGAAAAATATGAATCTTTATTGAGTCCCTGAGTTGTTTGGACCTTAGTTTTTGCTATCAGCTAAAGGTTTTCCATATTATCATAGTTCATGTTTGAAAGCCAACAGGGTAAAGAGATAAATACAGATAAAGAGCCGTAGGAGTTTAAAAATTATTCTTACCTGAGGAAAAGCAAAACATTTATTATACAAGGTGACTTTAGAGTCAAGCCTTAAATAACAGATAGAATTTTGTTATGTAATAATTAGTTGGAAGGGTATCTTGGGCATAGGTAACAGAGGAAGGCAAAGTGGTGGGAAATTGCAGGATGTGTATGAGGAATAACAAGAGTCTCAAAAACACAGTATGAATTAGTACAACCTGTGCTAATAATTCAGTAAAGGGGCCTGATTTTTAAATTGGACTCTACTGCATGGACAATAGGGAGTCAATGAAAAATTGTAAGTATAGGAAATAACACTCAGGTATTTGCTTTAGGAAAGGGCAGGATAGTTAGGAAGCTTTGGCAATAATGTAGGCAACGTGCATTAGGACCTGATATTAGTTATGAGATTGGAAAGAAGGGATATTTTATAAGCACTATTATAAAGTAGATTCAGTGGAATTTGACAATCGACCAGCTTTGGAAGAGGAAAAGTCAGAAAGTATTTAATGACAATAATAAGTTTTCAGACTGGGTGCTAGAAGAATATTGTTGGTATTTATCATAAAAATGAAGAAGAAGGATAAAAATAGTTTGGTGAGAGAAGACAAGATTAATTTTAGACATATTTAAATTATAGTACTGTGGCACATGCAAGTAGCAAGTAGGTGGCTCTAAATGTCAGACTAGAGCTCCAGAGAGTGACAGAACTGGAGATATATCTGTGGGTGTCCTCTGCGTGGGTTAATGGTGGAAACAGTAAGAATCCATGAGCTTTTCATGGATTCTGTTCTCGAGAGAGGACAGGTCTGGGATGTTCTCTGTTCTCGAGAGAGGACAGGTCTGGGATGGAATGCTAGAGAACATTTGCAGGAAGAAAAGCAAGGAGAGTCAAAGAGAAAAAGCAGAAAATAGTGACTAGAAAGATCAGAGGTTAAAAAAATGTAATTGTTATAATTTCATAGTAACCAAGGAAAATAAACGCTTTCAATGACAAAGTGGTTGTCACCAAGTCACTGGATTTGTCAACTAGATAATTATTAATGATGTTCAAAAGAGAATTTTCTGGGGAGTGGCACAACTAAAAGCTAAATGATGACAAATTGATTGAGGGATGATGAAGTGAAAGATACAGACACTGATGCTGAAGAATATTGGTTAGGAATAAAATGATAAATAGGATAGTAGCTTGAGGTTCTTGTTTAGTCTATATCAATTTCTATTTTAATCTCCGAGGTAAAGTGTTTATCCTCCTCTGCAAGACCAGTCTCTCCATTTGGGTCCTTCTTGATCAGTCATTCATGCTCTTTGGTGGCATTATGTTCTTTCTCCTTATTGACTTTTTTTTTTTTTTGGCGGTACGCGGGCCTCTCACTGTTGTGGCCTCTCCCGCTGCGGAGCAGAGGCTCCGGACGCGCAGGCTCAGCGGCCATGGCTCATGGGCCCAGCCGCTCCGCGGCATGTGGATCTTCCCGGACTGGGGCACGAACCTGTGTCCCCTGCATCGGCAGGCGGACTCTCAACCACTGTGCCACCAGGGAAGCCCTCTCCTTATTGACTTTATTCCTAATTTTGGAAATATTATTCTCAGTTTAAAATTACTTTTTTCTAGATTCCCATATCTCTGTCTACTATTTTCTCTCCTCTGTATCTTAGCCGGTCTTCTGGATGTTGGAGTGTTAACACTGCTTCTTACCTCCCACAAAGATGAGGCTTCTGTTCCTACTGTGCTTCCGATAATATGGCCAATGCTGAAGACATTATCATTGCTGAACCAATGGAACCATTCCAGTCCTCACATTATTGGATGTCTCAGTGGCATTTACCACTTTGTCTTTTCTCTAAGCGTCTCTCCTGTTGGGTGAGCATGACAACAGTCTCCTAGTTCTCACCATATTCTCTGAGCTTTATTTCTGACTTCTTTGTGTGTTTTTCTTTGCTTCCCCTTAATTATTGGTGTTCCCCAGATTCCATCATTAATCCTCTGAACTTCTTATTCTGTAGCCTCTCTTCGTGAGATATGCACACTCTCAAGGTTGAAACTCTGCCTTTTAGCCTGAAGATCTCCAATTCTATGTCTTCATTTCAGGACTTCTCTGGCAAAGAGCTTTTCCCTGAAAATTTCAGGCTTGTATATTCAAATGTCAAATAAACACCTTTAAATTCAATGTGTCTTAACTTATACTCTTCATTTCCTTTTCCCAGCTTGCTTTTAATTATCATTGGTGAAACCACAATCCACCCTCCACTTCCCTAGAAATCTGAGGGTGATTAATTTTCTCTTTCTAGCCTTCAGGTGATTATTCAAAGAATCTTCAAGTTCTGCTGATTTTGTTTCCTAAATATTTCTTGAGTTTACTTCCTCCTATTCATAACTATGACTTCCATGTTAATTCAAGCCTTCATTATCTTTTTCTTGAACCACTGTAATGATCTAAACACTGTCCTCACATATTTATTTTTATTTCACTAATATTCATCCTAGCAGAAACCCCTCAACATAAATTATCAAAGTCATAAAACTGAATAAACCACACTTAATTTAAAACTCTATTTTTTCCCAGTTTTTTATAAAATAAAACTTGTTAAAATGATGTAAGAGTCCTCCAAGATCTGGCTCCTATATCCTTTTCCAGTTTCATCTTCAGATACTTTGTATGCTACAATAATACCATATTGTTTATAATTCCAAATTTACTAGAAGTAAGATTCAGGGAAAATGATAGCCGGAAAGGATGGCCTTGTGACTAGATTGAGTTGTTAGCATTGTCTGAGAAATGATGAGAAGCCTCTCTTTCCTGTCTCTCCACCTGAATATGTATCCAAGATTTAAGACTTTGTCTTCCACAATCAGTGATTTATTCCATTGTTTCAGTCATTGACATCCCCAGGCAATAACCCTTGGGCAGGTAACATTACATTCTTACATCCTTGGAAATAATAGTTTGTCATGCTAATCCTATAGATGTATATACCAGAAGTAATGTATGTGTCATATGGGTGATATTTCAAACTGCACAATATTTCCTTTCCACTCTTTACCAGAATTCTAACATACCCCAATTCCATGGAAGCCTCACTACCCAGGCAAGCCCCTGTAACTAATGGGCATATGTTGAGTGGTGTTAAGCGGAAAGAAAGAATTGAGTCCTCAAGGAAAATTGAGGGAAACATAGTGAAATAAGAGCCTAGAATGAAGCAAGCGATGTCAGCATCACAGCAGATAAGATGCTTCCTTGTCTCTCCCCTTCAATCTGCAACCTGTGAAATATTAACAACTCAACAATAAGCCTCTGCCCAACCCATCAGAATGCCAGAGAATTCCACATATCTGTACATCTAAAGGTGGATGGACTGGAACACATCGAGGAGGTAGAACTGGGGAAACAGTGGAGGCAGTCCCTGCAATCGTGGCCCCCTGGCTGTGGCAGCAAAGCCTGCAGCCCCAGAGAACCCAAAAGCAGCAAGGGAAGCAATACATAGGACTCTAGCCTCCTGAATGTAGTGGTGCCCGTGGCCACAGATAACTGGGACCCAGTTCCTCCAGCCACAGAGCCATCCACGACTCCAGCCCCCTGTTCCCTGCCTGCAGTGGTGAAGCCCACAAATATGACAATACATGATACAGAGGCACTTGCCTCTATATCCAACTGCACCCCACCCACCCCTTGGAGCCTGCAAATCAGGACAGCCCAGATGTGGCAGAAGCACCCACCATCCTGATGCCCCAGGTGGTGGTGCCAGCAATACCAACAGCAGCAAGGTACCAATTACCTCAGAGGCACAAGCAACAGTAACAAGGGCACTGGGTGACACCTCTGATAGAGGTGGTGGAGGGCAGAAAATGCTGACTCTCAAATAAAACCAGAGGCAGCACAGGTGAGAGAAACCAAAAACTTGTTCTATAGTGCCACCTACTGGGAAACAAAAGAAAGCCTACTAATTTCTAACCTGTAGAATCCTTAGAATTAAAAAAAAAAAAAGCTTTACCCAAACAAGAATGATATTCAGTACTTCAAACGCACTGGCAGAGGAAAAACACATCAAGCACCATGAAGAACCACAGTAACACAGTATCACAAAAAGAAAATGATAATTCTCCAGAAACCAAACTTAGTCACAGAATATTGCAGTCTAACTGATTGAAGAAACTGAATGAACTACAAAAAAGCTCAGAAAGGCAGTTCAATGAGCTTAGGAATAAAATTAATGAACAGAAGGAATACTTTAAGTAATTGAAACTCTAAAAAGGAGCCAAACAGAAATTCTGGAGCTGAAGAATTGAATAAATGAGATGAAGAATGCATCAGAAAGCATTGGGAAAGAGAATATGATATGGAAGAGAGAATTAGCAAACTCAAAGATAGAAATCCAAAGAAGATGCAAAACATCATAGAAAACCATCAAACCCACATGGCAGACAGAAACACAAGGAAAAGCGGGAACCCAGAAAACAAAAGATAAAATGGCAGAACTAAGTCCTCCTCTGTAAATAATTACCCTAAATGTCAATGGATTGAATTCACCAGTCAAAAGACACAGAGTGGATGGATGGATTAAAAAACAAGACCTAGCTATATCCTACCTCTGGGAGACTCACCTCAGCTCTAAATATAAACATAGGCTAAAGTAAAGGGATGGAAGATGATACTCCAAGCAAATGACAGTCAAAAAAAGTGAGTATATTCTGTGCTCATGGATTGGAAGAATGAACATTGCTAAAATGTCCATATTATCTAAATCAATTTACAGATTCAATGCAATCCCAACCAAAATCCCAAGGATGTTTTTCACAGAGACAGGACAAAAAATTCTAAAATGTATATGGAACTACAAAAGATTATGAATGGCTGAAGCAATCCTAAGAAAAAAGAATAAAGCTGGAGGTATCACATGCACTGGTTTCAAACTATATTACAAAGTTATAGTAATTAAAACAGCATGGTGTGGGCAGAAAAACAGATACATAGATCAGTGCAATGTAATTGAGAGCCAAGAAATAAACCCACACATATGTGGAAAATTTTACAAAAAAGGAGCAAAGAAACCTGGAGAGCCACATGCAAAAAAAATGAAACTAGATCATTACCTCATACCTTCCTCAAAAAAATGAACCCAAAGTGGATTAAAGCCTTGAATGTAAGACCAGAAACCATAAAACTCTTAGAAGAAAATATAGGCAGTATGCTCTTTGATATCAGTCATAGCGGTATCTTTCAGGATGTGTCTCCTCAGGCAAGGGAAACAAAGGAAAAAACAAATAAATGGGTCTCATCAAACTAGAAAGCTCCTGAACAGCAAAAGAAACCATCAACAAAATGAAAATGCAACCTGCCCTACCACTGAGTGTGAGAAGATATTTGCAGATCATATATCCAGTTAGGGGTTAATATCAAAAAAATATAAAGAACTCATACACCTCAACAACAAAAAACCAGAAAACCCAGATTAATAAATGGGCAGAGGAGCTGAATAGAAATTTTCCGAAGAAGGCATATAGAAGGCCAACAGGTACTTGAAAAGATGTTCAACATCACTAATTATTAGGGAAATTAAAATTAAAACCCCAATGAGATATCACCTCATGCCTGTTAGAATGGCTATTATCAAAAAAGCAAGAAATAACAAGTATTGGTGAGGATGTGGAGAAAGGGGAACCTTCATGCACTGCTGATGGGAATGTAACTGTGTAGCCACTATGGAAAACAGTATGAAGATTCCTCAAAAAATTGAAAACTAGTGCTACCCTATGATCCAGTTATCCCACTTCTGGGTATTTATACAAAGAATATGAAACACCAATTTGAAGATACATGGACCCCAATATTCATCACAGCATTATTTACAATAGCCAAGATGTGGAAACAACCTAAGTCCCCATCAACAGATGAGTGGATAAAGAAGATGTGGTACACACACACACACACACACAATGGAATAATAGTCATAAAAAATGAAATCTTGCCATTTATGACAACATCAATGGATCTTGAGAGTATTAGGCTAAGTGAATTAAGTCAGACAAAGACAAGTATCTTATGATTTCACTCATATGTAGAATATAAAAAAACAAACAGAAAACCAGAATAAATTAACAAACCAAACCAAGCAAAACCCAACATGTAGATACAGAGTTCAGAGTAGTGGAAAAGGGCAGGGGAGGGTGAAATGAATAAAAGAGATAGTGATGGATAGAAACTAAATTTTTGGTGGCAATCATACTGTAGTGTATATAGAAGTAGAAATATAATCTTGTACATATGGAACTTATATAACGTTATTAATCAGTGTTACCTCAATAATATTATGGTAAGATATAAATACTAAAACCAATAAGTTTAATTTGAGAAAGCATCTTTTTGGTATCCTTGTAATAAAAGTGAGATTGAAGTTTGGTATAAGCTGGAACTTTCCAGGTAAATTAAACAGCGATAAAGAAATTTAAAAAAAAAACCTGGAATTATAGAAAACCAATTTATCCACCTTACAGTTTATCTCAGGGCTATCCATAATCCAGGCATCATTTTATAAGAATGTTAGCTACTTTGCTTCCTTAATATTAGTTGCGGTCACTGAAGGAGTGCAGCACAAATCTACATTTTTTTCTAAAATAAACACCTCCAAATGTAGAACAAATGGAAATTTCTTATTTTAGCATGAAAGGAGGTTTCAGGTACCCTATAGCATAGAAGGAGAATTTGATTAAGGTCTTCCTTTGATTACAGGCAATTAGAAAATCCACTTACTTAGATGAACTGTTTATTCCTAATACTTACTCTCCATAGAATTAGGCTTGATGAATTTTATATCAGAATCAGAAATGAAAGGGTCATTTCACGTAAAATGTTTTCTTGTCTGTATAGATAATTGGTATTTTCAGTGACCTTTTCTGAATTTAAAAAAAAACTGGTTTAGGGGACTAGCCTCCTCTACTTAATGTAAGTGCAAGGAGTTATTAACTCACCACTGGAAAAGAAAAACTTGGTCTTTGTTGTAGAAAAACTTGGTCTTTGTGTGTAAGTCACAATCCAGTGTTTTCTGAAAGATATTTACTCTTCAGAAGATTAAAACAAAATAATTGAAAAATACATATTTCCTATACAATATTCATACTGAGTTTTCAGAATAAAAGAATTATGAATAAGGCTATATGCCCAGGGCTCTATTATAATTAAAAATTATCAGTGTTTGATTTTCACATTGATTTGAGAGAGAGCACTCATAGAGGAGACTAATGTACCACACACCTTACTAGCTCCTTAAAGTAATTATAATAAAGTCTAACTCTTTAGTTTGGAATTCAGGGGCTTATGCAATTGACCTAATCTATTTTTAGATTATTTCATATCTCTTCTATGGGAACCCTCTGCTCCAGCTACACTTGTTCACTTCCTCTAGGCACACACAAGGCTTTCCTGCTTCTTTGCCTTTTTCATGTTTCATTGGCTACACCTAATATCTCTCCTCTTTCAGGAAATATACTAATACCAAAACTGATCTCTCTAACTCAGAATATTTATTATCAAATCTCATTTTTCAATTAATACCCTAATCACCAAGCAAATATATATCGATCACTTGCTAGGTCCGAAACAATGCTAGATGCTGTAAGAAATATAAGCAATCATCTCTGAATATCCCATGGGCCAAAGAAAAAATGACAGTGGAATTTTGGAAATATGTTGAATTAATCTATGATGAAAATATCACACTGAAACTGGAGATGCTCCTAAACAGTGTTTACCTGAAATTTATACTCATTAAAAATATTCATTAGAAAAGAAGAAAGGCCGAAAAGCAAACATTTAGGAAGAAAATAATTTTTAATTTATGTTAAAATTTTCATGAAACCCGAAGAAAGAAAAAGAGAAATAAAAAATGTAAATGCAGAAGCTAAAGAAATAGAAATTAAATAGTACAATAGAAAAAGCAATAAATCCAAATTAGATTCTCTATAAAAACTGAAAAAACTGATAGACCCTTATGTAAACTCATTAAGAAAAAAAGAGAAAACACAAAACATTAATATCAGAAAATTAAAAGGAATCATCATTACAGATTCTACAGATAATTTAAAAATGGAAATATTTCCCAGTGAGTTTGAAAATGTTAATACAATTGACATTTTGAATCTTTAATTATAATTTTTCACCAAAGAAAAGTCTAGCCAGGTGGCTTCACTGGTGAATGTTTTTCAAACATTTAAGGAAAAATTAACACCAATCTTGTACCAAACCTTCCAGGAACAGAAAAAGAGGAAACATTTTATGGAGCTCATTTTATGGAGCTAGAATAACCTTGATACAAAAACCTAACAAGGAACAAAAAAGAAAGGAAACATACAGGTTAACTTCTCTTGTGAACATAAGGGCACAGATCTAAACAAAATATTAGCAGATCTAGTCTGATATTATATGAGAAAGACAAGATGGAACCAAGTTGGTTTTATTTCTAGACTGCAATTTCAAAATTCAATGTAATTAATCAGAATAATAGAATAAAGGGAAATTATACTTACCATAGAAGATGCATTTGATATATTTCATATTATAGTAGAAAGAAACTTACCTATTCTGATAAGATATATACAAAAACCATTAGCAAATATTATAGTCAATGGAGAAAAATGGAAAGATTTCTCCCTGAGAATTGGAACAAGACAAGGATGTCTGCTATCAGCACTTCTATTATGCATTGTACTGGATATTCTAACCAGTGCAATAAGGTGAGAAATAGAATTAATCAGTACAAGAATAAAAAAGTAAAAAATAAAACTATTCACAGGTGAAATTATCTGCTTGAAAAATTCAAAAGAATATACAGTTGAACTATTACAACTGAGTGAATTTAGCAAGTTTTATATCAAAAAGTCATTTTTTCCCTTACTCTGTCTCTAGTTCATGTCATTAACTTTTTGAAAAGATCATGATCGTTTACTCTGTAGACACTTGATTTATGTAATTGTTTCTTCAGAATATTATTTAATATGTTCTATATATCATATATTTGATTAACCTGAAAGCTTAATCTTTGGCTTAACTTGATTCCAGTTGGCTCCTTTGGCAAGAATACTTCAGAGGTGATACAGTTGTACATCACACTGCATGTCATGAGGAAGCACAGAATGTCTGGATGTCCTATTGTGAATGAGTGGCTTTAAGTTTCCTCAGTGGGTTAAGCTGGTGACAATCACATTTCTTTATTTCCAAGTCGCAGTTTTCCCCATGCAACTCTTGGGGGTGATACCCGGGGGTGATACCTGGGTATGACGGCAATATCCAGTTCCCCATTCATCCTTCATCTAATAGTTGCTCATGTCCTCTGAAGATCCTTACTTGAATCAGTTATTTCAGTACACTGATTTTGTATGAATCATTTCTATTTCTTGGATGTATAACAAGGTAAGCAGATAATACTCCACCGAGAGTAGTAAAATCTCAGTAGTTCATGGGAAACAGCACCTAAGTGATAATTCTTATTTCTTTTTTGGTTACTTGTGATTTGGAATGACTTCATTTAATATTTAAGCAAATCTCAAGCATGACTACACTGTCCTTTGAGTTGATTAAGCAACATTAAGCTTGAATTTAAGGAGCATCTAGTTGACATTTTCAAGACGCTAAGTGGCTCCAGCAATTACCTGGAATGTAAGTCGATTAATCAAAATCCTGTCAAGCGGAATTCTTCATAAAGCTTGTTTATCAAAGCAGAGTATAAAAGAATAAGATAGAAAACAGTGTGCAAAGACTAGTAAGAAGAGGGCAAGGGATTATTTTTTTCTCTAATTCTTTAAGAATAGATTTATAATAGTAGGTTTCAGTTGGATTTTAAAGAAGTGAGAAATATTGAAAAAGCTTTAAAATAGGTTCTTTAGAAGAAAATTTTGGCATTGAATGAGTTACAAAATGCCTTTTTGAGCAGAAGCAGCATTTACATCTGGAATTTTATTTAAACCGTATCTCTGCTTTGCAGCTGTACCTGGAAAGAAGGAAGAGAAAACAACCAAGACAGTGGAGCAAGGTAAAAAAAAATGAAGGAGGTTGACATTATCTTTAGAAAGACAACAACATGAGGAGGAAAGCACTGGATTCAGACAGGCGGACGACAATAACCTTTAAATCGATTGCTCTCTTTCACTGTCCTTGCATGTTTTTCTGTGCCAGGGAGAATGTGAGGTGGCAATCTGGGTTTTTGTTCTTTTGTATAACTAAACTTTGAGTGTAAGTTCAGAACAGGAAAGCTCCACAGACTGCTTAATTACATCAAGAGAATTGCTGAAGATTGTTGGGAATAAGGAAATCTTCCAGGGCAATTGGTAGACATTTTTTTCTGTTTGATTTGTGGTTTTAACACCACCTGACTGATCATAGTTTAAAGAATAGAGGTGACACAATTCTGTTTATGCAAAAACAATTTCTACTGCTTGAGAAGTAGTATGTTAAAGCAAAAACCCAGCAATACAGGTAAATTACTTGCGTTTATATTACAACTTCAGCAGTTGATTCTCCCAAGAGGTCTAAAATTTCAGTGTTACAAACCATAATGCCATAAATAATGCATTTTCTTTTTTTTAATGCAGCTATATAATAAATATATCATTTTAGAATATGCTTGAGAAAAATGCTACAGCAGAGTAGAATAAAAGCGTTTGAAGTGATGTTGGGCCTTCTGTCAGAGCTCATAGTGCTAATAATTTTAATTTTTGTTCCCCCCACTCTTTGGCTTTTAATATATTATAATATTATAATATGTATTATTTATTATAATAAATAGATGAAATCGGAACTAGAAATAATTTTGTCAAGAATGAAATCAAAATCATTTCTCCTCTTAAATTTGAGACAAATTCCTAATATCAGAAATTAGATATTTTTACATATATATAAATCCTTCAAACCCTCACATTTCAGATAAGTAAACTAAGGTTAAAAAATTCATTAAGGATTTATTTCCTTTGGTTTTTCAAAAGAAAAGTCACATTAAATCTCATTGAATAAGTTTTCAAATTCATTTTGGCTTCTGTGGACTACCTGGACTTTTAGAATTCAATAAAATGTTTCTGTCAACTTCTTTTTGAGGTGGATACTTTAGTCTCTGAAATATAAAGTAGAGCTCTAGGAGCACAGATCCCAGTTTCAACTTGTTGACTTAGACAAGGTTCTGAGCCTAAATTTCTTCTCTAAAAAATAGAGTTAATTATACCCGACCTACCTGTCTGACAAGATGTGGAGTTCAAACAAGAAAACGTATGTAAAAGGATATGAAAAAATATAAACTCCTAGTTAAGTATATAGTATTTACTTAGGCATTTTTCCTTGTAAAATCAGCTTCAATATAAATGAGAATCAAAACATTTTGCTTTCATTAAGCTTCATAGTTTTTCTACCCTCTAGTATACAGGCATTGGTTACTCATCTTACAGTATTTGCAGATTGTTTTTATAGCCACAGCAAATTAAGAGAAGACTGACTAGAATATAAAATGTCCACATTAATAATAGTACCTAACATATAACTGATTAAGCTCAGATTGTTTATGTGTTCTTACCTTCATGTTGGTGTCAGTTTCGTTAATTCTATAATGTTGCCTCAAATAGTTTTGAGACTGGAAATGGCTCTTAGGGATGTGAATTTACTCCTTCAGATTATTTTATAATTCATTCTTTTTAAATCATAAGAAATAAGGTATTTGGATAACTTGCATACTTTTGCGATGGTATATCTATGACTAATAATTTATATGAAAATATATATTTTGTGATTTTAATAAATCAAGGAATTTATGTGATAATAAATCAATTACATTCTGCAGATTTCATCATAATATTCTAATATTTATACATAAGATGATGCTTTGACTATTGTGTATTTCTCTTCCTTATATAGTTTTTAGTTATTTTCAGAAGTATAAATAATCTAAAACTAGTTCATAATTCTTTGAAGTACAGTTAAATAGTTTATAAAGAGTTATTTTCATTTAAGGTTTAACTTATGGACTTGTACTAGGGAAAAACTATGACACTCATAATTCTTAATAGATTTCAAATACACTGTGTGATCTATGTAAAACTGTGTACACTGAAACTCTGAACTTAGTCTGCATTATAATTGTACTTGGGAAACATCGATTAAGCTAAACTTTACATTATGGAAAATTCATATAGTGAAAGGTGAAATAAATGTTATGTTTATGTAATTTAATGAACTAGACCTCATATCGTTTAAGAATTAGAAATTTAGTTAATCTAACCTCTGCAAAAGTCCAAAAAAGTATCTCTATTTTATCTTTAATTCATGATGGATCATGTGGTTTTTAGTTATTCTTCTCATAAAGATCTTAAATTGGCTAGACCAGAATTTTGAGTATTAAGAAACTCTTTATAAATTTTCCCACACTAAAGCCCCACACACACACATACACACCCACACACACCACAGACACCATTAACGATTTCTCTTGTTTAGAAAGCAGTTACCTAGAAGCATCAGGAGACACAAATATTTTCCACAATACACGTTGCTCTCCTTATAGTGAGAGCCAAGGAATGCCAAAGACAAAACATCACAACACGTGCTACTGTATGAAGATTTGTCTTTATATATTTGTATATTATATCTAGAAAGAGTACATCACATTTCATTAAGCTTGGTTTATTTATTGTTTGATATTCAATTTCTCATTTTTAGTGTACTTTTTCCTCAGTATTACTTTTCAAAATTGACCTGTCCCCCTAAATCCAATTTCCCTCTCTCTTTTTCAATCTTGTTTTCTCTCAGAAGAAAATTTTTCATAGTATTTGCTTGTTACTAGCCAGAGGATCAAAGCAGTCACTCTAGGGAAGTGACTTCTTACTTACTGTGGCAGGGAAGGAGACCAGTCAAGACAACTAACTTTAATGATATGAGTTGTAGATTGGAGTCCCAGCATCTCCTTGTTTCTAATAATTTTCCTTCAAAGTGATTTCAATCTAACAATGAAAAGATGAAGAAAATAGTAATAAATCAAATCATTCGCATATCATCTTTCTTTTTCTTTCATTCACACCTGTGCATGATATTACTTAAAGGTTTCTTTAAGAGTTTGTTCTAAGGGCCTGTAACAGTGCTGGCATGTAGGAAGTGTTCAAAAAATACTTGTGGGTTGAATGAAAACATAGAGGAATTGTTGAAGAAAAGAATACTAGGTGATCCAGATATCGATGATCTGTGCCTCTAAGTACTGTACAATTAAGATATTTTAGTAAATCAAATGTGATTTCTGATAGCAAAGATTGCCAGATATTTCAGAAACCAGGATAAGTGATTAAATCATCTAACTACTCTCATTTTAAAGTAAAAAAAGTAGAGCAAATTAATAATTAAATATGCATTATTCATTAATTATATCATTATGATCTTTGTAGATGGTACTCTTACATAACAGAACAGCATGTGGTGAACCATCATATGGATAAAGACATCGAATAAATTAAATTTAGCAATTGCACCTTCTATATTGTAAATTTAAAAAAATCTTAAAATGAGAGAAAATTTAATAATTGCCCAATTAGGCCAATGTATGTCTAAATATAGAAACATAAGGGCTTATCCTCACTTTTCTTGGTTTTACATTATAGAACTGAATTAGATGATCTTCTATTCCTTTGAATCATAAAAAAATTTATGTTCAACAAAGTTTTTAAGTAGTATGTCCCTTATATCAGAATATAAAGGCTCTTCCTGCTATAGAAGAAGGCTGGTCTAGAAAGACTTTTATTTCTAGGATTCTAAGACTCAAATGTTAAGGGAAAACATACTTTATAAACTTGGATATTTTAGTATCCCAAAATTAAACTGAAAATTTCATTACAGAAACATTAGTTATAGTCTTCCATCCTCTTAACAATTAAAAATCACTTCAAAATCCACTTAAGTACAAACATGACAAAAATATTCATGAAAAATGATTAAATAGAATTTGAGTACCTATTAACCATCAAGAATAAATTTGAACACAATTAGTAATCATTTTATTAAGGGTAAAATTGGAGCATATGGATCATAAATGTATCAAATGCAGTTCATTTCCTATAATAAAACTTATATTTTGCTTTAAATTAAGAAATCTTTTTAAATTCATAAGTGCCGTAATTTGTGTCCACTTGAAGACTTTCTGTTTTTCTTTGCCTTTGTTGCTATTTTGTAAACAATGGTACCCTACATAATTGTATTAGTGTTTTAAATTGTCACAACAAGTGAAACCCAACTGATATTACATGGTTTGTGTGTTTGTCATTGTCCTCAGACACTTTTCAGATTCTTCTATTCTTTGTACATGTACTGGTCTATTTAGAATCTGCGATGTGTATTTATTGTAGATTGAGCCCATACTTTCAAATGAATATTAATAATATCTAAGAGTAATGATTTCTCTGAGAGAAACGTATTTATTTAAATAATAAATGTTTATACTTCATGATGTGTCAACACTATAAAAAAAGAGAGAAACAATTTTACATTTAAGATCAATGTAGTAAAACTGAAGGTGTAGTTGATACATATTGTATTTAATTATTTGCTTAATATGTGACTATAAAATAACCTATTTGCACATGTGGACTAAGTCATGCTGTTGACCCTCAATAAATGTTAAAGTATAATAACAATAGTATTGATTCCTGTGAATTCCAAACTTTTGACAGTAGTTTGTGCTCTGGTTGTTTAATATTTATTGAGCGCCCACAACAGACTAGGCGCTGGGAATGGGTGTGAGGAGTATCAAGTGGGCTTTGGAGAGAAGATGGTCTACATACAGAGCTCATGCAACGCTTGTAAAAATGAGTGTACTCTGCTTGCTTACATATTTTATATATTTTCAAGAGAACTTTTTGCAACTTTCCACTATCTCACTTGCTCACATAACACATTTCACTACTACTTCTTACTTTTATTTCATTTAATACTTTTAGAGTGTTCTCATAATCGTATGATCTCATGTATGGAAATTTCTTTCTAGTCCCTTCTTTTTCACCATGTTCCTCCCCATTCCTTTCATCACTTTAATAAATAGACAGGTATAAATCCTACCTATCACAGCTGATTCACAACACACTCAAAAAGTTTGTAATGTTGCATTGATCTCCTACAGGGTACCACCTCCTGCCATGCAACATTTGGTTCATGTGACTCATTTATTGGTAGGAATGTCATTGAATGCTAAAGATAATTTCAGCCCGGTAAAGGAGCAATGTGTGCCAGTGAGGTTGGCAAGATTTGGAGGCAATGCTAAAAGATGCATTCATGCTGTACCTTTCCCTCAGAAATTAATGGTTCTTGTATTAATGATCCATTTTCTCTAATAAACTAATGTGTAACTTGATCACTCTTATTTTATGCAGGATATACTATAGGCAAGCACAAGTCACACAGAGAGATAACTGTAATGCCCACATTCCAGTTTCCGTCATGCATAATTCTGCTTTTCAGTTATCATGAAACTGAACCACTCCTCTGCTTAATGTGACCTCTGTGCCTATCTTTTTCTTTCCTTTCCTTAGAGACTGTGGCCATATCATGGAGAAGAACAGTAAAACTATAACATTACCCCAGGAACCTCCCCCTGCGTTTCATACTGGGGTCACTACTTTTACCACCAGGTTACCTTTTAAACTCTGGAGTCAGAGGAACTGACTGTTAGATGAGCTAAATTAAGTTACCTGACATTGCCAGAACACAATTTACATAGGGGTAGTGTGTCACTCCTACTCTGTCTATATTCTATCCCTTCCATGATTCATCAAAGTAATTTCTTAATGGCAATTGTATCCATCTTTTAGGTTCTTAAAAGCAACAAACTTTTTACATCATGCATGTGCTCTTGCTTCATCCATCTTATAATTCTAAAACTTTGTCTGGATATAATGTCCAACAATCTTTATGTAAACTAATGGAATGCAGTTATAAACCATTTCCTAAAGCCCAAATTGTAAATATGAAGAAAAGTTGTCATATGATTTCTGAATTTAATGACAATGCACTTCAGATAAAGTGTATTTTTGATCATTGTCTACATCTTAATATTAGATTGATGGTTCTTTAAGAAATCCTTAAATCTGCAAAAGACCATTTTCATCCTCTTTATAATGAAAACTCTTACAAACCTTATTTTTCCTCATAGAGAATTTTGATCACCAAAACCAGGATTTGGCAAGTAAAAACTATTTTAATTACTCAGTATAGATATTTGAAGATTACAATTTTGTTCTCCAGAGAGAAAAATTGACTTGTTTGTTCCTTTGACACTCTACGCTAGATTATATAAAAGACTGCAGAAATGCATTGTAGTGTTTACCACATAACACACCAAGAAAACACCTCCTTGCAAGTTCAAGGACATTAAACTGCTAATTATGTCTCTTTTTTCTATTAATATTTGCTTTCACTCCTGCTTTTATTCTGAAACCACATATGGGTTTATTCTCTTTTTTCCCTTAGGGATTTTTAATAGAAAGTATATTATAAGCTGCTCTGTTACAAAGCTAAGTGGCCAGAACAAAGATTGTTTTGGGAGAATTTTTTTATCCCTTTTTTACTGACTTTTTTCTTTCATTTATAAATTGATTTTCTGCTAAAGGCCTATTTAGGGAAAAAAAAAAGAGTTGGAATACAATACACACTAGCTTGAATAAAATTGCTTAAAATCAATTGCCATGTCATATCCTGGAACAAATTAATGGAGTTTAAGCTACAGTCTCTAAAAATCAAATTGCAGATATTATCTTAAATCATTAGCCCTACATAAAAATGCATTGTTACTTTCTTCTAATTGTAAATTAAAGTACACATTATAGGTCAAATAATTTCAGGAATAAACATGAAGAAATTTTTCATCATTCTACATAAAATTTACTTGCACCTTATTGATTATTACTGCCCCACTTTTTCATAGAATGATGATGTATTATATGCTAAATAAAAAGCAATTCTTAAAACCTGAAAATTCAATTCAGATACTCCTTTGGAATTATGAAATGACAAAATATAAGTTAGAAAATTTCTTCATCATTTTGACTTGCAAATTTTGGGTTTTATTCACTTGATCTTTATATAAGAAAGAGAGATACTAGGTCAGATAACTCATAAAGAGCATCTGTAGTCTTGTTAAAAGTCTTGGCAATAAAAATCATGGTCAACAATTCTTAGCTTGGAGTTAGCACTTGTATTGCTGGTCCTTGAAAAGAAATAACTGATAAAAACTAATAATGATTAGAAATAGTAATCTGCTTGAATAATATAGTACAGTTATCTGAAAATAAAACTTAAGGCTTGGTCTATCTCTTCCAGTAATTTATTCTGTGACATTAGGGTATTTACTTTCTTCGTAAATCTCCTTTTGTAAGCCAAGATTATTTTACTAAGCATTCTCTACAGAACTTTCCAGTCCTAATATTGTCTAATTCTCATTTGTAAGAAATGTCTCCCTTGCCTGAGACGTTTCCAACTTTGACCCAAATGCTGAAGAATAAACTTACTTTTCTGATTGCAGGTACAATCTGTACCAAAGTATAAACAGAAATGTCAGATTCAGATTCTAAAATGAAAATATTTCTAAGTATTATATAAATCTACTAAATAGAATTCTAATATTTGAAGTATTTACTTCACTTGAATTTCAATATATACACTTAAATTATACTTAAGTTTCAAAAAGTACATTGCTGGAGCAAAGCATACTATTGAATATCCAATGAAATGACATGAAGGTTCTCTAAATATTAATTTAGCTACAAGGATCACTAATAATGGAACACAGGATGCAGAAATTATGCCCATGACACACATGTACAAAAGAATTTATAAAAAATGAAACAGAAGAAGATACTGTCTCAGAAGACAGGAGAATGTGGATAACAAACTGTGGTTGAATTATGGTTTCAGTTTTGGCATATTTCCAAACAAAATAACAGTGACTTTCTAAGTATTGTCAGTTCAGTATATATAATATTCTCTTAAGAGCAAAAGTTTAATTTCATTGACACAATGACTGAAAAAAATGTTTGGACTAAGGATCTTTAAAGACTCCTTATCATTGGAAGGATATAAATTCAAATTCTCTAGCAGGGTACTGCTGGTTTCTTTATCACCATCCCTCACTGTGACTTTCCAGCCTTGGCTCACATACTTCTCCCCGACTTTGTACATCCAGTGAGGCAGCCACATGAACTTTCACACTCCATTTTTCCTTATGTTGTTCCTTATGTTGGAGATGTCTTTCCAATTCTTCTTTGATGACAAATTTTATATCCAGTTTCAGGATTGATCACAGATGCCAGTACCTCTGTGAGGTCTTTTCTTATTGCATCAGGTAGTTTGTCAGTCCTTCTGCTATGAGCTCAGAGCCCTGTGTATGTGTGTCTATCATTGTACTTAATCTGTCTACATGGATGCCTTTCAGCATAGACTGAACTCCATGAAACCATCTTTTCTTTTTTTTTCTCAGCTCTGAGCCCAAAAGAGACATTGAATAAATATTTATTGAATGAATCAAGTTTACCTTTTCAAAATACAAAAAAAATGTATTCTTCTTCTAACATATTGCTCCCAAGTGAAGAAACTTAAATAGACCTGGGGTTCTTGTTCTGCAGGAAGATCACTTTGTCACACTGCTAAGCACTGTAGGAAGGACAGTTTCTAGTTTGTTAAAATGGCATTGGCTTTTGCTTTTACTCTAACCAAAGCCTCTTTGAGAGTCTCAGACCTCAACTTTCTTTTATATGCACATATCCATCACAAAGTTTAAAGTGCTGTTAAAGATTTCAAAAAATTTCATTGAAGTCTAATATATTAGTAAATCAAATTAAATAGTGTATATAAAGAGTTATATACCATGAGCAAGTAGGATTCATTCTAGGTAAGCAAAACTGGTTTAACATTTGAAAATAAATTGATGTAATTCATTACATCAACCAGATAAACAAGAAACAAAATCATCTCAATAGATACAGAAAATCATTTGACAAAATCCAACATCCATGTATGATAAAAACTCTCAGCAAACTAGGAACAGAGAGAAACTTCCTCAACTTGATAAAGAACATCTGCAATAAAACCTACTGCTAACATCATACTTAATGATGAGGCACTAGAAAATTTCCCACTAAGATAAAAAACAAGGCAAGGATGTCCCCTCTCAGCACACTTATTCAACATTGTACTAGAAGTACTAGTTAATGAAGTAAGACAAGAAAAGGAAAGAAAAGACATACCAGTTGGGAAGAAAGAAATAAAACTGTCTTGAATGATATGATCATCTATTTAGAAAATTCTAAAGAATCAATAAAAATCTCATAGAACTAATCAGTGATTATAGCAAGGTTGCAGGACACAAGGTTAATCTGCAAAAGTCAATTGTTGTCCTATGTACCAGCAATGAAAAATTGGAATGAACAAAATAAAAAATGCAAGGCCATTTACATTAGTGCCAAAAAAAGGAAAGACTTAGATATAAATCTAAGAATAATCTATTCTGTATTCATGGGTAGGCAGACTCAAAATTGTTAAGATGTAAGTTCTTTACAAAGTTATCTATAGATTCAATGCAATCATGATAAAAATTCCAATAGATATTGACAAACAGATATTACGAATATCAACAAACTGATCCTAAAGTTTATACGGAAAAATAAAAGGCCCAGAATAGCCAAGACAACATTAAAGGAGAAGAACAAAGTCTGAGGACTGACACCCAAGACTTATTATAAAGCTACATTAGTCATCACACTGTGACGTTGGTGAAAGAATCAACAAATAGATCAGTGGAACAAAATGAAGAGCCCAGAAATAGATCCACAAAAATAGTCAACTGATCTTTGACAAAGGAGCAAAAGCAATTCAATGGAGAAAGGATAGTCTTCTCAGCAAGTGGTACTAGGACACTCACAAGCAAAAAGAAAAAAAAAAGAATCTATATGCGAATCCTACATCCTTTTCAAAATATTAATTCAAAGTGGATCATAGACCTAAATGTAAAACATAAAACTATAAAACTCCTAGAAGAAAACATAAGAGAAAATCTAGTTTATCTTTGGAGATTACTCTTTAGATACAACACCAAAGACACAACCCTTAAATGAAAAGTTGATATGTTGGGCTCTTTTAAAATTAAAAACTTCTGCAAAATATACTGTCAAGAATATTTAAAGACAAAACACAGAATAAGAGAAAATATTTGTAAAATACATATCTGATAAAGGACTGTTATCCAAAATACACAAAGAACTCTTAAAACTCAACAATAGGAAAATGAACAAATCATTTTAAAAATTGGCAAAAGGTCTGAACAGATACCTCACCAAAGAAGATATACAGGTGGGAAATAAGCATATGAAAAAATGCTCAACATCATACATCATTAGGAAATTGCAAATTAAAACAATGAGATACCACTACACACCTATTAGAATGGCTCAAATCCAAAACACTGAAACATCAAATGTTGGGGAGGACGTGGAGAAACAAGAACACTCATGCTTTGCTGGAGGGAATGCAAAATGGTACAGCCACTTTGGAAGATTGTTTAGTGGTTTCTTATGAAACTAAGTGTACTCTTATCATACGATCCTGCAGTCATACTCTTTGGTATTTACCCACATGAGTTGAAAACTAATGTACACAAATATTCCAGCTTTAATCATGGTTGCTAAACTTGAAACCAACAAATATTTCTTCAATAGGTGAACGGATAAATAAATTCTGGTATGTCCATGCAAAAGAATTTTCTCCAGTGATAAAAAGGCATGAGCTATCAAGCCATTGAGGAACATTAATTTCTATTTCTAAGTGAAAGAAGCCAATCTGAAAAGTTTACATATTATATAACTCCAACTACATGACTCTTTGGAAAAGGCAAAACTATGGAGATAGTAAAAAGTTCAGTGGTAGCCAGGGGTTTGGGGGGAGGGAGGAATGAATAGGTAGTGCACAGGGAATTCTTAGGGCAGTGAAGCTATTTTATATCCTACTATAATGGTATATGTATGTCATTATACATTTGTCAAAATCCACAGAATGAACAAAACTAAGAATGAACCCTAATGTAAACTGTGGATTTTGGTTGATAATGATGTATCAATATTGGTTCATCAACTGTAACAGACATACAACATTAATTAGGGATTTGATGATGGAGAAGGTGGGGTGTATTAGGGGAGGACATATGTGGGAACCCTCTGAACTTTCCATTCAATTTACTATAAACTTTAATCTACTCTAAAAATTATTATAGTTCATTAATTTTAAAAAATGGTATGGAAATCTTAAAGAATTAATCCACTAAGTGAATTTCAAAATACTATGATATTCCATACTATGAATAACAGAAAGATTTATTTCAAAATCCTATTTATTTTTTATTTTATTAATAATTTTTAAGTTAATATTCTTCTTATATTCAATTAGATTTGTTTTCTATATACATCCTCTCATAAAATGTTTCATGCTTGAACACAGACTATAATGATAAATTTCTCAGATCGTACATAAATGTGTTTGTAGAAAAAGATTTCTAATTGAGAAAAGAATTTCAAAAGACAATATAGAATATATACAATATTATGATGGTCATAGAAAATAGAAGAATATGTTACATTTAAAATGAGATTTGGGATTTTTACAAAAATTAATTGAAAATTAAGTATATAAATACAGGTGTGTGAGATTATTAAACACTGGAAATTCACCATCCAAAATTTCTTAGGTAAAGAAAGCAAAATGCTATGTGAAGTTAGGTTGAAATATGTATCATTTTTGGGTTTTATCCATGAAAATTGTCAAAACCGGAGATTTCATTTTACTTTGATACCTTAGCCAGGTTGGGACTGCAAAATTGGGAAATAACTAACCATGAAAGGCAATTATATGATTATTAGGCCTTTGTGTAAAGATTTAATAGTTAAGTTTTCTCATAAAATGTGATCGGCACAAATTTGGCAAATTTATTAATTTATTCAATGAATAGTTATTGACTTCCTAGTATGTGCCAGATGACATGGTCCCTGCTTCTGGAAAAGAATTTGGAAAACTATGGCAGACTGGCAGTTATGAACAACACTGCTGTGAAGTGGTGACGCAAATATGCTCACTCTTCACTTCTAGAAGTAATCTGTGGTGCTATCAACTTTATAATCCATTGTGCTCCCAGCACATACTGTAGTAGTTTAGCTCTAACTTTAATTGTGATGGTCCAGGTTCAAATTTCCCACTGCTATTTAGTAGTCATGACATTAGACAAGTTATTTACCTCTCTTAGATCCTATTATCATATCTATAAAATCTAGATAATGTCTACCTCCCGGAATGGGTGAGGAGTTAGAGTTAGAGGTCTCAGTCAGCTCTGGCTGCTATAACAAAATATTGTAGACTAGGTGGTTTAAATAACAGAAATGTATTTCTCACATTTCTGGAGGCTAGGATGTCCAAATCAGGTGCCAGCCAATTTGGTTCCTGGTGAGGGGGCTCCTCCTGGTTTGCAAACATGTCTTCTTACTATATCCTGCTATGGTGCAGAGAGGGAGGGAGAGAGAAAGACAGATCATCTTTCTCATGTCTCTTCTTATAAGGGCACTAATCCCGTTCATGAAGCTCCACCCTCATGACACAATCACCTCCTAAAGGCCCCCCTCCAAATACCATCACATTGGGTATTAGTCTTTAACATATGAATATCAGGGTGAAACAAACATCCCATTCATAGCAAGATTTTATGTAAAAGTGTCTAACCATACAAAACAACACTTCATCATTATATGTAAATACAGGAATGACCACGGCCTAGCTTTGCCTGCCCTGAAGGAAATTACAGTCTTGTTAAAAAGATTTTTTCCTTGAAGAAAACATGGGAACTTTGATATCTTAAGTTGAACATGATTACATGAGAAAAATTCATAGCTAATAAAGTTTTCTTTGAAAAACAAATTCTTTAGGGCTTAGAAAGCAAATTATATGCCTAGGGTGTCCTAGTTTATCTCAGCTCCCAAATATATAAAGGAGTGCTTAATTTATTTTTTAAATAATTGCATATTGCTGATCTTTCTAAAAGAGCCGATTACAGATAAAGTAAAATATACCCCACTGAGGTACAGTCCAGAATTCTGAAAAGTATTCTCTTCTTGCAGCCAAGCTACACAGCGTAAAAGCATCATAATTATAAAGTTTTATCAGAATTCAGTCAAAGGAAAAGAGTATTTAGATGATTTCAGGAAGTACCTCAGCTAAGGTAATTTGAAGACCTATATTACTATAGGAAAGAGTTTGTCAAAAGGACTAGAATACTTAGTCCATTGGACAAGACTTCCATCTCCGTGGTGATTGCAAGATACACATTAGACAAGTTCTATATCTGTTAGTTGTTTTGAATTCCTATGCCATGCTCCATGTCACAGTCTTAACATGTTAACACAGCCCAGCTTGCCTAGAACAACACAGTGCTTGAGTAATTGAAGGAAGCTTCTCAGAGGTGCATATACAAAGTGTTATATAGTATTATATAATTGGTGCTTTCAGGACTCCACAACTCTCCACATTCTGTATTGATTATTAGCTTAACTTTCAGAGAACATTCTGAATTCCCTTATTTACAGTTTCTTGAGAAATACCTTACCATAGTCTTCAAGTACTAACAACACTGTTAAGATGTCATTCAAAGAAATTTTATATTGTACTCTTTAATTAGAATGTCCTGTTAGAGATAGAGGATAAGACAGGTTGCAAAATTATATTCTTTTTTTAAATTAAAAAATAAAGACTAAGAAATACAATGAAGTTCCAAGTTTTTTTAAAAAAAGACACCAACATATAAATATAATTGAATTGGAGTTGTTTTAAATTGAGAATTTTTAAACAGATTTTTAGAGAAAAATATTTTAAAATGTTAAAAGTATGTGTGCCAGGTTATTTAGTCTATAGACCAGGAAATGATTAAATGCATCACTAAGGCAAAAAGGAAGTTAAAAATGGCGTCCCAACCAAGTCATACTTAATTACAAAGTTAATGGACAATGTCCTGAGTAAAATTAAACCCTGACAACATCTTTTCAGGAGCATTCAAAGTTAGTATTGCATAAAACATCAAAATATTTTATTTTTTCTCATGGGGATTATAAACATAGAATGCTAAACCATTTAGACTACTTGAAAATTCTTTTCTCTGTATTTATTTATGAAACATATTTTGGAGTTTGAAAAAGATACAAAAATGCTATAAAATACCTTTTCTAAAATACCCCTGATTGTCAAAATTATGTCCAAATGAACATAAAACAATGACAGATGCATGTAGGGCATTCACATATTAAATATTTAAAAATCATGCAACTAATCACAATTGAACCACTCTAGGAACAAGGTAGTATCACTTTAGGATGCAACAGAGATGTTATGAAACAATTTTGACATTTTTGGTGCTGTGTGATGTACATTAATAGTCATGATCTGAGGAATTATCTGTCATTGAACTTACGGATAGAGCTCTCCTTATGGTTCTTTAAAGCTACTCTTTCCATCAGAAGAAAAATCCAAAAAAAAATTGATACTTAGATCTTATTCATTATACTCATGAAACAATATCTCAAATCAGCAGGCAAATTACATATCTTCAGAAAGAGGAAAGAACCACAGTTTTTGAAGTGATACTTTTGAACACTTCAGTAGAGCTAGCTGGGAAAGAAAGGTTAAGCATTTTGAGTTTGATTCTTCACACAGCCAGGAAATCTGGGCTGCCTGATGATTCTGTTAGGATCTTTTACACCTTCCAATTTCAGTTTCTTTTTTACAATCTAGCTACACTTGACATTGACATCAAGCCAAAACACTTCAACAGACATATTTTTTTTAATATCCTAATGTCTCTAATAATAAATTGATATTGAATTTGATCATTCAGAGCAATGAGTAATAACTAATAGCTAGATCAAAGATATTATTAATCAATACCCTTTCCTTTAAACACATTGTTTTTGGGGTTCAAAATATTTATGTGCTGAGGAGGAACTCCAGTGCTGATTTCTTTTGTTACAAGATTGTCCATTATTTCAGTTTTTTATTTTGTCTGTTTCATAGGCCTTTTACAAAAACCTTGTAGAAGGAAATACTATTATTATATATACATTTTATCTTTTAGAGGATAATGTTAGAAGAAAAAGTAAATGCTATTTTCTATTTCTTTTTATTGGTTAGATATTCAGGTTCCTAACTTTAAAAAAAACCCTGGATTTATTGAAATTGAATATTTTTCTCTTTAAATGAATAGTTTTTATCTAGTAAATTATTTAAAATTTAGCTTGCTATTTATAGCTCTTTTGATCACACTTTGTGTGTGGTATTCATTTTTAAACATCTGGCAATAGCAAAATTGATAAAATTTATATTACCAATATATGAATATATATCAATATAGACAAATTATATGAGATTGGATTTAAAACATGCAGGTAAAAAGTAACACAGGACATCAGTTTTTCTTTTAATTTCATATGTTATTAAGAAAACAATTTTTAACTTTCGGATTTATTTTGCCCTTGTATACTTAGTTTATTCACTAAATCAAGTTTACGTGATCAAAGCAAATAAGATTTGTTTGGGGCATTTAAAAAAATCATGTTACTGGTTGTATTGATAGCTTCCATTTGTAAATGAGACTTCAAGCTGATTTGCTTCTGCAACACTTGCATGTAATATGTACTTCGCCCGTATTTCCAACTGTTTGCAGGACGTTTCCTTTTTGGGTATCTTGTTGACACATGAAGCACAATTTATTCAAAACAAAGATAATGTCTTCCTCCAAAGAACTCTGTTACCTATATTCCACATGTCAATTGGTGGTAGATTATCCTTCTGTGAACCAAGTAAGAACTCCAGGAGTTCTTTTTTTGTAAGATCCTCAGCTTTTAAAAACACCTGACTTACATCCTGCACCCAGATATACTGTTAAATTGTTATTTCCTGACCAGTGAAATTCTAGTCAGCTGCGGAACCTAAACCCAAATGCAGTAAAATCCTTCCCCAGTTTTAAAAGTAGAATTAATCATTTCTCTGTTATCTATATAGCTGTACTGGAGAACTTATATTGTGCATGGTACAATATTTTGTTGTTTATTAGCTGTTTCATGTGCTGTTTCTGCTTACAGACCACTTCAAAACTTAGTGATATAAAACAACAGCTGATTTTACTTTGCTCATGATTTAGAAAATCAGGAGTTCAGGAGGGATCAACTGAGCAGTTTTTCACTTGGATACCTCATGTGATTACAATCAGATGTCGGCTTGGGCTGCAGACATCTAAAGTAACTGACTTCTGGATGTCCAAGATGGCTCACTTAGATGGCTGGCAGTTGATGCTAGCTGTTGGCTGGGAGCTCAGCTGTGGCTGCTGACTGGATTGCCTGTATTTGGTCTTGCCAACCTGGCGGTGTCAGTTGGAGTACTTATATGGCAGCTGGCTTCCCCCAGAGCTAGAGAAGCAGATAGAAGCTACATGGTTTTTCCTGATTTAGCCTAGGAAGTCACGCAGCAACACTTCTACTGTATTCTTTTGGTTACAAGTGACTCACACACCCAAACTGACAGACTGTCCAGCCCATGCCTCCCCATTCTCTCTTCTGTCGTAAAATGTCTTTTCAGCTTCATTTCTTTTGGTCTAATTCCTTTCCAGCTTTCAAGCTCTTCTTCAGTACCACCTGCCAAAGCCTTTCCTGATTCCATCATTGAGCTACCAGAGCCAATATATTTGTGTTTGAGTTCAGAGAGACATTAGTTCAAATCCCAGATTTCCCGTTTAAGGGCTACATGACCTTGGGAAAGTTATTTAATCCCTTTATGTGAAAAGTAGCAATAATAACAAGACCTACCAACCTTATAGGGTTATTGTGAACGTTGAATGACTAAACAGTAGAGAACATTGCCTGTGACACATAGTAAGTAGACAGTGTTAGCTATAACTCTTTATCATACCTTCTTTTTCCAAAGCCCGTGGTGTTTTATTTGTACATTCTTGTATCTACCATAGTCTGCCCCTTGTAATAATTTCAGGGCTTATTTTTATCTTCTGTATATTTAGTTCAATATGTTACAAGCAATTTATCCCAGTAGACACCTGTATCTTGAATACCAAAGCAGAGCCCCTCTGGTTCTTTAACCCTCAGTAAACATAACACATAAAGAACTTGCCATTTTTTCTTCATTATTCCTTGTAACCTTTCCTCCCTATGATTCTTCTTGCAGAAATTAGAAAAGAAAAATCCGGAAAGACGTCTTCAGTTCTGAAGGATAAAGGTAATAGAGTCAAGTTAACATAACACAAGAAATTTATTAGCAAAAATATCTGAATGTGTCCACAGTACATTAGTCAACTTCTTTGCAGGTTTGTGGGTCAGAATTGCACAGGACACCCTCATATATTTGAAAACTTTTATTTATTTACCTGTCTGTTAAATACTTCCCTTCAGTTCACTGTGACTTAAAGTGCTCTGATTACAATTTCTGAAAGAAAAAAACAGAAAAATGATTTTTTAAAAAGAATGGAAGGGATAAAAAAAGATTAGAAGGAAAATAAAGAGTATAAGAAGGGTTTGCTTCCACGCCTTCTGGTTCTCTCCTTTCTGTCCTTCATTAACTATATATTTAGTGCATAATCTTTCCAAACACTTGCTAAACATTGGCAAAACAAAGATGGCAAAGCTAGGAATAGAGAGGAAGACTTGGAAATTGGAGTTCTGAATTCTGCTGTCTTCAAAGACTCCTAGTCATGCTCTGTCTGCTTTCGTCTTACCAGGTTCCTTATTGCTATGAAAGAGCATGACATTCTTATTTAAGTACCATTCAAATCCCAGGCCTCTTTCTAAGAGTAATGTCCACATAAAGCATCAAGCCATCTCTATCGACTTCCTAATCAAGTCTGGGGAATCAGAGAAGGCTTTCCTGAAGAGTTATATTAAATTCAAGTATGATGCATGAAGAGTTAGCCAGACAAAGGTGTGAGGATTGTTTGGGAGAAGCACAGAAGCAGGGCATCTGCTCTTTGCCAGACACATTGCAATCCACTTTATATATTTTGTTTCTGCAAGTTGTGCTTGATATCACCATTTCAGTAAAGGAGGAAGCTGAGGTACATGTAATTTAAATTACTCAGTGTCACACTATGGGTAAGAGGCAAAGGCAAGAATCAAAGTCAAGTCTGTTGGATTTTAACACCCATTTATTTCATTTTAACACAGATACTGCTTGCTCCTTAAAATAGGGCCCTTGTATATTTTTTTTATTTTTTATTTTTTTGCGGTACGCGGGCCTCTCACTGTTATGGCCTCTCCCGTTGCGGAGCACAGGCTCCGCATGCGCAGGCTCAGCGGCCGTGGCTCATGGGCCCAGCCGCTCCGCGGCATGTGGGATCCTCCCAGACCGGGGCACGAACCCATGTCCCCTGCATCGGCAGGCGGACTCCCAACCACTGCGCCACCAGGGAAGCCCTGTATTTGTATTCTTCAAAGCACCTTTGCTTTGAGTGCAGAGCTCATTACGTAAGTTAGAAAATCTATAGACACACTGGATATGCAATGTGGAAAATAGTCTTAGTCCTTTTACTATTGGGGTGACTTTCCTTAATTCCCACAGAGGAGCTCGGTCCCTTTTTTCACCAGTGATTACTTGTTCTTTGAGAAAGACTCCTTCTCACCTCCATTCTCATTTTATCTGACAATTAACAAAAACATTGTCCTTGTTTGTGTGAGAACTAAAGGTATTATTGAAACACACTACCAGGAAAATGCATATATACATGCAAAATCTAAACCTTCCCTCCTTCCAATGCAGTATGAAATATACTTATTTTGGTGAGCACTTATTTCACAGGAATACTTGAACCATATATTATTGTCCACTATGAAAACAACTCAACAGAAATTTGGGTCTTACCTCTAAAATGACCTTTCAGGCAATGATGATTATCAAAAATTTAAACTACTACTTAAAGACTTCACTTGTGCTGAAGCCTAAACTAATTGGAAATGGTACTTGTAAACATCTGTCCCAGAAAACATTATCTGGGAGAATTTATTTATTTTTTGGCACATGGGCTCAGTAGTTGTGGCTCGCGGGCTCTAGAGCACAGGCTCCGTAGTTGTGGAGCACAGGCTTAGTTGCTCTGTGGCATGTGGGAACTTCCCAGACCAGGGATCAAACCCGTGTCCCCTGTACTGGCAGGCAGATTCTTAACCACTGCACCATCAGGGAAGTCCCTATCTGGGAGAATTTATATCCACACTGACCACTTTACTGAGTAGGCTCCTGTAATTTCTATTATTGTTGTTGTTGTTGTTATTAATGTACAATTGCAGACAATTTCCTAGGGAACACTTTTTCCTCAACGTTAAATTCTCTACTATTTGCAAGATGTCTCCACAGTCACTAGAAAATCATGTATATAAAGGTCTACTACATATCATTATTGATTTGGAACTATTTAAAATGAACCTCTTTTTTTATTCAAGCTGTGTTAATGCCCTCAAATATCTTTGTTATATACAAGTTGGGTACAATTTTAGAAGAATTATATTGTCACTTCTCCTTTATTTTCTGAATATAATTTTCATTATATACAAAAATCAAAGAAAAAATTGTAGTATTACCTATAAAATTTCAGTGACTTTAACCTCTGCAGTGGTTATTATTATTGTTATTATTATTATTGTTATTATTGTTTCTGGAGAGGATTATTGAAGCTTGCTGCTGAACTGTGGCAGAATCAGAATGCAGCAATTCCACTTGCTACATAGCTTCTTATTTCACTGGAGCAACTTAAAGATTGCCTACCTTTGCTGGTCTCTTATAGACTCCACCTGCATGTATATATTAGAACCCATACTGAAGCAATGCTACATTTCGAAAATCAGAATTATTACACGGAAATCCTTTGGGGCTATATTTACTGGGGATGTGATAACCATGAGTAAATTAGACATTTAAAGAAACATCATTAGGCTTGTGTCTTTATTTAAGGAGGTATAGAGAGGGCTAGGGATGATTATTCCAAAGTCAAAGAGCAAGAGAAAGACACATCTTGTTGCCTTTTGCTGCTGATTGAGCTACTGACTTTCCTGGGCTAGTGGACTCATGTAAGCCCTCTGTACACACTCAAGAGGGCAGAGCCCTGACCATCCAGAAACCAGACAACCCTATTAGTTAGCCCTATTATTGGTTATATTCCTTCTGGCATCCACCACTGTCCTCTCGCTACTTGCTTCTTATTAGTCTGACTTATCTGAGGTTGCAAGAGTCACCCATGGTCCAAGAAACTGCAAACCAAATCATAACCAGGCAACAAGGAGGTTAACTAATTACCTTCTATTGAGAATGCAATAGTAGCACCCTTAGGTTCCTCTGGCATCGGCGTAATATGATGGACATTAGAATTATTGACTAGCTTTGTGACTCAGGCTTGCATATGTTTGGATCTAGTGCCAGAGAATTCAGAGCAGAGCTTATCTTCTTTCATATTCTGATGCTTAGGACCATGCACCTGATGATTCCCCCAGCTTCTCTTTGTCTTCACCATACTTTTTCTTGGCCGTTCCCACTCATCAAACAAAAGCTAGAGCTAAGAATAGGGTAAGTTGGCTGATGACTTTGAAACTGATCCCCAATGATTTATTCATCACGAACACTCACCCTAGTTCATTATTGCCTTTGTGTCTGGGAGTGGTGTAAAACCTGAAATGATCTGCCTATTTCTTTGTAAACATTTTCTCCATTACAACCTCCTACCAGATTATTTTGAGAGTTCCAAGAAATATCCCAGCACCTTTAAACATATTCTAGATCCTGATAATCAAGATTCATAAGCCTCCCTGTAGGCTGTTGGTCAAATGCAAAGAAACTACCATATTTGTAAAAACAACACACACGAAAAATGTGCTCTCCAATGCTTTGCTCCTGACAAGATAGATGCATTGAAAAATGCCTTAATAGCTGACCTAAATCAACGATGTTTCAATCCTTACTAATACAGAAGTGCAGAATTCCCATATAACACTGTCTCCACATTTTTGGTCATATTTCGTATCCCTGGGTAGTTAGGGACACTCAGACCAGTCTGTGGACTTCTTAAATCAGGTCAAAACCCCTTGAAGTCAAAAGGACACTGAGAAGAAATGAGATGCAGGAAAGTTGGTGCAGGAGATGACCCATCCTGGGAGCAAAGGTATCTTCCTATTAGCAAACTAGGAAATAAAAATTATTTCTATTTTCTGAGGACTTTCTTCAAATTTAAGGTGCTGGGTTTACGACCTTCATATACCCTATAAAAGTATATCTGTTTTTCCACCCCTTCCTTCTTTTTCCACCCAAATCAAAGCAGTCTACAGGCCCTCTCTTTAGGTCTTGTTCTTTATAACTACTTTAATCTCACACAGTCATGTACAGACACCCATTTAAATCAACACGCTGTATCTTGAAATGTGAAGTTCCAGGTGTTGTGCTCTCCCACCCCACCAGGAATCTGTCCCCACCACCACTTCTCATTTCACGATACATTAATTCTTTTGGTTTAGCCAATGCAAAGCAGTAAATTACCCCTGTCAGCCTGAAAAAAAAAAGTTAATGAAGCTTCTCCGTGTGTCTATTCAATTCATAGTTCTTGATTTCATCTTCACATGCTGAAATACACAGAAAAAATTGATCTTATTTATTCTTAACACAATAAATAGCAACAGGGACACTCCTTTGCCACCAAAGCCTCTTTTAAAAAGTCTACAAGCCTATGGATATTTAAGGCTCTAGTTTATCTATCAAGAAAATCTTGCTCTGAGGGACACAGCATTTTCAGTGGAACACCAGAATACATTCTTGACACAATCCAAATCCACCCGAACTCAGTGGATTCTAAGCGATTGCTTGGAGTGGCATGTCCATTCACAAGCACCACCACCGTATTTTTTGCCTTCCACCCCAAACCTCAGATGAGAAAAGAAAACAGGGCTGGAAGGATAGATTTCTTTCTTTGCTTCCTTTCTCACTGCATTATTAATTATTTTTGTCAGTAAAATAGATACTGAGATTTTATGTTGCAGAAAAGGCAGAAAACTGATTTTAGCTTTTATTTTTAATAGGTTAAAAATATATTTTATATTTCATCATATATTTTATCAAATTTATCATAAATATGATAAATTTATCATATTTATCATGTCTTCCAGACCCATGATATGATTAGAATCATTTTGTCTTTGAACCTGGTAGGATAAATGAGGTTTTACTTGATTTGCTTTAACTAAGGACCACATGTTTAAGACATTGGGAGTTCACAGATGAAACTGTCTCAAAATTTATTTTAAATCTTATTCTTGAAATTTGTTTGACTTGAGTCTGATGACTAAAACACCACATTTACATGATATATGCAGAGTTTTCCATTTGATTGTTTATTTTTTTGAAAAAACATAGCCTGAAAGAAATAAACTAAGTTAGTGCTGATTATAACAGTTTTGGAAGACTTCTAGATGCTGAAGTCATGTGTTTTTTAAAATTACAGATAAAGCAAGTTCCTATTCATCCAAATACACGTCCCCTTAAATGAACAAATAGATTGTACCTCATTCAACAATTTACATTTATTTTAAATAGAAGTGATTAGAGAACAGCTCGTTGTACTCTATACTGTTGTTTCTTTGTCTATGATTAAAATTATTTTTGAAAGAAAACATCATATCATTTCCATCCAGGTTCACCTTACCGCTAGCTCATTGACTCCATTGTATGTGTCTTCTTACATCTTTTGATACTGGTTTCAAATAAATGTTCAATGTTTCTTTCCAGAGCCTATTAAGGGAAAAGAAGTGAAGGTTCCAGCTTCCCTAAAGGAAAAAGGTATTACTCTATAATGAAATGTGAAAACACATTGATCTGCCTATTGCATATTCAGTTATTTGAAATAAAGTAGTATATCATTATTTTTCATATTCTCAAAACTCTAATTTTTATATGCCCTCCTCTGTTTTTGAGCAATGGAAAAATTCTAAATTGTACTATAAAACAACAAAGGAAAGAGTGGCCATGTCAGAAATACTAAGAAAGCTTTGAAAAATGCCTATGCTATTCTGATTCCGTGAGTCTGTAGTGGAAAATCTACATTTTGTAAATATCCCAGGGTAGATCCTATTAGGAATAGCCATGGGAAACCAAAGATTTAAGATACAAAAAATACTTAAAATTTCTCAGTGATAGCTTGCCATTCTGTAAGTTCAGATACAGTAAAATCCTAACAAATTTTATAGCTAAGAGTAACTTAGCGATAAACTATAGTCCAAAACCATCATCTTGTAGGTAAATAAAACTGAAATAGTCAAGAAACTTTTCAGTTATTGTAATTTGCCCCAGAGCCAGCCTGAGAACGCTGATCTCCAAATCAAGCACTGTGATCTTGCTAAGGTGCATCTTATTGCACCTCTGGCCTTCCTACTATACTAAGCTCAGAGGAATGTGGATTCTGATATGCCATGCAACAAGTTATGTTCCCTAAAACATAAGTAAATATGTTAAGTCCAATGTAATACATTTAGTTTCTAATTATCCCAAGACATTCTATGGGTTTGGTGTCGTTCTCCAAACTGTCTAATATTTCTTGTTGTCAAAATGAACATATTAGTGAACCAGTAAAACCATGAAGTATACCTGCTATGTTGAATGTTCAAATAGAGCCTGTTTCTACATTTACCCAGAAGAGAAGATCTACGTGAACTATTGACAAATATACAGGGACTTAGTGGTAAAAATTCCAATTTACTGGAATTTTTTATTAAAGAGAAAAAAAACTTTTGGGTGAACTTTTATAAGCATGCGCTGGAGTTGGAGGAGATGTGGGAGAGTAGTAGGAGGGGAAAGCTGACAGGAGACTCAGTGAGAGCAATGAAGGACTCAAGGAGAAGCTCCATTAGTCAGTGTAGCAATGTATAAAAAAATACCCTAAAGTCATATTTTTCTAACTTTGCAATTAAATTTAAATTAAACAAAATTGTTATTTAGTGAAACATGAGAGCATGGCATGATTTTTTTCTCAGCCATGTATGTACTTAATTTTTTTAAGAAAGTATTTCAAGCAACATGGACTCCAAACCTATTAAGGCATTTATGTTTCACTTCAGAAAAATATCATCATATCCAAAACTTTATTTTTATTGTCACCTAGGTAGTTATTTTGGTGCTATATACAATTTTATGTTTTTCAGGCATAATATGTAAATTAGGATATGTTGCTTGCAAGAGAATTTTTATGGTTATGTTAAATGTTCAATAGGCAGCAAAATGTTGTTACCTTGTATTATTTGAAGAATGAATTAATTGTGAAGACTAATGACATTCCTTTGGATTTAGCGAAACTGATTTATTTCTTTAAAAGAACTGTAGATTTCTTCAACATGATCTGACTGTTGATTGCAAGGGACATTTATATAAATATCTAAATTGAAAAGATTTGATGCCATCAAGCAATTCAATCATTCAATGATGTTACAATTCTTTTGCCAAACTAAGATAGAAATATCAAAAATGAGGGACAGACAGGAATATTATAAATTTCCACATTTTTATTAGGAAGTGCAGTACAAAATTTTCCCCAGTAGAAATGTGTGTGGAATGTATATATGAATGAAAAACAATTTAGGTTTCCACTAAAAACACGTGATGATAATTTGAGTCTTTGAACACTGGAAATATCTACTTAAGAGTTTCCTCTCTCTTCTTTCGTCCTTCCAGGTATTGTTTTTTCATCATCCCATTCCACATGGTCAGTGTAGCACCAGCCAGTGTGTGGCCACAGATAATGGTGGTGGGGAAGGCAGCATGTGGAAAAGATGCATTTTTTAAAGTTATATTCTCATTTCATTAATATTGAATTTTCTACTTTACTATAGGTTTCAAATAACCACTTGAGTATATTTAATGTGGTTTTTCTTTTACCATTTAAAGCAACAATGATCTCTCTTAGTAATGTGCTGGAATATTATTAGTGCTTTGCAATTTTATGCATTGAATTTCATCATTTGTTTTCCACCAAACAACCAAAATTCAGGCCTGTGGTGCTGAATGTAAATGACAGTCCTAGGACATTTTGACAGAAAGTGTAACATGACATGCAGACTTTCACTTCCACCTCTGAGAGGTGGTGTCACATTAGGCTTTCTTTCCTTAAAGGGGGTCACTGTCATCTCACATATATCAGGAGAGCTACAATTCAAAAAATTCTTACTAAAAAAGAAATTAATTTTAACAGAAGTCTTGTTAGATTAAAAGTTTAGCATATCTTCTTTTAGTAAACAGAGGAAGTCTTAAAAGTATTTAATATCCAGTCAAAGAGCGTCAAACAGAGCGATAACATCATGCACACTTAAATGATAAAATTCACAAATACATAGAAATTGAACAACATATTCTTGAAAATCCAATAGGTCAAAGAAGAAATTAAAAGGAAATTAGAAAATATCTTTAGACAAATGAAAATGAAAACACAACATACCAAAACTTACGGAATGCAGCAAAAGAAGTTCTAAGAGAGAAGTTCATAGCAATAAATATCTACGTTAAAAAAGAAGATGAAAGATTTCAAATAAACAGCCTAACTTCATACTCCAAGGAGCTAGAGAAAAAAAGAACAAACTAAGCCCAAAGTTAGAAGGAAGGAAATAATAAAGATTAGTGCAGATTTAAACAAAATAGAGAATAGAAAAATCAACAAAACCGAGTTGTCTTTTGAAAAAATAGACAAAAATGACAAAACTTTGGTTAGATTAAAAAAAAAAGAGTGAAGAGCCAAATAAATAAAATCAGAGTTGAAAGAGGAGACATTATAACTGGTGCTACAGAAATAAAAAAAGGATCATAAAAGACTACTACGAATGTTTATATGCCAACAAATTGGACAACCTAGAAAATCTGAATAAATATCTAGAACATATGATAGCCAAGACTGAATCATGAAGAAACAGGAAATTTGAACAGACTAATAACAAGTAAGAACATAATCGAAAACCTCTTAACAAAGAAAGTCCAGGACCAGAAGGCTTCATGGTGAATTCTACCAAACATTTGAAGAAGAATTATTGACAACTCTTTTCCTGAAGAATTGTCTAAATAAAAATTATACCAGTAATAGTAGCACTTTTACTCTACGTAGCAACTGACAGTCTAACACTTTTCCGGTTGTGCCCATCAGGCCAAAATGCCAAGTTGATAGAATGAATGGAAAGGGGTTACGTTTTGGAAAGAAAAGTAGTTGAGACTGCCAGAATTTTCTCTTAATAATTGGCTTTCCAAAATTAATGTATCCAAGTACTGTGAATTTTATTTCCTTCATCCAAAAAGTTAATGTACAGCAGTAATATATGTGCAACTATATGTATGTAAAATATATGGATAATTATAAATGTAAAGCCCCAATATTCCTTCCTTGGTATTCTCTCCATTTAAGCCCTCAAGAGGATGACTCACTTTCACTCTGCATGTTCATTTTTCTTGTCACTCCAAGCCACATTATGCAAATATTCTAATGTGCTTCTCTCCTTCAGGGGAAATTTTTTAAAATGTCATAGTATTTTATTTATTAAATAAATAATTAGTTTAAGTAAATTTAAATAAAATTGTTATTTTATTTTTCTTGTTCCATTTTTAAAAAGATTTAAATGTTTAAATCTTTAAATTTAAAAAGTTTTTCATATAAGGTCATCTATTATTTTTATATATTTAACCAGTTGGAGGATGAGCCATACCTATGACCTCTGACCTTTTATTCACGTAATTGATTATTCTCACTTCAAGTTAAAGAAAATGAATTCTGGTGCTCAGAAACATAAGTAGGAAAAGGTGACTCTCTCGATAAGGGAAAAAAACAAAGAATGTCTGCTTATTTACCTTGGCAAGTGATTTTTGCACAACTTTTTGAACCATTTGAATGCTGTAAAGTCAACTGGTTCATTACCTGAAATATATCCAACCAGCTCTCCTGCCATCTTCAAATAACATCACAGGACCTTGTTCTGACTGACTATTCTCTGTGTGACCTACAATATGTTCAGCCTCCTCCAATTATTTCTTACTTCTTTCAGTGCAGACTCTTCATGTTGGGAAGCTTCAGGGAAGGACAGAATAATGAGGCACACATAGCAAGGCATAAAAGAAAGATTAGATAAAGACAGAGTGACACTATCAGGAATGTGGGACATTGTATTTAGCATATACAAAAGACAAAGGATCACGAAAATGAAATGATGACAGAATGAGGCACAGAATATGTATGCATTTATTCTGTGCTGCAAAGAGAGAATGCCCTCTGGCTCATTTTGTGTTTTTACTGTCCACTCAGCAAACTTTCTTTGTGAGCATCAAAGTCCTACGGGAATCTTGCCAAGGAAGGGTTGCAGAATCAGGACTTAGTCATAAAGCATTGAGTCATGCATTAGTGTTTGTATTGCGAACTACAGCTATTTTAAAACTATACCTATAGAAGCTTATAAAGCATAATTGCTTTTCTTGTTGACCTAAAGGGAATAAGAGGTGAGAGAGAGACAGACAGACACCGATATAAACACAAAGAGAGAACGAGTGTGAAATTACCAGATAATTATCTGAGGATAATGTACACCAATGTTGTGTATCTGGTGGGTCCATTCTAAATGACTTTTCCACCCATGTAAGGTTTTAGTTAATGGGACAGGGATTCCACTTTACATTTTGGTCTAAATCATCTAAAACTGAAACTTATAAATTTGATTTTCTTGGCATTTTGAAACCACATCTTAAATTGTTTTGTGTCAATAACAATTTTTTTCTAAAATATTTATTTATTTTATTTTTTTGGCTGCGTCAGGTCTTCGTTGCGGCACACGGGCTTCTCTCTAGTTGTGGCAAGTGGGTTTTCTCTCTGTAGTTGTGGTGCTCCAGGGCATGTGAGCTCTGTAGTTTGTGGCACAAGGGCACTCTCATTGAGGCACGTGGGCTCAGTAGTTGTGACACGCAGGCCTAGATGCCCCGCAGCATGTGGGATCTTAGTTCCCTGACCATGGCTTGAACCCACGTCCCCTGCATTGGAAGGCAGATTCTTTACCACTGGACCACCAGGGAAGTCCCGATGTGTCAATAACAATTTTTGAGTGTTAGTATAATATTCTGGGGATATCTTAGTCACTGAGGCCCCAAAGATGAACAAGACAAGATCCCTGTCCTCAAAGATCTCACAGTACTTGGGAAGGAGAGCTGGGAAAGAGTAAAAGTGAAATGGCCTCCAGTGGTGACTTAGACAAAGCAAACCAAAGTCTTCATCCAATCAATGGATATCTATGATACAGGTATTAGTACATGAGCGCTCAGGAAATATTTATTCAGTTATTCAGTCTAATCTCAGCCACAGATACATCAGCTAAGTGTCATTTCTCCCATTTCAGAAGGTGAGAAAATTAAAATTTAGAGTGTTTTAGATGCCTCACATTAGACCATTTAGTTTTTAAATAGGGAAATAAATTTTAAACTGAGAGATTTTTTTGTTCATTTGGTTTCTATTTTTCTCCAGCTGCAGTGCAAAATATGATCTCTTGCTTTGGATGAAGTTGGGCAATTACTTGAGAACATCATCACCTTGCCCCTTTATTATTCATGAAAGGATTCCTCAGTTTACAACCAAAGATAACATCGATTTAGAAACTCAAGCAGGAAAAATAGGAGCATAGAGAATGCATGAGGTTTCATAAACATATGAACATGGTTCAATAAGAGGAAGGAAAATATTAAACAGTCCATGGAATATTGAAGGAAAGAAATGTAGGCAGAGATAAGATGAAAAGTTGTGGGGTAGAGGCTGTCAGGTGTTGGTTCTCTGTGTAACTTCACCCAAACTCAGGACAGTTTTGTCTTTTGGAAAGCTGTGAACTGAAGACATTTCAAATCAAACTGAAAGATAAGCTTGTCTTTCTCACAGTTGTGTTTACCAGTGTCACAAAATAATGTGTCCACAGCAGATGAAATCAAATGCTACCTATTAAAACAGACCTCTTATTTGCAAAACACTTTCTCTTAAGACATAGTTAAGAAGAAACATGTGTTCCCTGACGGTTCTTCCAAATCCCAAATTGTGTAGCGAGCTGATTGGAGTGACAGTAGTGCTCTACCCCATCCAATAAAGCCTCATGCAGAGAACAAAATATGAAAGTGTGTGTGTGTGTGAGTTTTGCAAACCATTTGTTGTTAAATGATACAATGAGGACACAGTAAAGTGTAAATGTATATATGTATGTAATTATAATAGTAGTGGATTTTCATCAAAAAATGCAAATGATTACTCAAATGATATAAAAATCATGGGTTTAGAATAAATTTATGAATATTACTTCATTTAATACAACTTTAATTGCTTTATTTAAATATATTTTATTGAACATCTTGGTAGAAAAATATAAGAAAAATCATTTCAAATATCAGTAAAGAGACTAACATCCACTGTTGGCTTTGTGTCTGATGCTAAGTGCTTCACACGTAGTGTTCAATTTCATTTTCACAGCAATCCTTTTTTTTATTAATGTGAAAATTGAAGCACTGGAAGTGAATTGCCCAGGTCACACAGCCACCTGAGGTAGATTTGGGAGTCATGCCTGGCAATATGACCTGCCTCCTTTGCCAGCAGGCTTTCCAGATTCCCTCAGACCAGAACTCACATACAATTGCCTAGGGAAAACAATGCTGAAGTTCCTTTGTATATTTTATATAAATAGGTTTGGTGACCTGCTTTTAAATGTAAAATCTTGCCACGCCACTAAATATTGAATACTACTCCAGCAGTGAGTGAGATAGCTATCAATTTTCTATCCATGTTCAGTATATTTACCTAGTTTAACCAGATTAATTCAGGAAACTGTTTATACGATTCATGATTTAATGACTGACTGGAAAAAAATAGAAACCTCAGTGGCTTTATCGTTCATGCTAATTACAATCTTAATGACTCTGTTAGTAATTTGTACCTATAAGATGTAGCACGTGGCTTACTATGTAGTTTTTATGCATGAAATATTTTAAAACTTTCATTCTGTCTGTATCAACAGTAGTTATAGCAGTGTGTGTACAAGTGTTTAAGGCTTTGGAGTTGGAATAAATCAATATTCAAAGACCAGTTTTTCCACTGACTAGGGAGTACATACTTAGACAAGTATTAAGCCTCAGTATTATTATCTGTAAAGTGGGTGTGATAATAGTATTTACTTCATAGAAGTGGTAAGTGAGGATTATATAATTGTTCATTCGTGTAACAAATTTTGTGCAACAGATATTTATTGATCCCTAGTCTGTGCAGAGCACTGATCTAGACACTATCATACAGCAGAAAAAATGAAAATTCACCCCAGGACTCATGAAATTTGTATTCTACTGGGGTTAGAGAGCTAATAACAATGAATATTTAATATTATATAAATAAATTATAGATAATGCATATAATACACTTACTTGGTGCCATATATAAAATACAAAACATCATTAGTTGCAAAACCAGGAATTATTATTATTATATTTTATTACATATATAAGGCTTCTACGTGCTGAAGAAGCAATTTGATAATGATAACAAAAAAGATTGGGAAAAGAAAAATCAGTGGCATTCAGCTTCTAACTTGCAAAGTATTTATAGTGGAGATATTCTTAAAAGAATGCACATTCTTGGGATTTATATATTGCATAGATTTCTTTCTTTTCAATTTATAAAGACAGAACAGAGACTCCTAAACAAAGTTGATCCCCACTGCTGCCCTTCTCTAATTCAAGCACATGCATGTTGAAGTTTTGGTTGACCTGCTTTACTTGAGAACACAGTGTTGATGACACTGAAAAATCATTAATGAAGCACTCCTCCCCAGACCCACCAGCAATTAACATTTCATAAGTAAAATCAACTGCCTGGAAAAGTCAGTGCTGCATATGAAATGGCAGGCTGTCTGCTTCAAACACTCAGCTTGGGGATTGCTTGATTCTATGTTTCTGCAGTGCTTGTGAGTTGAGCCCAGAAAGAAGGGCTCAAGTGAAAAATGTTTATGGAAACCAGATATTTTATTATACAATAATAATCAATGGTTAAAAATATTTAGCAGTATAGACGGGGTGAAAATAAAAGTGAAACTTTTGAAACTTTTGAAACTTCTCAATGAAGACTTTTTTTTTTTTTTTTTTTTTTTTTTTTGCGGTACGCGGGCCTCTCACTGTTGTGGCCTCTCCCGTTGTGGAGCACAGGCTCCGGACGCGCAGGCCCAGCCGCTCTGCAGTACGTGGGATCTTCCCCGACCGGGGCATGAACCTGTGTCCCCTGCATCGGCAGGCGGACTCTCAACCACTGCGCCACCAGGGAAGCCCTCAATGAAGACTTTTGACTAAACTTAAAAAAAATATATATATATATAGACATATATATTGTTGTTATTTGACTATATATACATATATACATGAAATATGTCTATATATATATATAGTCATTTTTATAAGACTAAGAACAGGCATCCATATGTGACTCAAAAACTAAAGACACACTTCAGTAGAAATGCTGTCTACAAAACGAGGGCACCAAGTTCTTAGTGACCAAGTAGGCTAATAAAAGAGATGTCCACCTTAGAAATCCTCACCTAACAATTCCTGCTTTGCATATTCAACAGTAAAGTTCCCGTTCTGTAAGAACAAAAGAAAATTACCTTGAGAGATCATGTAATTTAAGTTCATGAGCATAATTTTAAAATAAGTAAGCTTTTTCCACACATCACTCTTAATTCTCACATCAATTTTACAACATTATTTTCTCCATTTCAGCAATGACAAAATTGAGGCTTGAGGATTTAAGTAATACCCAAGGTCACAAAAATAAGTAAATGAGCTTGCTTAAAAAAGACAGATTATAGATCCAAGAGCCTCCTTTCCACGCTTCCCAAGAATTCATAACTTGTGTGGTTATCATGTTAGTGTTGTTTACATAACACCAAAAGTCAGTAGTTCTCACATCGTGAGAGGGTCCACAGCCACATGCATGCTGAATGATCATAAGAGTGGTTATAAAATTTCATGAACAAGGTAGAAGTTGGTTCTGATTGTATTGTGCTCATAGCTGATAAAAGTATTCCCCACAACTTTTATTTTTTACAGAAGGTCTTTTGACAAACATTAAGTCTAAAATGATTCCACTTCAAGATTACATGGCAATGTGATTGACAGAGGAGAGAACCCGGTGTAGAGTGAGAAGCAAAACTCTTTCAAATTAGACAGCTCTACATGATGAGCAAAATGCCTGTGGATCCTGTCCTAGGACATTGAATGTTTATCTCTAACTCTAGAAGCATGAATCAGTTTTTCTAGGACTACAGATACACAGGAGGGAGCATTTCATATTTCTCTATATTTTTTGCTCTATATTTCATTGTCTATATTTGTTTTGTTCAGTCATTCATTCAACAATATTTATTGATCATACACCACGTGTTAGATATTTGACCAAATGCTGATATTTGAGTAGTAAACAAGGCACAACTCTTGCCCTATGGAACTTAAAATCGAAAGAGGGGATACAGACAATAAACAAAAATTAATTAAAAATCGTATGACGAAATTTTATACCACATTAAGGCACATAGAAAATATTAAAATAATGTATGTCCTACCCGGTTAAGTGAATGCGTCAACTAAAAAGAGAGAAATATGTGCCAAGGAGTGTGGAAGTGCAATAATAGCGCTGATACCACTTTTTACAGGATGTGCATTCAAGTGGTACAGGAAGTAGGGTGTGAATGGCTATGGAATTCTCTATTACATAAAATTCTTCAGTTAAGCAAATGAGCTTTATAAAAACCTGTAACTCTAGGAAATAGACTCCATTAGGCTAAGACCCAAATAAAGCTGGTTAGCACTACCCCTGACACAAAGTCTGTACTCAGTAATATCCCAACCACAAGCTCACTTTTTCTGCGGTTTGAAGGGAGGAAAAATTGTAATGTACCAGAGCCCTTCTATTAATCAAAACAAGACTTTATGCCGAGAGAGGAGAACAATGAGGCCAAGGCAAAATTGTTTAAATAAGAGAAAGGACTGGGGAGCATGAAAATATCAGTTATTGCAGTTGTTGGGGTAGTGTCATGAGTATTACTTGGATAGCTCAAAAAACTATGTATTTATCCTATACTCATATTAAGTTAGAATGCAGAGTTTCTAGACAAAAGCCATTGTCCTAGGAAATAAGAAAGCACAATACTTTATTTTAATGTGTTTATACTATTATACTGAAGTTAATCCAATTTATTTTATAAAATTAATAACAAATACTACTGAAAACAATAATTATACCAGTTTGAAATGATTAAATTAACCACCAGGTGGAGCTCCATGAATTCAACGTATGTAGTCAGAAGTAGAAAATCGCTTAAATTGGTCAAATTAGGAAAAATTACAACACATTTTTTTTCTGAGCCATTTTGGCTAATTTCCTTATTTGCAATGCTTAGAGGCATTATAGGATGCCTCTATAGAATTATAGGAGATGGGCTCTTATTAAAGACAAAATGCCAAATTACTTGATTAGTATAAAACTTTTTAGCAAACTGAAATTTAAACCGATGTCCTTTGCTTAAGTTACTTTATAGTTTACTATAAATACATATTCGATTGTATACTGATAAAAGTATGTAACTGTAATTGAAACTGAGGACAAATGAGAAAAATCTATTAAACCTGCCTATTATTCTATTTAGTACAGATTTTTAAAAATGCTTATTTTTTCCAATTTGTTTGTTTGTGTGTGTGTATGTGTTTGTCTCACCCCAGAACCTGAAATTAAAAAAGATGAAAAGATGTCCAAAGCAGGTAAGGACACTTTGTAAGATTTACATATAAGTATATATTCTGTTTATAATGAACAAGGCCAGTGTTACAATCCGGCTGTGTAAGGCCTTGAAATACTGAAAACATTGAAAAAATACTTGTGTACCCCAAATATTTTAATTGTAATAAGCCATACACAAAAGTATGCTAAAATTAATATAGCTTCTGTTTTCTGTTAGCAAATTTCAGATACGTTTGTCAAAGCATTGGAACTGTTAACATACGCTGCTCCTTATTTATCTACTGGGCAACTGAACATTGTTTACAAAGTGCTAAGGGGACAATTTCAGTTTCAGAGAATTTAGCCGGATTGTGACAAATGCCTAAATCTTATTCTTATAATTGGTTGAACCTTATGGAATCACCTATACTCGAACATCTTTTACCTCAAAAACAGTAGTTTCATACAGTTCAACATAACAGATTCAACTATTTTCTTTCCCACTAATTAAGTATCCAAATACTCTTTGGAGGAGTAATCCATTGCCTTACTGACCATTAATTTGAAAATTGGAATACTTTTACAAGAGACTTCCTGCAAACAGGTTCTGCGAGAAAGGAAGACAAGAGATTAGCTGGTCACTTTTAAGACAGGTGTTAAAAGTTAGAAGAAGAAACATCATAGAATAAAGTTCAGGGGAAAAAAAAGACTAAAATTCCTGAGGAAAACTCCAATTAATTACAGTCTTTCTAGGTCTAACCCTATACCAAATATTTTATATCTATATGAAGATATTTACATGTCTGTATCTACATACGCAAAAGGTTATATCTATATCTCTCCCTATAGTGAAAGTGATACTATGTACATGCATTCATATCGTTGGTGTTAAAATATTTGCATATACTAATTTTCACAAATTTTAACCTACATTTAAGTAATTCTTGCTTCATCCTTCTGTGTATAGGTTAAATAGTAACCCAAATTATTGTCACTTCTACGAAAAGTGTTGTCAACATATCAAAAGGGATTGTTTAAGTGTTTTTGTATTTTTAGTGAATGAAGTAATCATTTTAAGTGACTTTATAAAGTCTGAAAATATGCATTCTCTGGAAGATAAATGGAAAAATCAACAATTTTAAACAGTAAGAAAAATGCATGATAAAGACAAAATGATACATTGAGTCTTAACATCAAAAGTTATAATTGAACTTTAGATATATCTGAAGAAAAGGAAAAACTATGTATATAAATTACTTTACTGCTGTTAGCACCCTTACTGGAGTCAGTGAAAAATCGCTGGCCAGATAAAAGGTGCATGATGTCACCCCTTCCTGTAAGCATAGCATTGTATTTTATGCTTTATTTTACTTTTGGTATATAATGGAAAATAGTAATATATGCACTATAAATTTCCTATTATTGGTTGACATTAAATAATTATGCCTGTTTTTATGTTATATTTATTTTTCTCTTCCTAAAAGGAAAGAGAAATCAGCACTAAGGGCTATTTTATTATAAAACGTAATCAATTAACAATTTATTAACAACATATATTATACTAATATCACTGCCATATGTCAAGAATTGTGCTTGTTGTTACAAAGTTTAGAAACAAGTGATAAGATATTGTTTCCATCCCAAGAGAATATGCTCAAGGACATAGACATGAACTATTGAAAGATGGCTACCAAATAATTAGTTACATTTGTGAAGAGTGCTCTAGGAGTCTAGAGAGAGCGGACATTCCTGTAGTCTGTGTCAATCAGTGAAAACTTCAGGGAGATGATGGATTAAGGTGGGATTTTAGGAATATGCAAGAGCGTCTGAGGCAGGAAGGTGATTATAAAGCATGGCAGAAGTCAGCTTTATAGTAGAAAAACATGAATTTGACTCTCTTTGCCACTTGCTAGGGGTGTGACCTAAATTCCTTAACGTTTCTAGTTTTAATTTTTTTGTCTATTGAATACTCACCTGGTAGGGTTGTTATAAGAAATCCAGTTGATGTTTGCCATTTGGTTCAGATTCAATAAAAGGGAGCTCTATTTAGGAGTTAGCCCGGAGGCAAGGATGAGCATGGCATAAGCAGGAGACAGTGAGGAGAGGATCAAGGACCAAAGGAGATTCCAGGGGCTACATGAGGAACAGAAAATGGCAGGACTGCAGCAATGACGTCTGCCCATATGAGTAAAACCTTACTTTTATAGTAATCTAAGAGTCATAAAGGTGGGAGAAATTGATAGGGAGAGGTAGAGAGGCAGCATTAAGGAAGTGAATTCTGTTTACTTTAAATATTATTTATAGCCATGACTAATATTCTGTGTGGAATTATTAGGAATTAAGTTTTTTAAATATCACAGGACCTAGCAACCCACTGAAAAATACTAACAGCATCTTGTTATATACCCTTTCAGTTATATGAATACAACAATCACAATCATACTCTCTGTACTGTGGTATCACTGCTTTTGTAATCGTCAAGCTGTTTCACAGGAAAAGGCTGGAAACTGATGACATGAGCTATATATGACTCTAAGGTCTCAAGCACGAAAAGATGAAGAAGGTGATGAAATGTAGAAGTTGCAAAGGAAATACAGGTGGTGTGGACAGAGGTGTCCTAGAGACACTAGGAAATCGGGAGTATCTATGAGCTTAGAGGTTTAGAGTTACAAGCCAAAGGAGAAAAGGGTTTCTTCAATAAACAGAAAGATAGAAAAGAGAAGGGAATGAAAGGCAGCTTCTTTGGAAAGTAAAAGAACTGGTAAAAAGGAAAGTGTGTTACCTGAAAGATCGGGACACACAGTGTATCAGTATCCCAAAGCCTGGACACTTTCAAGAAAAAGTAGAAAAATCAGCAGTCTCAATGTCTCAGGAAAGTCAAGGGGCATGATGACTGCGAAACAGCCATTATATTTGACAAAAATCTGTCATTTTGTGACCAAGTGGAGAGCATTTTTAGTAAAGTGGTGGAAGTAGAAAGAAGCTTAGAGGAATTAATAAGAGAATTTATCAGTAATAAGTGGACGCAGAACAGCAATTACTTTTTTCAGCAGTTTGCTGTTAAAAGGAGACAAGGGCTTCCCTGGTGGCGCAGTGGTTGAGAGTCCGCCTGCCGATGCAGGGGACCCGGGTTCGTGCCCCGGTCCGGGAGGATCCCACATGCCGCGGAGCGGCTGGGCCCGTGAGCCATGGCCGCTGAGCCTGCGCGTCCGGAGCCTGTGCTCCGCAACGGGAGAGGCCACAACAGTGAGAGGCCCACGTACTGCAAAAAAAAAAAAAAAAAAGGAGGCAAAATACTGTATTCCAGCAGGTGGAATCAATGAACTAGGTTTGTGGTTTCCACGTTTATGATAGGGTGGAGCATTCCAGGGAGAGGAGGAGCATGAAATCTGTAGGGAGATATTAATTTGGAGAGAACTGCCCCAGATATGACAAGTGTTGGTATACACACTATAGGTGGAGGACATTAGCTTAATTATGAGGAAGAAAAACTCCTCCCCTGAGCTTTGTAAAAACAATGAAAGGATAGATTAAATTAAAGCTGAGTGTACATGAGGACGCTTCTGGTGAGCAATCTTTTCTCCTAAAATCTCTTCTGCAAAGGTGACCACTAACATGTCCGTTGCCAAACCCAGAGGATAGTTTTCTTGCTTCATATTACACTGACCTCTAGATAATATCTGACCATGTTCGTCATCTCTTACTCCTCAAAAAAAAAAAAAAAAAATTTTTCTTTGACAGAAACAAAAACATTTAACCCACAGAGTTAAAAATAAAACAACAAAAGATGACTACAATTTAAAAAAATGAAGCAACATTGTAGCAATTAGTTATTTTTGACATGGCATATTATTAGCCTCTAAATTCTTTGTTTTTTACCCCCTAATGAAAACGATGGCAAACAGGGCATGCATTTCATTAGGTAATTGGAGAATAGCTAAGTGTTCTTTTCGGGAAGCAATGGACATTAATTATAAGTAGTAATGTAATTAAAGCCAAAAAAGACTTGCATAAGTAATAAGCAATAATTTACTTTTCTTATTTATCAAGGAAATTGATATTCATAAACAAAATCTTCAGAGTTCTGTAACTGCATTTCTAACTGCCTCATCAAAATCTTCACATCGTTAATCTGCCTGGACACCACTTTGTTTTAAAATTGAACTCAATATCCCTTAACATTCTCTTTTCCTTTTGTTTCTTATCCCAAAAAATGGAACTCATGGCTCAGAATTCAGTTACACTGACTAAAACTTAAGTTCGAGTCATTTGCAGCTTTCCCTTCTCTTTCAGAACCCAACATCCAAGTACGTACTAAGTTATATGTTTCCCAAATTTGGTCTTTCCTTTTTTTCTCTCTCGGTAAAAAGACCCTAGTCTAGTTCTCATCATCTCTTGCCTGAATAAATATACAAACCCATGACTTAATCATCTTGTTTCCATCTCCTCTTCAAAGATCTACCGAAGCCTATGCTAGTTACATTTTCTAATTGGGTATGTGTAGGGGCACAGTGTTAGGTTCATTGCCACTGCATTATACTGCCCCCAGCGTATTTCTTCATGTGGCTTCCATTTGTCTAATCCACCACCACAAAGATATTTTAAAAAGATCACCAATTCTGTGGATTTTCGTCTATTCAGTGACTTTTCAATATTTTCCTTTCATGTCAGGTCCATATCAAAAACATCTTACCTGTTTAACTTCCCTCCATTCTTTTTTTTTTTTTACATCTTTATTGGAGTATAATTGCTTTACAATGGTGTGTTAGTTACTGCTTTATAAAAAAGGGAATCAGTTATACATATACATATGTTCCCATATCTCTTGCCTCTTGGGTCTCCCTCCCTCCCTCCCACCCTCCCTATCCCACCCCTCCAGGCGGTCACAAAGCACCGAGCTGATCTCCCTGTGCTATGCGGCTGCTTCCCATTAGCTATCTACCTTACGTTTGGTAGTGTATGTATGTCCATGCCTCTCTCTCGCCTTGTCACAGCTTACCCTTCCCCCTCCCCATATCCTCAAGTCCATTCTCTAGTAGGTCTGTGTCTTTATTCCTGTCTTACCCTTAGGTTCTTCATGACATTTTTTCCCCTTAAATTCCATATATATGTGTTAGCATACAGTATTTGTCTTTCTCTTTCTGACTTACTTCACTCTGTATGACAGACTCTAGGTCTATCCACCTCATTACAAATAGCTCAATTTCGTTTCTTTTTATGGCTGAGTAATATTCCATTGTATATATGTGCCACATCTTCTTTATCCATTCATCCAATGATGGACACTTAGGTTGTTTCCATCTCCGGGCTATTGTAAATAGAGCTGCAATGAACATTTTGGTACATGACTCTTTTTGAATTATCTTCCCTCCATTCTTGGCAACTTACTTTCCCACCCACCCCTTTTCTCTGTCTTTAAACACACAACATGAATTATCCAGCCTTGGTCTGTTTGCACATGTTTTCCTCTAGCATATCATGTGATAGCAATGTTTGTTGAATGGGTTTCTTCTAACTTTGTGTCTCAGCTCCTATGTTATCTCTGCTGTGAGCTGTACAGCCTTTTCCTTCTCAGAGGAGACAGAAAATCACTCAAAAGCCACCATAGCCACAGCAGATCAACAGAATTATCCTCATAGAAAGGGAGACATTGGTTAATGATTATTTTAAAAAATCTATTTTTGACATGTGTCTTGCATTTGCAGTATAGCACATGCAGAGATAGTTTTTTAAATGTAAAAGACCAACAGAGGCAGGATGGTTTAGAGAGAGGAACCCTAGGACAATAGGTATGGAGTGATTTACAACAAATCACTTAAGTTCTGAGTCCTTCATTCTTTACCTATGAAATAGAGTTCCCATCAACAATGTATTCCATGCTAATCTAACAGACTTATTGTGAAATCACATGATATAACGTATGTGAAAGTGCCTTCAAGAGCTATGAAAGCAGAAAAAAATAAAAGGCTATCATCCATATCCTTGCTATTCCAAGGGTGGTTCACAAAACAGCATCAGCATCACCTGGTTGCTTGTTAGATACGTAGACTCTTAGGTTAAAATTTGAGAAAGAAAATTATAGAATTCGTAGACATCTAAGATTGCCCTTATCTCCAGGGAAGAAAAATGTATCAAGCTTCTCTCTATACATTTAGCTAATGCAAAGTGTACATGTGTTTTTGAATGGTTGCTTTCTAACTAGAAGCAAGGTCCTCACAATAACTAAGCACTGGTTGACATTGTCCATCCACTGTCTCATTTGGGTGATTTCTGAACTTTGGTCATCCATGAAATGACTGAGGAATCAACCCTTCCTTTCTTGCGACACAGCACAGGCAAACAGGCACTGCTTGTACCTGTGTGTTCATTTGAGCTTAAAAGGAATAAATCCACGTATTTTGCTTGAAGTACCTGTATGTCAAGGGTAAACTGTCTTTTTATTTTACCAGCTGGCTGAGATATTGATACAAAGGTGAATGACTTAGTGAAAGAAAACAGGATGCCCTTACACCTATCAGTCATCAAAGTATCTCTAGCCTATATCTTTTAAAGAACTTAGTTCCAATTGGTTATTCTATTTAATTTACATCTATCATAGTATAAAATAAATACAGTTCAATATCTATTTAAAATTTACCATAGTGATCCTGCAAGAGAAATATGTATTAACCTTATTAACTGGATCTTAATAGATTATAGAGAGAATTTACATTCTCTTTCTCTCCCTCCCTCCTCTCTCTCTCTCCCTATTTCTCTCTCTCACACACACACACATACATGTTCATGTGTGCACGCACACACACACACAATACTTTATGTACATCTTTAAGTTAACCAGAAAGCATTGGATATTTGAATATGCAGGGCTCCTATAAATTGTAGAGATAATTAAATCTCAGTTTCATTAACTAAACTAAGTTATAGTAGGATCAATGGCTAAGTTTAGTTTAATAAGTATTTATAGAATTTCTACCATGCATTGAATACTTTGCTAGGTTTTAAACTCTCAAGAAATATATTTTATCTAGGCAGAGATCAGTAAATAAAGAGCTAATACTAGCAAAAAAAGGACTAAGTAATTAAAATCAAACAAACAAGAAAAAGTTGTTCAGAGTGAATTCTGTAAACAGAGGAAAGTTTTATTTTTCCAGCCTATTGGTTCAGAGAAAAATTCCCAAAGGAGAGAATAGAAGAGTAGTCTCAAAGTATGGGTGAAGATTAGCCAGGTGAAGAAAGCCTGGGGAGGATATTGCAGACAAGAGAGAGTAGCAGAAGCCTCAGCTAGAGGAGGGAAGCAGTGAGGAACATTTAGAGCCACCAGTGTTTCACCTTCACTTCAGCAAAAGGTCTGCGTGGAGGATAGGAGTAGGTGAGGCTTGAGAGGAACAGCTGTGTCCCGAGTAAGGGTTGTGTCCTTCTTCCTAAGGGAAATTGGGAACAACTACAAGAGTTTAAGCAAAATGAGATACAACTTAAATTAGAATTTCAAATTGCTCAGTCTGGTTAATTACAGAGACTGATGATACAGAGGATGTCAATAGTTTCAGGAAGTCTGTTGGGGGCAGGAGACTATTGCACCAATGCCTCTAGAGTTATTAGATTCTCATAGAGCACTGGTAGGAAGGAAAAGAAGAGAGCTATTACAGAAGTATTTAGGAAGTAAAATTGCCATACTATGGAAAAGGGAGTGGAGTGGAGAAAACTTCAGGATAACTCCCAGGTTTCTCTCTTGGGATAGTGTGTGGACAGTAATGTCATTTTCTGGGATTGGAATTTTCAAGAGAAGTGCAGATTTAGCAAAAGGAAGCTATATGTGTTATGTAAAGTTTTGACATATTTATTATACAAATTTTTGTCGAGCAGTTATTATATTATAGGGGATATTGAAATGGAGCAGGACCCTATGGTCCTGGGCCCCATGTCCTCAGCCTGCCTTTTGTCTGTGGAAAAACTTTAGCCAAAGAATAAGTTTAATTAGAGAAGTGAGAAAATGCAGAAACAAAGGAAAACAGTCAAAGGAGACCAACTAATAACAGTTTAATCATTAAGCAAAGTCAAGGACCTTTAGTTCCTCCTTAAGGACTACAGATAATATTCTGAGCCATATCCCGTGAGCTGTCTTACAGATACTGACACCCCTACCAGGAGGAAGAAGTTAACTACATAATGACCAGGCTGTAGCCATGACATAAGCTGCCACAATTCCAAGAACTGGCCTCAGAGAAATGGGAACAAACCCTGGAACTAAAGACTAACTGTACTTAAAACAACCAAGATGACTCCGATCAGACCACCCCATTACTGATTGCAAGATGGCTGTCAGAACTACCTGTGCTGTTCTGCTCCCTCCCTCCGCCAATACAAGCCTGAAACTCCCCTTTAAAATCCCCTGTCCCGGGGCTTCCCTGGTGGCACAGTAGTTGAGAGTTCGCCTGCCGATGCAGGGGATACAGGTTCTTGCCCCGGTCCGGGAAGATCCCCTCACATGCCGCGGAGCGGCTGGGCCCGTGAGCCATGGCCGCTGAGCCTGCGCGTCTGGAGCCTGTGCTCCGCAACAGGAGAGGCCACAATAGTGAGAGACCCGCGTACCATAAAAAAAAAATAATAAAATAAATAAATAAATAAATAAAATCCCCTGTCCCCTGAACAGCAGTCGGGAGTTGGTTCTAGGACAGGAGAGTCCACCCTCTCCCCAGGTTGCTAGCCTCCGAAATAAAGCAAGCTTTCCTTTCCTACCAACAATGTTCTCTAGAGAACTGGCTCTAGAGTGGCAAGCAGCCAGACCTGGGTTCGGTAACAATTTGGTAAGTGCAGACACCCATTGGTAAACACAGTCAAGTTCCTGTCCTCCTAGAACTTATAATCTAATTGGGGTAGAGGTGTGGGAGAGACATGTCGAATTAGAGGTACCTGTGGGATGTGCATTGAAGTGTGTTTAGCAGGCAGCTGGAGAGAAAACACAGTAGTTAATTCGGAAGTTTCCAGCAAAGGTGTGCCGGCTTAAATGATGAGAGTTATTGACATCTACCGAGGGGAGTGTGTTGGGGAGGAGCAAGGACTGAGGAAGCAACCAGGAAGGACACTGATATGTAAAGAGTGAATGGAGGGGGAGAGGGAGACTCTGAAGGAGTTAAAAAAAGAGAAAGAGGAGAATTCTCTTAGAAGCTCGAGACATTGTCTCAGAAACCATGGAGGAAAGAATTTCAAGGAGGAGGAAACTGTCAAAATGTCAAACATAGCAGAAATTTGCAGTAAGATAAAGACTGAAAAGTATTCTTTGGAATATATAATATGGAGTCACTGATGATCTTATGAGCAATTTTGGTGGAGCTCAATGGGTGGAAAACCAAATTACTATATTTTGAGGCCTTTGGTTGGAAGTCAGAAATTGGGGCTAGAAAATATACATTGTATATTTTGTATACATTGTAGACTATTAGTTTAAAATCTTGTCTGAAAAAGGGAAAAGAGAGTGCATTTAGTTAGGAAAACAACTGGGCAGAGTAAAAAGAATGGGAGCTGTGACATCAGGGAAACTGTAGTTTGGTTCCTAATCTATCAAACAGAGATTTCACAGCTACTGTCTTTACAACTTTACAGGGTTACAGTATCTATAAAGGCAATAATACATGGAAAAATGCTAAAAACTAAGGCATACACTAATTCCAGTGTTAAACACCTGAGAGATAAGGGAATTTATGTTCATAACAGCTAAAGCATTTCATTTTGTTTAATTACCATGGAAATCAAACAATTTCCTTTTCAATATAGATCTCTCATTTGTTACTTAAGTTTACTTGTGTACTATTTCCCTACTTGTGTAATAATACCACTTATAATTTTAAAACCTTGAACTAAATCCTTCTGCCTTCAAAGACCATATAATTTTATACAGTTCAGCTAAGAGTAAAAATCAATAACATTATTGTTATAGAGTTTTTCTTTCTAACTGTAAAGGGAGAAGTGTTACTGCAGTATAAGTTATTTCTTACACTTGTATTTTGAAAAGTGTTTTGCATAGAAGACTAGCCATAATTATTGATACATGAAAGAGTTTTGAGATTAAATAAGTCTGGGAAAACCTCTTGGAGTTCATCATAGATATGAACACATTATGAAAATCTGATAGTAAAAAACCTGCTGAACATTTTTCCAGCCAATGTTTCTCATATTTATTCAACCATGTTATCTTTTCTGTGATATAATAGTGGTGTTCAGCTGAACACACTTTGAAAAATGATGTCTTACACATTTACTTACTTAAAAGATTGGGGAAGCAATAGAGCAAAGATGATAGAATTTTTTAAATTAATAACAACATATATTTTAAAAAAGAAGAAAAACTAAATAAGGAAGACTGGAAGCAATGTTTGATTGTGTTGCAATTAGAACGATGAAGATATGCTAACATGAATAATAAATTTATGCCCAGGCATTGCTATCTCAAAATTTCCTTTTATTTTTTTCCCCGTAAACAAGAAGACAAAAAATTGTACTGTAAATTCTTGGGGGAGGAAGCAATCATTCTCTTTTGGGATAAAAAATTTATTAAAATTATGTTGACATGGAAAATTGAGTAATTGCTGGCAAGTGGCATTGGTGTTAAATACTTCATAAGTATCCCTACAGATAGCCATGTAAATGCAGTAGGTCAACCATTGTTTCTATTATAAACTAGTGTTTGCTGATTAGTCACTAGGTATGTGTCATTATAATATGCTGAGAAGGATTATTACCACAAAGAAACTTACAATAAATCAAGAAAATTGAAATAATTTTTACTATGTAAGTTCAAGGGCATTTATTGAATGCCACCTAATCCAAATCCTGGAAAATGAAAAAAATAACTAATATTGGTAGAGCTATTAATCAATTAATCAAGAGGATTTATTCACATACATACATAATTGGATCTCATAAAATCTTGTGATTTAGGTTTCATTATTTTGCCCAAGTTACAGGCAAGGAAGCTGAAATAAAGATGAAATGAATTCCCAGGTTACAGAATTCATAGGTGGGATGACCTAGCTTCTTTCAACATATCAATGACCACACTCGTATACTCAACTTGATTTCTAAGGCAGTGAGCAAATGACTTACAATGTCACAAGTTCTCCTCTTTGACTTCAAGGTAACATAAAATGTAGTGTACCTTCCTTTTGCCAATGTATCATGGATATAATTTACTGCCAAATTTAGAACCTCAAATATAATATTATCATTCTATTCTCAGAAAAATATAAATAGAGATGATGGGGGCAGTGGTGGGAAAAAAATGTTGGAGTGGTGATACATCTATTTTGAACTGAACTGATTATCTAAGTAATCCTTAGATAAATCTGGATGATACTATAACAAATCAGAGCAGTAGACCATATGTTCCTTAGGGCAGGATTTTTGTTGGTTTATTTCATTCTTACTTGTGCCTAAAATAGTTTCTAGCACATAGTAAGAGCTCAGTAAATGTTTTTGAACAAACAAATGTAGTAAGAGCTTAGTTATTCAGTCAAATGGACCTGGAAGCCTGTCTAATAATTTGTTAAAATGAGAAATTGAGCTCATGAGGGTTACTATAAATATTAAAGTATTCTATTTAAAATGCTTAGTCTGGTTCTGGGCACAAAATAAACTTTTAGTGTGTTAGCTATAAATTATGCTAATAGGTTCATGAGACAATTTTTCAGAATTAAAATTTGGTACAGTTTTTCAAAATCTGAAAGAGATGAAATCATTGGCTTTCATTTAAGCAATTTTTATTTTGTGGAAAAAATTTTATTTTGTGGAAAAACGGTATAACCCTTTTCCTGCTTGACCTTTGAATGTAGACCACTTCCGTACTAAAATCTCTTTTTATTTATAATAATGCCTTGAGTACTGTAGCCTTAAGTTTTTCTGGTCAAATGTATCTTCTAGAGATGAAATATTTCTTAGCCAATTCAATCAGTCAAGCACAGTCCCATTAGTAGCTTCTGAATCAACCTGTGATAGGTACAATTTTTCTCAGCTGGCTTAAAGGAGAGATGCATGGTCTGTGAATCCTAGGAAAGTCCTCTCTATCCAGAGAAAAAGGAGGAATAACGATAGCTTCATTTAAAATTACTAAACACTACTTATGCATGAGTGTAAACAAAGAGCCAATAATTAGATAGTTCATCTCCTTTAGATATTTCTTCAATGGTATGCATTTTAGACTCCTTCAAAAGACATAATTTTTAGTTTTTAGGTTTTTTTCAGAAAGATTTGCTTCTCTCTGTAATTTATGGGAATAAAAAATGTTTTCTTTTTGCCCTTTATATAAAATTGTCATTGAAAATTCTCCTTCCCAATTTCAACCCACTCTAAAAACTAATTGAGGAAGAGCTTTCAGTGTGGCAAAAGCAGCTCACTAACCAAGACTTTATTACTTGCCATAGAGGAAGCTGATGATCTGATTATTCTAAAATAAAAAAACAAAAAAACAAAAAACACAGCTCCAGAGCTTTTTAGACACTTGCCTTTAAGAAGACAGCTCAATTAGAATGGTTTCTGTCTCCAGGCTAATTTGTGAGTTACTCTGATATTACAAAATTTACAAAAATTCAGTTTTTCCCCATGTTAATGTATTGCTTAGTTTTTATATCTTTCTTGCTATTCTAAACTATAGCTTTATATTAGCTATATTAATTATAATTAATTAATTATAGCTTTATTAATTACTTGAACCTATTCTGTCTCCTTTTTTCTTCTATAAATAAACATGCTCTTATACTATTTGTAACACAATATATCGTACAGTTTTAAAAAACAATGCTTTTAGCTAATTTTTGTTTTGTTTTTTGATTTAGTAGATTAACACAGTGATATTTATATATAGAAATATTTCTCAAGCCAGTGATGAAATGTTCCACACTTGTGGAATGCTTAAAAGAGGGTGTATATTTAATAACTGAATCATATTCCAGAGGAAAATATTTCAGATCTCTCTTGTGGACAAACATAAGGAATCTTCTCTTTTCTTTCATATGCTGTTCAAATTTAGCTCCCAATGACACAAAACATCTTAAGAAAGGAAAATGAGACTGTTTATGTGGGTGTAGTAGAAATGAAAAGAAATAATATTAACTACTATCTCTTCTATTCTCACATCCCTGATTTCAGAACAGAATATCCTAGAGCTCTGGAACTGAGATTAATGTGACCAATACCTAACACGGCAAAAATAATGGTTCCTTTGGGGTCATGCCTCCCTACTTTAAAGAGGCCAATCCAAACTCAGACATTTTACTGTGCTCTCCTCCTCACAAACCCTCCACCACTAAATCATGCCCTAATCAAAGCCCTGACCTTTAAACTAAGGATTGAATCTCACTGAGCCTACATCATAGTGGGGGCTCATTTCTTATTGTCTCATTTTTTCCTAAGACCCACTTAAAGGATCAGGATGTGATGGGGAGGTGTTTAGGGTAATATAGTAAATCTTAATAATTAAAACATGCTTGTGCCTGGTGGTGCTAATCAATTTAAAATGCTCTCCAATGCATTTTATATTCCAGGCCAAAACTACACAATAGTCACAGCTAAACATAGTATAATTTCCTCCTTTTCTTAGATGAAATGATCACAACATTAATAATAAATCCCATGCACAGACTTTCCCGTGTTTTATTTTCATGTATCCCAAAGCAAGGTGATCACAATACAATTGTGAAAAATATCCTCTGTAGAGAAAAAATGGAAGATTTCTGTTGATAATATGTTTTATTGAAGGGTCACAGAGTTAAAAGAGCTCTCTCTTTTTTGCAACCCCTTCCCAAATATTTTAGCAGCATCTTCGATGGGTCATCAGTGAGAATGTATTTAGTGTATGCATTACTCAAGAGAGCAACCCTCCATTGATACAGAGTTATCACTTGTTCATTATTATTGACTATGTGTGGACAGTGAACAAGTGCAAAGGATACTAAGGTAATAGTTGCAGTCCCTGACTAGTGAACTTACCAATTTATTTGGGGAAGGCAAATGAGTAAATAATTAAAGAGTATTGCAAATAATTACGATATACAGGGATAATAATTCACATTGGATAGGGAGAGTACAGATTAGGGGCATTTAACCCGTGATGGAAAGAGGTCAAGAAAGTCTTCATAAGAGAGACAACAGCTGAGCTGTCTTAATAAATGAGTGTGGTACAGTGAAAGGTGATAAGAAGGGAAAGGACATCAGGTGAGAAAGGAAACTGGAGGGTGAAAATGATATATTTGAGGCTATAATGGAGGCAGAAACTGAGAAGGAAATGAACGAATGGAAGTACACTCAAGGTATACTTAGGAAATGGAATGAACAGGACTCTGAATAGGGGTGGCAAAGCATGGAGAAGAATGTTGGATGGCTTCTAGCCTCCTGGTTGGAAATGTAGGTGGAAGGTAGTACCATTTACCAAGATAGAGTACTTGGTTACAGGAGAGAATAATAGATCATGATTCAATTTTGAATTTATTAAGTTTGAATTTACTGTGGTATATACATTTTTCTTAGAAACTTAGATAGTTGGGTCAAGAGTGGAATGAGTCCATTTATCTCTTTATAGTCTTCTCCAACTTTTCAAAGGATATATGTCATATCTGGAATTGATATAATTTTCTATGCCCTTTGAAAGAGATGAACGTAGCATGGCATTTCAACCAAATCTAATTTCTATGACTGTCACCAGAATTAAACTCGTCCATAATAATTCAGTCTCAATTAATAGGTAAGCCTTATAGACTAAATATTCTTGGGAGAGTGAAGTGCTTAGCATGTACTAAATGCTGAGTCAACACTTGCTGAATGAATGATTGAATAGTTGAATAATTATGGTGTGATATCAGCACTATATTAAATTCTATATTAAAAAAAAGACTTCAAAGTAATGTTTCTGATTAACCTCCTCTTTCTACTGCTTCTCTCTTAACTTACTTTAATCTCTTATACCTGGTCATGGTGCAAACAAAGCACTTGCTGCTAAACAGTTTCATCAGCATCACTTTAATCCTTTTTGAGCATCAAGAAGTAGGACCCAAAGGGTCCCTCACCACACAGTTGAGGCAAAGTATGATAGCTGTTTGGGAGGCATTGTGAGAACAGAATTGTCAAAGCTAGTATGCTTGAATAACTAAAAAGATTCCATAGAAATTTATTGTTAGTACAGCCTCAAGAAAGTTAACAAAATAATTGGTGCCTAGAAAACTTAGCACAATGCAAAGCCAATGAGGCTGAAAAAAATCATTTCTGTGTATAAATTTCACTGGGTTCATGTAACCAGGAAGCTGCATAACCACCATAGACCCTGAAGAACTTTCCAAACACTATCTCAATATACTGCCAAAGTATTGCTGCTTTTAAATTTAAAGGATGCCATGAACAATATTTTTTACTTCTTATCTTTCAGACTGCATTTCTCTCTATTATAATATGAAGTAAATCTCCCTTTTAAATGATTTACTATTTAGATTTAAATTAATATTTAGTGTAAATATATTATTTTAGACCTGGATGAGATCTTAAAAATCACCTAATCTAACTTCTTACATTTATTTTCATTTTGGAAGATGAGAACCAAACAAGTTAAATGGCCATGTCAAGGTTCCACAGTAAATGAGTGTCTGAATGAGAATTTGACCCAACACTTAAGATATCTTTATCTACTGCTTGTTGCAGTGTACTACAAAATAAGTAGTTTCTGATTGTATAGGTCAAAATTTTATTAATTTTGTCTGACATTACTTTCAAAATTCCTTAATATATGTAGATAGGCTATTTATTCTTTTATGTATGTAATTTTAAACTGCTATGATTTTTATCATTCATGTGTCTAATATTTTAGAATATTTTGGCTCTTAATTGTTTTCCTTTTACTTTCTTTTTTTATTTGTTGACTATGACCATTTATTCTTTTAAGTCTATGCAGTGTAAGGGTAGAAATGGGAAATACTGCATTGACATTTTGTTTTAATACAATTCAAAATATTTAGAAAATACAGAAAATACAAAAGCTATAATAGAAACAGAAAAAACTAAAATCTCCATAACTAAAATTAACAAATATATTTATGTATATATATATTTATTATATTGCTACTTACTATTGAACTGTATTCTTTGAATGTGGAGCCAATTATCACTTCCATGAGAACATCAATGTTACAATGATTTGGTTTCCTTTGTAAAAATAAAATATTCTTGTGTTATATAAAGTAGATTTCACATCACATACTTTACAGATCTCAATCACAAACATCTGAATATACTATTACTGTCATCTATATTGAAAAGTTGACACCCTATAATCAACATGAGCATGTTCTGTTTTTAGCTTTATCCATTTATGTCTCAGTAGATTGAAGGCTTTCTCTGATTTTAATTAAGCCATATTTGCTGAAATATGACATACACGATTAGATGGAACTCAGAATTGTAAAAAATAACCATAGTTTTTTGTTAAATGAATGCTGTTAACAAATGTCATGGTTATCAAACAGTGGTTCTCAAATTTCAACATGTGTCAGATATACCTGGTGGGCTGGCCCATGCCTAGAGTTTATGATTCTGAAGGTCAGGGATGGGGCTAAGAATTTACATTTTTAAGTTCCCAGGTGATGCTGCTGTTTGAGAACTACTGCCTTTACAGAATTCTCCTCCAACAAACATTTTACACTTGTCCTTATGCTTATTGCAGCTTAAATATGGACCTTAGGAAATATATAGTCTTAGACCATGTATAAACAGACATTTACATGCACTTTATTCATTAATGTATCTGCAGATATGTTTGCCTGTGAAGTTTCATCAGATTTTAAACTGATATTATATACTCTTATAACTGAATGTATGAGATCATGAAACTAGGAATATAAAAGAGCTAAAGAATATTTAGGACTGATGTTAGCAAGATGGTGATATAGGAATTTCCAATGTTCATTTCCTCCCAAGACACATCAATTTGAACAACTCTTTGTGCATGAAAATACCTTCACAAGAGTCAGGGATTCCAGGTGAGGTCTTAAAACACCTGGGTGAAGAAAAGAAATAAGTAAAGACACACTGAGGAGAGTAGGAAAAATAGATCCGCATTCCCGCCATTCCCCTTCCCCAAGCCCAGGCAGCCCAGCTTAGAAAAAGACACCATCCTCATGGGAGAAGGAGAGTGAAGTGAGCACCCAACTTCACCACAGACCCCAGAGCTAGTCTGAATACTAAATGGGATTTAGCCAGATGAAGAAGGAGGAAGAATGTTCTAGACAGAGAGATAAACATTTAAGACATCCCAGAAGAAAAAGAGACCTTAAGATGGTTTTTAGAAATACAATACTTCAGTATAACTTGAACATAGAGTACAAAATAGTACAGAAGAGGGTGATGAGATACGCAACAATTAGATTCATCAGTAGCCTTATAGAGCAGGCAGAGGCAGCTGGAGTTAATAAAGGCAGTACGTGATTTACACTGAGATGTGATATCTGACATAACCAGACAGGCATCCTAGAAAATCTCTCTGGCTTCAAAATTGAAAGAACAATGGAAAAAAGCCTGTGTTTGCATGACCAGTTTAGATGTTCTTGGTAATTACAAAGAGAAACAGTGGTGGATTGGATTAAAGAATTGTATTGTTTCCTAGGGCTGTGGTAACTATGCCAGAAAATGAGTGGCTTAAAACAGAAAATTATTCTCTCACAGTTCCTTACACCAGAAGTCCAAAATCAAGGTTTAGGCAGGACTGTGTTCTCTTTGAGGGTTCTGGAAGAGAATCTGTTCCATGCCTTTCTCTCAGCTTCTGGTCTTGCTGGAAATTCTTGGTGCTCCTTGGCTTCTAGGTGAATCATTCCAATCTCTTTGTCATCACATGGTATTCTCCCTGTATCTTCATATCATCTTCCCTCTATGCATGTCCATTTCTGTGTCTCTTCTCCTCCTTTTATAGGGACAGCAGTCATAGTGGGTTAGGGCCCAGCCTAATGACTTCATGTAATCTAATTGTATCTGCAAAGACCTTATTTCCAAATAAGGTTACATTTATGCGGTACTGAGTATTAAGACTGCAACATTTCTTTTTTTTTTTTTGCGGTACGTGGGCCTCTTACTGTTGTGGCCTCTCCCATTGCAGAGCACAGGTTCCGGACGCGCAGGCTCAGTGGCCATGGCTCACGGGCCCAGCTGCTCCGCGGCATGTGGGATCTTCCCAGACCGGGGCACCAACCCGTGTCTCCTGCATCTGCAGGCAGACTCTCAACCACTGCGCCACCAGGGAAGCCCTGCAACATTTCTTATAGGGGGACACATTAAAACCATAGCACAGAATACAGGAGAACAGCAGAATACTTAGTTGTTAGAGGACTGCAATTGAAATTAAACTTGGAAATAAGTATATATGGGAGGGCACATGAAGAACCAGCTCTGAGACCCAGATTTCATTATTGAACAGCTTTGTGGGAATAGATAGTTATCCAGTATCTATCACAACCTGATTGTACGAATTAGCAGAACTTTTAAGTCAAGATTTTCTTAACCTGGTTGGGTTTGAAGAGCATAATTGAACATCCTTATATTTGTACACAATTTGTGTGTGTATGTGTGTGTGTATGTTCTCTTATTGAACTGTGCTTGGTCCATGTTGAGAGCAGTAGGTAGAGTCCTATGAAAACTGTTACATAATTAGGGTAGGGATATTGTCGAAGATGTTATCTGCTACATTATACTGCATTATAGTTTTTTTTTTTCTGAGAACCCATAAAACAAATTTATCTCAGGTAATATTACCAAGAATTGTTGTGCTTCTCTTAAACAACTTATTTGCTTACAACTTAAAACAGTGTGAATTGTATAACTGATTGCACATTTTATCTTTGTCTGGGTACCAGAAAGCTGAGAGGTGAATAGTCATGTCAAGTCAAAGAAAGCCTGTAGTAATTTTAACATTTTTTGGTGTTCTAATGTAATTTCTGAATTCACATATTCTCCTACATTCATTGACTCAACTTCTCCATTTATTTACCTTCTCTTGTTTTCATTAATTATTTCATTTATTTATCTAATGAACAAACAATAATTGAGTGCCTATCACATAACCATGTATTGCACCAGCTCTCTGGATTCAATGATGGATAAACATGATCTCTGTTCTCAAATATCTCACAGTCTAGAAGGGAAGGTATTCACTTAAGTTAATATTTATAGTATATTGTGAATAAGATATCAAAAAACAATGAGCAAGATATCAAAAAAATAATGTTGGCACATAAAGGGGAAAAGTTGTCCAACCATATCAGAAAATGCTTTCTGAGGAAGAGATAGCTGAGCCCTAAATAGAAATTAGCCAAATAAAAAGTGAAGGGAAGAAAACTCTGATTAAAAAAAAGAATCAAGGAATAAAAATCTCTACATAAATGGTGAGATATTCTATGTTTGTGAAGTAGAAGATTCAACATTAAGATGTCAGTTCTTCCCAACTTGATCTATAGATACAATGTAATTTCCATCAAAATCTCAGCAAGTTATTTTGTGCATGTTGACTAAGTGGTTCTAAAGTTTACATGGATTGGGAAAACACCCAGAATAGCCAACACAAAACTGAAAAAAAAAAAAAGAACAAAGCTGAAGGACTGACACTACCCTGCTTCAACACTTACTATAAACTGCTACAGTATTATTACTATTTCTTTCTCTACCTTAAGTAGTTTCGTTGTGCGCATAGGCTGGCAGTGCTCATCTGAAGACTTGAGGGAGCCTTCCACAAATTCTCCAAACTTTTTAAAATCTTTTTTTCTACCTCTTTCTAATCTCTTTAGCTTCCTACTTTATATTACTCTGACCACTGATCTCTCGCTGTCTTGGTCTCTCAAGACACCCAGTTCGATCTCATCAAATCAGCTCTATTCCTGCACTAACAGCCTGCAGTTTTCTCAAGGCATTAAGCTGGGATAATCATAGAGCACACCTCATTTGTTTTTCATTACTTAAAAATCACTGTCCTTTATTGTCTGATGTCCAATATCTTTAAAACTATGTTTTATATAGTTTTTTCTATTTCCTATAGTTTCAAGTGTGAAAACTAATCAGGTGCTTGCTATTTTATTTAGCTAAAAGTGGAAGTCACTAGGACACTTTTGACAATGAAGAGGATGGTATAAATGTTTATCTTATTACAGTAGAGTATGTTATGTACATCCTTCCCAGAAGCCAAATGAATAGGAATTTAAAAAGAAGAAAGTGATCAACATAGTTACATATGTTCGTTGATACTGGAAAGTAAGGGGGAATTAGTTAATGACCAGAGATGCCTGATAAATATAATGTTGGGAATAGAAGCTAGATGGTAGTGAATTAATGATTAAATGGGAGTCAATAAATGGAAAAAACAAGTAAAGGTAACATTCTTAAGAAGTTTAGTAGAGCAGTTATGGAAAGGTATTGGATGTTATTAATCTAGGAATTCAGAATCAAAGAAAGGTGCTTTGTTTACTGTTAAAATCTTTGTTGAGATAAAAAAGAAAGAAAGTTAAAATTTACTGTGGATAGGGCAGATGTTGGCAAACCATGGCCTGCAGACTGGCCACCAGCTTCTGTAAGTAAAGCTTTATTAGAACACAGCCATTTCTATTCATTCACATAATGCTTATGGCTGCTCTGTGCTACAACAACAGAGCGACAGAGATCATATGGCTCCAAAGTCAAAAAATATATATATTTTATATATATTATTTATATTTTATATATATATATATATATATATCTGAACTTTCACAGAAAATTTGCCAACCCCTGAACTAGGAATCCAATATGCAATAGAAGCATATGGTATATTTTGGGTCATCAAGAATTCCAGATTCAGCAGCAGTCGCTATTTAATATATTATACTGGAACAGATAACATATTGATAATGTTAATGGAAATGAAAGCAGTAGTCTTGAATTTTTCATCTTGGATAATGAAAGGCTAAAAGTAATTCTCAAAATAAAATTGTATCTTCCATCTTAACATTAGATTAAACAGTTAACATTGCACACGAGTTTGTGAGCAAAATTTTAATGGTGCAATGAAATTAAACTGTTATTGTTTTAAATGATTTTTCAATTAGTAACTTGGCTTGGACATTAAATTACATATCCTGTAAAAATTTCAATAAAGAAAGATAGTTGGGGTCTATAGTGTTTGATTTTCAAATATATAATATTCTACCATATACAATGTGATCCAATAACAATGGAATGACTCAGTTTTTAATAATTTTTAAACTTTTTCTAGGCAAAGAAGTCAAGCCCAAGTCTCCACGTATGTTATACATGCCAAAAACAAAAAACAAATCTTAAATGCCTGCTTTACTCATCCTCTGATTCTATTGTTGAGTGTGTTTTGCATAAAGTCAAAGGCTTAACTATTTTGTGCAGATAATGTGCTGGTTGTCTTACTTGTGTTTCTGAGAATTTGCTATGCTGATACTTTCCTTTATACTTCATTCACTGGGTATGATTTCATTAACTTTTCATTAAAAATCTTAGTTCATGTTTCCAATTTTTCTCAAAAATTCTTATTGTGATTGATAATGAGGAACCTTTACTTGTGTGTGTATTAATCTGCTGCAATCATAAGAAGAAAATTAATATGGAAGATTAAAGAACAATAATATGTAAAAGAAATATGCATGAGTACAGGAAATAAATATTTTTATATAATCGTTATTACTAATGTTTACTCATTTTTAGAGCCACAAGTAAAAAAAGAAGATAAGCCAGGTATGTACATTTCATTCCATATTTATAATGAATAGCATAGTTTTTTGCAAATGTGTTCTAGTGCAAATATTATACTAAAATTTTATTCTTGAACAACTTTTTAAAATAAAACGTAACATATGTTTAGCTATACTACCTGTTCCTAGGAAAAAACCCTATTTACAAAGTGAAACCGCTGAGAAATTTATATAGTTCAGAAGAAACAAATGACTATTTTTCGCTGATTACTATAGAACACAGACATCCTGTCAGAAAAAAAGCTGCCCACACTCTTCTATTTTGTGGGGGCTCCTGAGTCAGATGAACATTTCTGAGGGCTATAGCAGGCAGCAAACAGTTTTTTAAAAGAAAACACAGCAATGATTTTCAAAACAGTTAAAATTTTGATTCATGTCTCCCAACTGTATTGGTGTTATGGGGCTGCTGTAATAAAATACCAGAAACTAGGTGGCTAAAAACAACAGAAATTTATTCTCTCACAGTCCTGGAAACTAGACATTCGAAATCAAAGTGTCAGCAGGGCATGTTTCCCTTGTAAGGTGTAGAGAAGAATCCTTCCTTGCCTCTTTTGGCTTCTGGTTTTTGTGAGCAATCCTTGGTATTCCTAGGCTTGAAGAGGCATCTCTCTAATCTCAGCCTCTGTCATCACATGAACCTCTTCTCCCATTGTCTTTATCTCTGTATCTTTTCTCTTCTTCTTCAAGGATACCAGTCCTACTGAATTAAGGATCCTCTCTACCCCCATATAACCACACCTTAACTAATTATTATAGCTTAAAACAACAAAAATTGATTTTTTCACAGTTCTAGAGGATGGAAGTCCAAAGTCAAGATAGAAGCAGAGCCACACTCCCTTTGAAACCTGTAGAGGACAATGTTTCCTTATCTCTTCTAGCTTCTGGTGTTTGTCAGCAGTCCTTGGTGTTCCTTGGCCTGTAGTTGGCTCACTCCAATCTCTGCCTCCATCATTACACAGCCATCTGCTCTGGTGTGTCTCTATCTGTGTCTTTTTTCTTCTTCTTATAAGGACACCAGTCAGATTGGATTAAGGGCCCACCCTACTCCAGTGTGGCCTCATTTTACCTTAACTAATCACATCTGCAAATAATCCTATTTCCAAATAAGGTCACATTCTGAGTTATTTTCTATTAGGGCTTCAAATATTTTTTTGTGGCACACAATTCAAGCCATAACACGGTCTAAATTTCTGAATCACAATTACATATATTTAAGAAAAACTCTTCCAACTCCTATCATCAAGTCATTTATCTTATGTGGACATTAGGACTATTCTCCACAACAATAATCTTGAGAAAACAGAAAATTCAGGTTGAAATCCATTAGCAGTAGCAATAACTTAGTGACAGACAAGTACATATCATGATTTTAACTACTGTGTGTTCAATAGTCCAGTACTGACAAGCCAGTAGGAAACTAAAATACTTTTTACTAAAATTCTGCTTTTTCAAATTATGGTAAATGAAATAAAATAGTGTCCAAAAATGAATTTGTGCTGTAGTTTATTTTTTCAGATTTAAAAATTTCTATCTTTTGTTTTCCCCTTCAGAGTCACAAGTTAAAAAGGAAGCAAAACCAGGTAACAATATTTTTATTCTTAGTTACAGAGCTAATGTTGCTGTTAGTTTAGTACTAAAAAAGGCTTACTACCCACCAATGGGGAGTTACACAGAGTCTCCCAGATCCTCATTATTTTCCCTACTCCATTGCTCAATATGGTTTCACACTACTGGATTAGGTGAGAATGGGGATATACCATAGGCAAAAACATCTGGAATATGGCTTTAAGGGAACCTCAGCAGAGATTCCAGGTTTCAGGAGACATTTCTTGGAGTTCTTCAAAGCCTAGTATAATCATGTTTAATCTGTGAGTTTATTTCTGATAACACACCAGAGTTATGAAATCATGAAATCATAGGCTACTGAGATTTGAAGGGAAAGAGGACAAGAACTTACCAAGCATCTGCTAGAGCTGAGTAATAGCATAAGATTCCATTTTCATCCCATCACTAGGAGAGATATGCAACATGACAGTTATTACCCATGTTTCATATCTGTGGAAACAGTTCAATAGACAAAGTTTAGAAAGTTATTTTTCCAAGATTTTCACGTTAATAAATATTGGAACTAGAATTGTGCCCAGGGCTGGTTTACTCAAAACCCTGGGTGATATCACTAAGAGATTGTCCCAGACTAACAATCATTTTATTAAGAGGCAACATTGATCTAAAATAAGGGCAATCTTTCCAAGTTTACACTGCTATTTAATGTGTAAGTCCTAGTTCTGGTACCATCTAATTACTCACCTGAGGCAAGTCAACAAAACCCTCAGGCTCTATGGATGCTATTTCTTCATTATAAAAATTTATGTAGAGCTTCCCTGGTGGCGCAGTGGTTGAGAGTCCGCCTGCCGATGCGGGGGACGCGGGTTCGTGCCCCGGTCCGGGAAGATCCCACATGCCGCGGAACGGCTGGGCCCATGAGCCATGGCCGCTGAGCCTGCGCGTCCGGAGCCTGTGCTCCGCAACGGGAGGGGCCACAGCAGTGAGAGGCCCACGTACCGCAAAAAAAAATTAAAAAAAGAATCCAAGTCTAGATGTATATACAATACTATCTTATTCCTTTAATTCTTACCAGAGCTTACCTGACAACTGATCATAAGCTTGAGTCTGGTTTTTCTTGTAAATAATGTGTCTTTTTAATGTATCAAGGCTTAAAAATGCCTAACTACTATCTTATTATTTATTTTCCCGAGTACATTTATTTGCTGCAGATGCGTATGTGTTACCAGATATGAACACTTTGCATTTTACCTCTTTTTTTTTTTTAAATCAGAAACCCAATACCATTTAAAACTTCTATTTAGGCCTAGTAATATTTAAAACTTTCATTTATTATTATTAAATACTACAATTTTGCAGGTGATTTAATTGAAATTTTTATAATTATGAATGTTTATTTTCTAGCTTCATCCGAAAAAGCTCAAATACACAGTATGTATCTTAATTTTATCTATAAAGTTGATACAGAATTTTTACAAAAAACTTAAATATCTTTAATAATACATATTTGCAATCTATACCTCAGTATTTATACTTTATTACAGCCTATGCTTTGGAAATTATAGGTGCTTAAATATAAATAAGAATTCTTTGTATATTGTTTTCATGCAACCAAAACCTTTAAGTTTTTTATTTAAACTACATGAAATGACATGAAAATTAAGGAACAGTTTTTCTCCATGGACACATTTGTTAAAATCTGTCAGTTTTTTTCTACTAAACAAATCACTGGACCACGTCACAGAGAAAATTCGCCATATGTTAATTTATAAAGCTTCTAAATATCTGAAAAGATTTTCTTTTTATTATTTTCAGAACAAGAAAAGACTGTTTCTCATGGTAAACCAGGTATTTTGCAGGTGTTATTTGTACAGTAGTATCAAATTGTCTCTCAATGTTCTAGTTTTAACAGGATGATGAGCTTAGAGTCAAATCTAAAGTTATTAGGGATGGTTAATAGTTCATGCTGAGAACTTGACCTGCCAGATATAACTACATAGCTCGTGATCCCTTCCCATCAGACTTAGCTTAGCACAAAGACCATCTTTGCCAGCATTCAGATGAATGGTCTCTATATTTCGTTTTGTTTTGTTCTGTTTGGGGCAAGACATCACTAGAAAACTTGTAGTTCAGAATGGCTCATTCAAACATGATCATCTTGAATTCCAAAAATCCCAAGAAAAGGAAATCAATATTTCCTCCTGCTTCCCTTCATCCTTCCTTCTTTCCTTCATCTTCTTATTCTTGGTACTACATTTTGTAGAAAGTAGAGGTAAGCCAATGGGCTTTGCCCATAAGGAGAAATAGAGAAATTACCAAGACTAGCTTAATAATTAGTTTTTATTTAAGAATAGAAACTTTATTTAAATTTTAATTTAAACCAATTAAATATGAATTTAAATTTGAAGTTGTGTCAAGCCTCAGTTATTCTGTAGAATATTGTCCTTCATTGTTTACCTGATGTTGTGAATATAGTTAGGCCAGAATCTTTACAAAGGTAAAAGCATACTTTCTTTAAACGTATCTTAGGAAACTTTTTGCTTATATTTTTTAAATTTTACTTTATACAATCTGTTTTCAATGGATTTGAGTCAGTTTGATTTTACTTGTTTACGCTTTAAAGAATATGAGACACCAACAACAGAAACCATAGAAATAAATAAAGCGGAAGCAGACTATGGGGAGGTGAGAAAAGCAGTCTGTATAGACATAAGCAAAACTTTAGAAACAACTTTTAGAACCTCCTGATATAATGAATAGTAAACCCTGTTACTTTCTTTTCTGTGCTAAATATCAACCATTTTTGAGGTGAAATACTGAGAGAAGGAGAGAGTTTAGTCTCTGAGTGTATAACAAAGGCATTGCCCTGTAGCCACATCTTTCTTTTATTTCAGTGATCACATTCATACTCTAAATTCTGTTTCCCAGTGAAACTTTCTAATCAGGATATTTGACTAACTGATTCATTCTCACTGCTGAATACTTGAAAAGTTTAATTTTATATAGAATCATTTTACTAATCCCTCTGCTTTGACCCAAATCTATTTGACTATGTCTACAAAAACATACAGCACAGAAGACATCCCATAAATGCACCACCTTTGCCCTTCCCCAGCTTTGCAACATAAAAACTTGGGTTCCCAGGCTAATCCTGGGTTCTCAGGGAGGTATCTTGCTCAAGAAAGATAAAAAATTGTTTCTTCCTATTCTTATTCAATAATGAAAAGGGAATACATGTTTTATGTGTACTTCAGTGTAGATAAATACACTGAAATACAGTGAAGGCAAAGGATAGAGTATACTTTGGTTAGGGGTTAGGGGACCATTTGAATTAGGAAAACCTTTATGGCAAGAAAGCTGCAAAGGACATATGCAGCTGGACAAATTTTTTTTTTGCTTCCATCCAATTTGAATAAAAGATATCACTTGCTGTTTTATTGGGAAAACAGCTAAGTTTGTCTCAGTATTGGTGTTATTTCAAAGAAAATATAAAATATCAAGATTGAAATGTGTCACTGTTTTGTACTGATACATTTAAAATTTCCACTTGTGTTAATATTTTTTCTTATCACAGATGAAAAAGTTATCAAGCAGGCAAAAGTTATCACAATAGAAAAAACAGGTAAATGAGCTATTTTAGATTTTTCTTCTATGTATCAGTTTTATGTTATGTTGGCACACACCCACACGTGCACAAACACAGACACACACATCTTTACTGAAGTATGTGCACTCTTAGTGCCATAAATTCTAAGATTCTTGATTCTTGTAAATAACTAAAAGTTATCCTCAATCAAAATTAACAGTGGAAAACTAGAGTGACATACTTTAGTTTTTTAAGTGTGATTGACCTAAGCTTACAGATAATTCACAAGGAAATATATGTCATGCATTGATTATCATGTACTATTTTTAGGTGTTTAATCTCATTTTCAAAACACATTTCCTCAAATTTTAAAATCACAGAAATTTGAAACCGTCTGCTGTTCATGTATAGATGGAATAATTTCCATTCACGAGAACTCCGCAGAGACTTATATGATTGTGTAACTTTTAAAAATCTGCCTTGAAGAATGATCAATAGAACATATAATATCAAAGCAAAAATATCAAACCATCATTTCATGTGAGAAAAAAAAAAGGAGTGTACACACTCTTGAAATTCTGAAGTTCTTTCCTAAAACGATGAACAAAATTAAGTCTCCATCTCAACTGACATCTTGAAACACTGTATCTCCTCCCTTCGATCCCAAGATGGAAATCCTACCTACCTCCGCCATGAATGGAGTCCCATTTCTTACTAAAAATAATTCCAAAGGAAAAGGCCTGTGAAATAATTTCTTTCTTTTAACTGAGATAATCATGATAATTGGGATTTGAATACAGTTCTCAGAGGAAAATATAATAGATTTCAGGAGATGACTAATTATTTACAGAAATTATAGACTGTATTTCATAAGAAAGAAACCCTATTTTCACATTACCCCATACAACCATTGTACTCTATTCCAGTCATTGCCTTAGCTCATAATTTTAGTTAACATTCCTCTAATTTTCACCCTAAAGTGTTAAGCATCTCACTTAGTTATATGGGTATTTGGAGATTATGAAAACTAGCCCAATGTATTTGTGTCCCAAATATATAGATTGTTTCAAATTTTACATAAAATTTTGTGCATCTTAGTTTTTCAATAAGCAGTATGTTTAATGTATTTGCTGACAGTGAAATAATAGTGTTCAGAGAGAATGGATTAAGCTTAAGATAAGATGAGAACTTAAAATGAAGAAGCAATAAATACAAATGCTAAAGAGTTATTTTTTCCCATGGTTTGTATTCATCATATGCCATTTGCTTTCTTTCATTCTCCACAGTCAAACCCAAACCAACAAGTAAGAGACGAAAATAAAATCTGGAAAGTATCGCTTGGCCATTTTAACTTTAACAATTTGCTCGGTTTTTTTCCCCAATTGTTATTTTTAGCATTGCCCAAGGCTAAAGTACCTCTATAGGTGATAAATTAACGTTATTGCTGCAGCTTTGATTTAACATCTTTATCTTTCACTACTAATTAATAATTCAGTATAATTATACAGAAGAAATCTTTGGAAGTTGTATCACTATTATTAATACTAAAAGAATGAGTCCATACAGGCTATAAAATAACACTAAGAAGTTAGGGTAAATGGGCAATCTTTTAAACATACATAATGAATAACAAAGGAAAATGAAATGATACACAATTTTTGGTGTTATGAACCACATACTGTTCTTAATCTGTTTCCTATAAGCAGCATTAATTATATGGTAGTTAGTTTTTGGTATTAATGTTATTCATAATTTTATGAATTATAAACGTTTTGCCATTTGTTTATTAAAATCATGGAATTTCCTCATGAGTATAGATTTTAAAGATTGTCCATTTTATTGGTCAGGAGTCATACAGATGTTACTGGTGTAGAGTTTAAAAGGTGACTGTTGGGCTCAGAAAAGTGTGAATATTTGCCCATTGTCGCAGGTAGTAAATATGTCCAAAATTGTGTCAAAATTGTGATATTGGTTCATACATATATGTGTGAAACAGAGGCTTGGATGAAGATATGAGTGGCTTTTGTCAAATATTCTCTGGTTCATGTATGAAAAATGAATTGACAAGGTCCAAAGATGAATTTGGTGAGACCAGTTAGGAGGTCATGTTAGTGATTCAGGAGATACGGCAAAATATAAGGAGCCTAAAAAGAACATAATCACCTCCCAGAACCTGTTGCATGTATTTTGAATATATATTTTATATTATTTTTACTTTAATTTATTATACTTTTGCAGTGTTATTATGACAGTTTAATAACTTGAATATTGGCTTCTTTTATTGTGCATGCTTATTTAACACTAAAATTTATACAACTTAAGTTCATGGAAGTTCATTCTTGAATGCTATCAATCCCTAATTTACAAATATCCAATTAAACCTTATGACAACATAGGCCCCACATCTCCCCACTTACTTCATTGTTGGTGCAAGATGATGGGGAGGAAATAGTAGTGATTTCAGAGAATCTCCAAATTCAGGATGAGGGAAGGAAAGGACAGGTAAACCAGAACAGTTCAGGAGAACTAAACCTGGAAGTGATTAGTAAGAACTAACACTTGGCAGTGATCTGCTGTATTTCCAAATCTTCTCAATTCCATTCAAAATATCCTACCCTACATAGCTTTATTTGAAATTCCACTTTTGGTGAAAGAGAGAGATCTAAAATGTACTTTAATTCAAATATTTTTCAAAGGGCTGAGAAGAATATCAATTCCACATTTTGATTACAGCTGTCATGTCCTTGATTTACTTGAGATTCATCTGTGAGAGTTCTAACTGAACCTGAAAAGAGAGGGTGTTCCAGAAAAATGAAAATACAAAGTGTTACACTTTCTGGAATAAGGCAAGTCTAGTTTACATTTTCAACAAGAAACCAATGACTAGCACCAAATTGCTTCTGACCAGCACCAAATTGCTTCTGATGTGGCAAGAAAGGAAGTAGGAGTCAGAGAGGTAAAAAGGGAGCTTGTAAAATGCCAAAGGCAAATGTCATCTGGTTTGAAATACCCTCAAAGAATGATTCAACCTTCAGCAAAGAAAGAAAAATCCTCTTATTATTATTCTCCTTTTCGTCATATTCTATCTTCTTCTTATACCACATGGCCCTAAGAGGGCTAGCGCCTTCGAAGTATCTTACAGGATGTCCTGAGAATGAACCTGACCTTGTTTATAATGTGTTTCTATGGCAATATGCTTTCTGTGTTCCAAGTTACATGCAAATGACTTTGGAGGCATGCTGAGGATCACCTGCAAATATGTAAATACTAAATTGCTTGCTATGCAAACAATCTACAGAGTGTCAGTTAATTTTGATTTCTCTCTCTAGAAAAAGCTGAACATCAAGAAAAAGAATCTCCATCTATAAAAACAGGTGTTTTTGCCTTTCTGGTTTATATTCTGTCCTAATTCACTATTTTTATTAAATTTGAAAATTAAAGCAAAACATATAAGTACCTTTCATTTTATTTCTTGGTAATGTTTAGTCTTGTGGTTTTGTGGTAGAATCTAGTTTATCTAATATAAGGGCTGTGGTAGTGCTGGTAAGCATTTTGCGAAATATTATAACCAATATATATGGATTGCTAAGCATTCTATTATAATACAGCAGTATTAACAAAATAGTATTTGCCTTCATGGTTCATAAGACCCTTCCAAAATATTCAGTATTTCACTGATGTCAATATTAATATCATTTATCATACTGGTAATGTTGATTCACTGTTTAGATACTGTAAAATATCCTATCAAATTGCACATCTAACATTTCACTGAAAACTAATCATGAATTTCAACTTGGTTTAATTGCTTAAAATAGAAGTTATCCCATTCTACAATAGCTTAATACTTTTACAACTATTATTCAATTTAAAAAATATATAATACTTGGCATGGTTCAACACTAAGGCATATAGGAGGCTAACTGTGAAAATATCCCTCCCTCTCGTCTTTTTTCCTATTCTACCAATTCTCATTCCCAAAATATCCAAAAATGTCTGATAGGTAATCATTGTTGTTTTTTAATGTCTCCTTCTAGCAATATATGTAAAAGACATATACACATATGTATATACAAATTATATATATTCCCACTATTTTTACACAAATCATGACATACTATAAATAGCTTTGTCCCTAGGTTTTTCTATTTAAGAATGTATTTTTGAAGATTTTTTTATATCAGTACATAAAGCATTTCTTCATTAATAGTATTCTATTGTATAGTTGTATACAGTTTACTTAACTAGTTTCTGATTGACCTATGTTTAAGTTATCTAACAAGCTTTCTTTAATGATATACAATAAAAAATATACCTACCTGTCTAGTTTTGTAAATTTATCTTTGGGGTAAAATTAGTAAATTTTTTTAGTGCAATGATACATTCAATGTAATTTTTATAGACATCCCTAATTGTTCTTTAAAAAATTATATTAATTTGTATTTCCACCATTAATGAATTAGTTGACCTAATTTTAGATGATTCAAATTCTTCGCAATCATGATGAAATGTTGTCTAGTTTTTTTATGAATATTTACGTGTAAAACTGCATAACTAATGCTTTTAGTTAATAATTTCAGAAGACAAGGTATTTTGGAGAAAAAAATCATGTATTTAGATAGTATAGCTTTGTGTTTTTCACCCACCATTCACTTATCTTTCCTGAGATTTTATAAAGTCAGTTCTTTATTCAAAATACTGGATTTGAAGAGTTTAAATAGTTAATATTAATTAATATTAATATGTATTCTGAAAAGACATGGCAGAATATACCTTTTATGCCATTCAGAAACAGTAAGGAGTTCAGATTTATCCTGAGCATTCATTTTTCATAAAATGAAATATGAGGCTTTACAGGGATAAAAAGAGACCAAGAAGACCCTATACTTTCAAGCTTTACAACTTCTTTGAGGAATTCATTGCAATATGACTTAAAAACTACTCAAAATGCATTGCCTACTGCTCATTTTAATATGTTCAGTCTTTTCCTATTTTAACTCAAACAGAATTAGGAAATATAAAGGGCTGGTATTTTACCTATAGCTAGAAAATGATCACTGACTTTTTCTTTTCTTTTCTCTCTTTTCTTCTTTACTTTTTAGACAAACCAAAACCAACTCCAAGTAAGTGTACTATTCTAAAATTTTAAGAATTTTCTATTTAATTAATTTTAATTTTATAGTTTCTTTAAATTGTACATGCAGGAAAAATTAGTATGGTATTTCGTTAATGCAATAGATATTACACCATTACCTATATAAATGATTCTTACTGACAAAGAATATTTGTGTGTATTGTATTCATTAATCCTTGAACATGTATTTATTGAGTGCCTATTAGACACATTACTCTATACCAGGGTATGTGAAGAAATGCCTAAAATGACTTGTGTTGTCATTATCTGTGTAATTAACAGAGTTACCATAACTAATACCTGTGCAAAAAAAAAAAAAGGTGGTTGCATCTCTCTTTTATGTACTTTCAGTTTTTTGTTAGGGTTTATTGAGTAAACACAGTGTGGAGATTCCTCTTACGGTCACTGCTGGGTTAAAAAAACGTTCAGAAGGACTTCCCTGGTGGCGCAGTGGTTGAGAGTCCGCCTGCTGATGCGGGGGACATGGGTTCGTGCCCCGGTCCGGGAAGATCCCATATGCCGCGTAGCGGCTGGGCCCGTGAGCCATGGCCGCTGAGCCTGCGCTCCGCAACAGGAGAGGCCACAACAGTGAGAGGCCCGCGTACTGCCAAAAAAAAAAAAAAAAAAAAAAGTTCAGAACACAGAATACTTGTCTTCAATTATTTAATCTTAACACATTAGCTTTTTACTTTCATATTTTTTCAAAAGCTGAAGGTGAGTTGTTTTAGTATTTCAGAATCACTGTTTTATTTTGGCACTTCAAATGGTAGTAAGAATGCAGCAATTTATGAAATTTTTGAAAATTTATGAAATTTTATGCAATTTCATAAAAATGAAACTGTTTATTTAGTACTATTAAATTAAGACCCAGACATTATCCTGGGGGGAAATATTTGCATATCAATCGAGAGTGTATCTAGAAGTTATGCCTAAAGTTTTTCTTTGGGTTGGCAAAAATCTCTAGTATATTTAATTTGTGTAATTGCTACTAATATGAAGGGTATTACAAAAATTAAGGGCTGAAAGCCAAAACTAGAATACTAATATGAAATATCAGCATAATTATTGGCAAATACTGTTTAGTTTATGAAACATTATTTTACATCTTCATTCTTATAAAATGTTTTAACTAGTTTTCCTTGAACTTTGAAAATAGCTTCCAAAAAAGTTATATTAGACTGATAATTAAATGTATTGGTTTTATAGAAAATATTATCATTTGAACTGATTTGTGAGGAAAGCTATATTTTTTAAAGCCTGCCATGTTATATTTTTAAAAATAATTGTTCTATGAATTTACTAAAAGAGCAAAATGAAGGGTTGGTTCTACATTATCATAGGCTAAGACAAATAACATTTTTATGTTTTGTCTCACTACTCTGACTGTAGTCATCATGAGTTGAGTTTACTTTTGTGATATTTTAAAATCTCATCTCTCAACACCACTTATTGCACTCAATACATCTTATACATGAAGTTGCTTTATAAATATTTAATAAATGAATGCATGCATGCACACGTGCAGATCGTGTTAAAAATTTATGTAATGGAGGGGCTTCCCTGGTGGCGCAGTGGTTGAGAGTCCGCCTGCCGATGCAGGGGACACAGGTTCATGCCCCGGTCCGGGAAGATCCCACATGCCGCGAAGCGGCTGGGCCCGTGAGCCACAGCCACTGAGCCTGCGCGTCTGGAGCCTGTGCTTCGCAACGGGAGAGGCCACAACAGTGAGAGGCCCGCATACTGCAAAAAAAAAAAAAAAAAATTATGTAATGGAGATTTATAATTGTAATTGAGAAAACCACCCAAAGATCTTCAAATTGATTCTTTCTACCATATATGAATCGACTGTTTAAGATTAATTTGTAGAGTGGTTCTATTTCCAGAATAGATTCCAGTTAGTTTTCAGAAATATTAGTTACCAGTATGGCTATTTGCCATTTTGTGTATGTGTCTGTTGTCATTATTATTGGAATTTAATAGGAAATACATGCAGATGAAGTTCAGTTGTCTGCTACTGAAAAACAAAACTATTCTTTCCTTTTATTTTTCTTCCTTTTTTCTATTTTTTTTTTTTTCTAAAGAGGAAACATCAGAAGTAACAGCATCAGGTAAATATTTGCTTTCCAAGAGGAGGTAACATAGATTTGTGGGAACAGTATTTAAATTTGAGTCTCTGTCTGGCTGTGTAACATTTGGGAAAATACCTTAACAGCTCAGATTCCCAGTTTCCTCATCTATTAGACCAGGCATAATGACTTCCCCAAAGACTTGTTATAAGTATTAAATGAAATAACATATATAACATTCCCACTACATACGTTGTTGTCATCATTAAATATTGGTTTCCTTCTTACTTTTGTCTGATAAATATAGTTGAAGAAAAGCATCAATCAACCAAAACTCTGTTTTAAAAAGTATGTGTCCACATTTTGCCCAGAGATATATTGCGATTCTTACATTTTTTTTACTCAACAGTTTATTTACCGAGCATCCATAGCACCGATCAAATTCCCATTTCCTACAGATAACAATAAAAAATTTAGAGTTTTTTCTGTTACTCATTTAAACTTATTAATAAATGCATGGCTTCCTCTAGCTTTACTTCAAAGCATGTAAAAAACAAAAACAAAAGGAGGGGGCTCTGCCTTACAAAGCCAAGTAACCAAGGGTAACAAAAATACGTATGTTCTCACACATGGGAGGGAGACTTTCTCTTCACATCTTGAAAAAGTAGAGCCTTGACCCCCTTTCACTTATGGGATTAAATTTCAACTCCAAATATTTACTCCAAGATTGAGTAAGAAAATTATGTTTTATAAACCAATGGTTTCTTGTTATTTTACCCTCTAGTGAAGAAGAAAATTGAAAAATCTGAAAAGGAAAGTAAAGGTAAAGACGTCTTAAGACATGTATATCAAATTAGTGACAAAAACACAGGAATTGGACTTCCCTGGTGGCACAGTGGTTGAGAGTCCGCCTGCCGATGCAGGGGACGCGGGTTCGTGCCCCGGTCCAGGAAGATCCCACACGCCGCGGAGCGGCTGGGCCCGTGAGCCATGGCCGCTGAGCCTGCGCGTCTGGAGCCTGTGCTCCGCAACGGGAGAGGCCACAACAGTGAGAGGCCCGCGTACCAAAAAAAAAACACAACAGAAACAAAACACAGGAATTCAAAAATATGTAATTACACAAATTACACTACTTAAAAGCAATTCATGAAAATACGGACGCTAATTTTAAAGCATGTGTCAGAACCGCAGCTCATTTTGGTGTTACCCATGCAACGGGTGTATGAATTGCATTATTATTAGATATCTAAAGGGAACAGGAATTTAGATCTCAAAGCAAACTCCACCTATTATTGCTAAATTAGCACCATAAAGTTCTTTTCATATAACTCCTGAATTGTAAATATTGACTACAAAATATGTAATTCCAAACCTTAGGAAGACCTATGAATAAATATGTGTATGATTCTAATTACCATTTTATCTCTATAGAAAAAGCAGAAATGAAACATCTTAAGGAAGAAAAAGGTAATTTTTAAAAGATTGAAAGGCCCTGAAGTCAAAATATTTTGAGTCAAAATTTATTTCAATTTTAAATAAAACTTTTGTTTATGTATGTGATGATTGCTGGTCTGATTAAAAAAAGAAATGTGGTCAATAATCCTGGCTATGTGGTAATGGCAGTGTCAAAGGAGCAGTGGATGGCAGGCCACTCCTTCAGTATGCAGTCATGTGTTGGGTCATTGGTGAGCAGCTAGTTAGAGGCTGCATTGTAAGTTGCTTTTTTTCTTAACATTAGGTTTATTTATTTAGTAAACTACATAATATGATAATCACTGATTTCCATGTAGTTATCTAAAAAACTTACAAAGGCCTTAATCATCAGAGAAATACTCTATCGAGTCATGAGGAAGGCATTTTTAGCCATACCAAAAAGATTGTTAACAACAAAAGATGACACTTTTTTTCTGGTTTACACCTAAATTCAATTAATCATAATGACCCATTGTCCATGGGCTCTAATTCATTTTAGTACTCTGAAATCACTGATTATGTTATATCTTTGTTTATGCAAACAAAACATTTATTTTTGTTAGGTGTTAGTAGAAAGGAAATTTTTTTTAAAGCCTCAAGAAAATATTTACAACATTTAAATTATTCCCACATTGCTAACGCTTAGAGATGAAGTGAACCAAAATTTTATGAACATTTTCTTTAAAAATTCTTATTTTAATTTACATTTTCTTTATATACAGTGCCAACTAGGAAAGAAAGTCCTCAATTACACAATGTGACAAAAGGTAATCTTGAACTTTGTAAAGATTCAAATGCTATGTTGATGTGGAGGTGCCTGAATTATGTTGGTGTTTAATATTAACACTAAATTTTTTTAAAGCAAGGAAGTCTAGCAGGTATACACTACTGCTAACAACAGAGGAAGTGGACAGGTAGGAAATCTAGCAGAAAGCTTACATTTCAGTGGAAAACTAGGAAATGTGGAGAAGTAGAAACTATTAACAACCTAAACCTTCATAAGATATTTGAGTACATACCAGAAGAAAAATTTCTTTTATTGCAAAAGTCACAGCATGACTACAGTCAAGAATGAGAGAGTAGTAAAAAGAGGAAGCCGAGATGCCGAGATTCATTTTATCTATGACTACATAAGATGTAGCTAATATCATGTATATATTTTTATTATTTATATACTGGTCTTTGAAATTAATTCAATGTAGATGCAAAGTGGGTAGTGGAAGGTAGATGCCAGCATGCACATGTCAGGTAGATGTTCTTTACCTAAAATGAAAATGACCTATTTTGGTGATATTATCATAAAACTATAAGAGTACAGCTGAATTATGTAGTCTGGGTCATAAAATTTTAGGCGAATCTAATTAATCCAAAATGTAACAAAACGTAAATGCCTTAAATTTTAAAGTGCTAAATAAACATACCATAATTGAGCAAGAATTTTCATTCATAGTAAATACATAGATCTCTAGTGTGTGTGTGTACCGGGGGTGGGGGGCAGGTGTTGGGGAGGAATCTTGTTTTTCACTGGTTCCCTGTTGTTTCTTACTGTAGTATGTATACTTGCAATGGCAGGGCATATCTAGGCAGGGCACAATTATCAGTAATATTAAGGGGTAACATTTAGAATAAGAGAAATATCAAATTTGTACAAAGATACAGGAACACAATTTTTATATTGGAACTTTCTGCAAAACTTGATACCTTTTAAGATATTTAGCCAGAAGAATGAAAAGAAATGGATTATTTTGAATACCTGTAGCTATATCCTTTCCTATTATTAGCTCAGTTTCCTCCTTAGTACAGGACCAATTATCATTCCCAGTTTAAAGCCGAGTTAATGCTAGATGAAGGGAAGTCTAACATCTCAGTGTTTACGTAATAGAGACAGGAATTGCCTCCAAGTGGATGTGACATCAAAGACTTAAGCCCATTCAATTACATTTCACTATCCTACCACACTGTGGCAAATATAAGGGAAAGCTTTCTACCAATCAGAGCAGCCCAAAGATAAAATGTACCCCACTTTGTCCCCAAGGAAGTGGTCTATTAGTGCTAAGACTAGAGGGCTGCACAAGGGATTCTAAGGATTTGGACGTTGGATGGATACTCCTTTCTTACTCTATTCTGTGAGTCCATTATTTCTAAGATCTTCATATTATGAATACACTGAAGGGAAAAATTGTTACATGTGAAAGCACAAGTCCAACCTAGAGCTGGTTGAGAATACAGGCACATTCTTATTCATTCCTTCACTCAACGAATGGTTCATTGCATCTCCATAAATGTTTATTTTATTCCTTTCTAAGTTCCTGTCTCTTTAGCCAACGCTAGTATTTTTAAAGGAAAAATTATAACATTAGCTTTACTAAAGCATTTTTCTGAATTATTTTGTTTGTTTTGCAATTTTATACATGTGCTGCTGTAATATCACCGAAAACATAAGTATCCCCCCCACAAAAATAAACCTTTCTGTTGGCATTAACCTAACTTTTCTAAATTTGTAATTCTTAGGTTTATGTCAGAAACTCTACAAGTCTCAAAGTAAAACATGTTATGCAGATTCCTTAAAAATTATATTTTCAAACCTAGCCCTTTAAATGAGACTAATGTTAATGGAATATAGATGTTACCAATCCTCTTTGTTTCAGAAAGTTAGAATGTCTGCTATAGTATTTGGGACAATCATTCCACTTTATATCTTTGTCCTACATTCATACAGTTTAATGGAAAAACATATTTGAAGAATTATAATCCCTCATTGAAACTAATAAATAAATGATTATGAAAAATTAAGCTGATTTTGCATGTCGCTTTTTAAGATTTATATTTTATAGTCTAATGGGTAGTTATTTGTCTTTATTCTTCTGTGAAAGGAAAATAATTCTCAATAATATATTTTATGGAATTTGGAAACTGTAAAGCAAATATTTAGATTAATTACATCATACAAAGCAATTTCACTGGAGTTAGGTATAATTATAGTTAAACCAAAGCAATTTAAAACAGATCCTGCTGATTTTAATGAGTGTTTAAAAAGCATAAATATGCTGTGAAACACATAAAAGCAATTAAGTTATTCAAAGATCCATTTTTTTTAACATCTTTATTGGAGTATAATTGCTTTACAATGGTGTGTTAGTTTCTGCTTTATAACAAAGTGAATCAGTTATACATACACATATGTCCCCATATCTCCTCCCTCTTGCGTCTCCCTCCCTCCCACCCTCCCTATCCTACCCCTCTAGGTGGTCACAAAGCACCGAGCTGATCTCTCTGTGCTATGCGGCTGCTTCCCACTAGCTATCTGTTTTACGTTTGGTAGTGTATATATGTCCATGCCACTCTCTCACTTTGTCACAGCTTACAAAGATCCATGTTATTAGGCAATAGAGTTACATTTCTTCACCAACTCCTGAACAATAAGGAAGAAAGTCTAAAGATATTAGATACATTTATATAGCCTATTGATGTATAATTTCTTTGCATTTTACCTGAGTTAAGCAAGACTTTTTTTCTTTATTTTTAGCAGAAAAACCTGCAAGAGTATCAAGTAAGTACTGCTTGTATTGATGATAAATTCTCTTTGGCACACAGTATGAATTTCAAGCTGAAATTCATGAAATATTTATTTTTTAACGTGTTCAGAAATTGAGTCATTTCATACTAAACCCTCTGACAGGAATTTGATAACTTTTCATCTTATTTATGTTGAAACTCAAAAAACTAAACTACGTTATTTGAAATGATAACTTGTAGCAGAAATACATGTTCTTGAACCTGAAGATTAAAGTGACTTGCATTCAATACATGTCTTTTCAGTGATTGAGGTAGAATGGAATAAATAATCCTGCTTCTGCCTTAAACCCTCAGTCACTAAAAATTTGCTACAGAGCACATATAGTTGAGCAATAATGTTTCCTTTGCTGTTGTTTTCTAATGCTCATTAGCTTAATTATAATTATATATCTGAGAAGAATACATAGTAAGGAATGGATCTAATCTTGTATATAACATAAAGAGACCAAACTCTCAGAAAATACTCTCTGAAATGCCACAATCTGGGTATAGATAGCTCAAATTATACAGGATACAACTATAAATTTCCCTATAAATTCTAAAATTCTGGGAAATAGCAAATTTCCTTCCCATGTTTCTGGATTTAAGAAGACAAATCATTTTAAATCAGTGCTATATAATGTAATGTCATGTGAGCCACATGCATAGTTTTAAATTTTCAAGTAGACACATTTAAAGAGTAAAAAGAAACAGGCGAAAACAATTTTAATAATTGTATTTGTCTATATACAAATATTTCAATATGTAATCAATATAGAAGTATATTGATAATTTACATAATTTTAATTGAGCCTTTGAAATTGTGTGTGTATTTTGCACTTAAGTCACATTTCAGTTTGTACTAGTCACATTTCAATTCCCTATAGCCCAGGTGGTCAGTGGCTACTGCATTGGGCAGAGCAGATCTCAGTGTTTCTTAAGTGCTTCTGCTGTGTTCAACATTTAGTGAGTACTGAGGACAATACAAGACAATTGGTAAAGGTGGTACTTGCCATATATCTCATTCAAATTTTTTTGACTGCAAGTAATAGAGCCCCACATGGACTTGCTTCAGGCGTTTAAAAAAAGGAAAATAATTACAAGGGTACAGAATTGTCTCACTGATTCAAGAGCAAAGCTTATATTTCATGCTCAGGAAAGCCCTCTGAAACTATCCCACTCCGTACTCTTCCCCTACAGCCAAAGGTAGTCAGGACAGACTTCATATAGGAGGTAACTCCAGGATTTGTATTTAAAAATGGTTAGGATTGGATAATTGGAAAAAGAGGGTATAAAGAAACTCACTACTCCTGTGTGTTTCTCCATTACTCTCACGCTACTACCACACTCCTAACATTTCTGACACCATGCAAGTAGGATTGTTTTCACACCAAGTAATTCTCTGTGACACCAGCTAGATGTCCTACAATTCAATTCATTTCTGATATTAACTGGAGTTAGCATATCATAGGTTAAGGACTCAGTCCCATGAGATTACTCCTCAAATTCAGATGCCAGTCAAAAATAGTAGGTCCCCTGGTTATCCACAACTTCTGTCCTACTTGGCTACAAATTAGACTCTCCCATGACATCCCTCCCTTGTATTAAATTATTTGGTAGAACAGATCACAGAACTCAGGGGAAAGCTTACTTAGGTTTACCAGTTTATTATATAATAAAAGATGTGATAAAGGACACAAATGAACAGCCTGATGAAGAGATACGCAGGACGACACCTGGAAGGGTCCGAGCACAGGAGCTTATGTCCCTATGGAGTTGGGGTGCACCATCCTCTGGCATGTAGATGTCTTCAGCAACTCAGAAGATTCTTGAACCTCGTACTTCTGGGACTTTTATGGAGGCTTCATCACATAGGCATGATGGATCCTTAACTCAATCTCCAGCACTGTCCCCTTCCTGGAGGGTGGGGTGTGAGGCTGAAAGTGCCACATTTCTAATCTGGCTTGGTCTTTCTAATGACAAACCCCTATCTAGAGGCCCACCAAGCATTGCCAAATTAGAACAAAAGACTCTCCTGTCACCCAGGAAATTCCAAGGGATTTACGAGCTTTATACCAGAAACTAGGAGCAAAGACTAATATATATATTTTTCTATTATTTCACAGTGGGCAAACAAGCATAGTATATAGAGGCAATCAAAGGAAGAGTTGGCTGGAGTTGGGGGCTTGTGTTTTTTAAAATTTTTTCTTGAAATATAGTTGATTAACAATGCTGTGTTAGTTTCAGGTGTACAGTAATGTGATTCACTTCAACACATATATATATATATATACTTTTTTTTACATTCTCTTCCATTATATGTTATTACAAAATATTGAGTAGAGTTCCCTGTGCTATACAGTAGGTCCTTGTTGGTTATCTATTTTATATATAGTAGTGTGTATATTTTAATACCAAACTCCTAATTTATTCCTCCTCCCTCTTTCTCCTTTGGTAACCATAAGTTTGTTTTCTATGTCTGTGAGTCTGTTTCTGTTTTGTAAATAAGTTAATTTGTATCTTTTTTTAGATTCCACATATAAGCAATATCGTATGATATTTGTCTTTCTCTGTCTGGCTTACTTCACTTAGTATGATAATCTCTGGGTTCATCCATGTTGCTGCAGATGGCATTATTTCATTCTTTTTTATGGCTGAGTAATATTCCATTGTATATATATACCACATCTTCTTTATCCATTTTTCTGTCGATGGACCCTTAGGTTTTTTCAGTGTCTTGGCTATTGTAAATAGTGCTGCTATAAACATTGGAGTGCATGTGTCTTTTTGAATTATGTTTTTCTCCAGATATATGACAAGGAGTAGGATTGCTGGGTCATATGGTAGCTCTATTTTTAGTTTTTTAAGGAACCTCCATACTGTTCTCCATAGTGGCTGTATCAATTTACATTCCCACCAACAGTGTAGGAGGGTTCCCTTTTCTCTACACCCTTTCCATCATTTATTATTTGTAGACTTTTTGATGATGGCCATTCTGACCAGTGTGAGGTAGTTTTGATTTGCATTTCTCTAATGATTAGTGATGTTGAGCATTCTTCCATGTGTTTGTTGGCTATCTGTATATCTTCTTTGGAGAAATGTCTATTTAGGTCTTCTGCCCATTTTTGTATTGGGTTGTTTGTTTTTTTGATATTGAGCTGCATGAACTGCTTGTAAATTTTGCAGATTAATCCTTTGTCAGTTGCTTCATTAGCAAATATTTTCTCCCATTCTGAGGGTTGTCTTTTCATCTTGTTTATGGTCTCCTTTGCTGTACAAAAACTTTTAAGTTTCATTATGTCCCATTTGTTTATTTTTATTTTTATTTCCATTTCTCTAGGAGATGGGTCAAAAAGGAACTTGTTGTGATTTATGTCATAGGGTGTTCTGCCTATGTTTTCCTCTAAGAGTTTTAGAGTGTCTGGTCTTACATTTAAGTCTTTAATCCATTGTGAGTTTATTTTTGTGTATGGTGTTAGGGAGTGTTCTAATTTAATTCTTTTACATGTAGCTGTCCAGTTTTCCCAGCACCACTTATTGAAGGGACTATCTTTTCTCCATTGTATATTCTTGCTTCCTTTGTCATAGATTAATTGACCATTTGTGTGTGGGTTTATTTCTGGGCTTCCTATCTTGTTCCATTGATCTCTATTTCTGTTTTTGTGCTGGTACCATACTGTTTTGATTACTGTATCTTTGTAGTATAGTCTGAAGTCAGGGAGCCTGATTCCTCCAGTTCAGTTTTTCTTTCTTAAGATTGCTTTGGCTTGTGTTAGAAAGTAGTGAAAAGTAAGGACATGTAGGGTGAAACTATGAGGTAGAGAACCTGCAAGCCAAAAAACTTTAGACTTATTGCCACAGAAGGCAGTGGCTTATTTTATATAAAGGAGTGAAATGTGAAGGAATTGTCAGAAAGTCTAATCTCACAAGAATAGTAGTAATAGAAGTAGTAAGAATAAGAGTAGTAACTGAAAAGAGAAAGGTGTGAGGAAGAAAGTATATTGCTTCTTATGGATAATAAGATATAAATGTCCAGGGCATCATGGAATGATACATTTTAATAAGTTGGTTTCTAAGTATATGAAAATTATATTTTTATAGCACATATTTTTTGACATGCCTTTTTAGAGGCAACTATCAAAAACTGCCCCAGATACTTATTAAATCGAACATACTAAGGATCATTTAAACTAAAGAACCATTGTTCTTTTCCTGAACCTTTTCCAACATTATATAATTTTTCTTTTGTCAGACTTCTTATTTATTTTTCAGTTACTTATTGTCTTTAGCTAAAGGAGGCTCAAGAAATAGTTCCTGCTTTGAGCCCATTGCTTCCTTCCAACCACATTCTCTACTCTAGTGCCTGTATCTCTTGTCTTCTGAACAGGACCAGGTCCTCCACCTCTGATAGGTCATTTTTTCTGCTTTGGTGCTGAATGCACAGAGAATGTAATTCATTTCCAGATTTTTTGGTGGGGGTGGGGGAGGTTGTTAATATGTGGAAAAAGACTGATGTACAAGAGAGGGGCAGTATCTCTTTCTGAATTCTCGTGGCTTGCTCTGATTGAGATTCTTGAAACCATCCCATGGGACTGGATTCTCAAATACCTAGAGTTTTATTATAGGGATAAAAAAGAATCAGCAATGCAATAACATTTCTCTATTACATCAGTGAAAATTACATTGCAAAATCAAATTTTTCATGATTCACAGACTATTATGGATTAATCAATGCCTGTTTTTGTAGATTTACTTTTTCAAAGGATGTAGCTTTTTTATTTCTAATAGTCATTTAATTTTCATTCTATATTTTTCCTTTGTATATATGGTAAATATATAATGAATAATTACCTTTCCATGGAGTTTGCAGGAAGACATCAAGAGGCATGAGATTGTATTATATTTAAAATCTATTACCTTAAAAATTAAAAGCAAAAGAAATATTCATATTTTTGAATTTTAAACAGTGCAACCATTTCTTATTGATATTAATATTTTAAGTCTTTGGAAAACTTTTTCTTTGAAAAAAAAAACCCTTGTACATCCTAAAACATCATTCCCCAGGAACTTGCCCAAAGGGAATACATGAAATAAAACAAAGAAATGAGAAAATACATTATTAAAAAGCAAATGGTGCCAAGGGAAGGTTTGCACCTAGAAGATTTTCAAGGCTCTTGACATAGCTGAGACACTGACAATATATTTATCGCAGTGGGTGTTGGGGTATCAAGGAAAAAGATTTTATAGGAATCCATAGTTCTTTTGTTCTTAGTATCTAATAGTCAACATTTAAGTAAAGTTAGGTTGGCTTGCCCCTCAAAATGAGTATTTTAAAAGGAGTGATGTAGTAAGAACATTTCTTGAGATGATTCTGTGCTGAAATTTAACTTTGACATCTTTTTCTGTAATATTTTTCTCTGATAGTAAATAGTGAGGATTTTACTGTTAGCACCTCACCAAAATTATCTGCATAGACAGGTTTGGATCATTATAAATTCCCTGAGATCTAATTTTGCTATTAAAATAATGAATTTAACTTTTTAAGGCTATACTGATAAATTTACTCGGTTATAGAAATTAATTACTTTTTAATAAAACTTCAAACAAACCCAGCAGAGAACTAGTCAGGATTTCCATTTTTTAGACAACTTCCTTGTAGCTTACATTTGCAATTTGTTTTTTAATACTTTCTAACTTTTAAAATGCTCATTCATTTTTCTTGGTTCTGCATTTTTTTCTTGTATAAATGTGGTAAATTAATAAGTAATTTGCATCAATATTAAAGTATGATGGATATTTTAGATATCAAATTCAGCTACCTTGGAAATTTGTCTGAAAATTTAAATAAGCGCAGGTAAAATTAAAATGTCTATGGATGTAAAGGCTAATAGTCTTTTTCCTAATTTACATGTTTGGTATATCTTAGGTTAAGGACTTCTTTTAAAAGATTATAATTAAACATAACCGAAGTATACCACCTGTCATTAATAAAAGCATAACCTGGGCTTCCCTGGTGGCGTAGTGGTTGAGAGTTCGCCTGCCGATGGAGGGGTTATGGGTTCGTGACCCGGTCCGGGAAGATCCCACATGCCGCGGAGCGGCTGGGCCCGTGAGCCATGGCCACTGAGCCTGCGTGTCCGGAGCCTGTGCTTCGCAACGGGAGAGGCCACAACAGTGAGAGGCCCGCGTGCCGCAAAAACAAAAAACAACAAAAAAAGCGTAACCTGTTTTTTATTGATTGTATGTCCAAGGAGTGAAACTTTTTAAGAATTTTAGAAAGCCAGAATTTCCTAATAAGCATGTTCTTGCCATTTGAAAGAAGATTTCACTTTTTCAGACAATCATGAAACTATTAATGAGTCAGTGAATTATAAAATGATAACCTAGTGGCAAAAAGAATGAATTCTCTTAAATTCTTAAACACAGGAAGAGTATGCTTTGCTTTATGTGGATATTATCTGTAATTTCCTTTTATAAACAATTAAAATAATGATCTTTTCTAAAGAGATCAAATCCAACCTAAAAGTCCCATAAGAGTTAATTCATGACTAAATCATATTATTTATGTTATCTCAGGCTACTTAAGTTGCTAATAAAAAATAATATGCAATTAACTAATGGTGGCATATCAACACTTTAACTTTCAAATAAGTGAATCAATTTTGTTACTACACAACATATGCCAGTCACATTTCTAGCAGTGCATGAGAAAACGTAATAGTCTGATTAAGATGCAGCTGTAGAAAAAGTCTTGAAACATTATTTGCTTAGTTTTAAAAATTAGTTTAAATAGTGTTAATCATGCCAGTTATATATTGAATTGATTTGCCTAATGTTGACCAAAATATTTTCCCCCAAATAAACTAAATTGCAGACACTTAAATTTTAAGACTATTAAATCTCTCTCTGTGGTCTATAAAAATTGTTTGACCATTTTTTTAAAAAGACATCTTCATTGATTTAAATAAATTATTATTTTCATAATTGCCTTTTTCATTGTTTAAGCCAAGAGATTGATTATAGACTTAAAAACAGAAAGACACAAAAAAGGACCTTCCCATTTCTAAAATAATTCCTCAGGAAATGAAGATTTAACAAGAGAGATGATTATCCTTTTCTGTAATTTAACTTTGCGTACAAATTAATGTTAGAATTTGAATTTACTTTTCTCCTCCACAAACTCAGATTGTTCCATGAGTGTTTGTTCTTTAAAAGTATTTTATTATTTGATATTGTACATAAACAAAATAACATATATGTGTATATTTAAAAACTAGACACTAAAAATAATGTGGCTCTACCTTTGGACTCTCCCTATCCCATCTCCTGATTCCTGGCAGAGGTAACTAAAACACTGAATTTTGGTGTGTTTTTTTCAATTCTTTTGATTTTTTTTCTTAATTTTATCACCGGTTCATATATATTTCACATTATAAGACACATTCTGAGATTTTTTACTTAATGTTATGCTTCTCAGATTGATCAGTGTTTCTGTGTAGTTATAGTTCATTCATTTTCACTGCTGTAGAGTATAGTACTTTGTGAATAAATACATTTTAATCTATTCTACTATTAATGTATATTTGCTTTGATTCTGATTTATTTAAGATTTTTGTGTTCATTTTTAAACATCTTAATATGTATGCTTATTTTATTAGTCTCTACCCTTTCTACACATATGGCAAGCAATAAATTTTCCTTTAAGTGTTACTTCAACAGCATCTCCCAAGCTTGTATATACATAGTATTATCATTCAGTTTTAAGCATTCTTTAATTCCATTGTAATTTTTTAATTATTATATTACATGGAAGTTTTAGAATTTTAAATACTTTAAAATTTCCAAACCTATGGGAATTATAAAGATAATCCTCTTTTAATCAACTTCTAACTTAATTGTGTATTGGTCACAGAAAATGGTGTATTCTTTGAAATGTGTTGAGCTCTTATCTTATGAACTAATATATTGTCTGCTTTAATAAATATTCCATATATTATTGAGAATAATGTGCATTTTCTAATAGTTGGAAGCACAATTCTATATCCATTGAGTCAAGTTTGTGTGTGAAGATACTCTGTATCTTCATTAATTTTTTGAATATTTGAAGTATCAATAGTTGAATAAACTGTATTGAAATCTCCTACTATGATGGAAAGTTATCAACTTATGCCTATAGTTTTTTCAATTTTTATGTTAAGAACTGTTTTATAAGTTTTATACTAGTTTAATTATATCTTTCTGGTGAACTGAACATTCATTTTTATATGATAACTTCTGTATTCCATATAGGGATCTTTTTTTAAGTGTAGTATGTCTGATATTATAATTATTCCAGATTTCTTTTGGTTAGTATTTTATCAGAATTTTTTTTTTTTACATCTTTATTGGAGTATAATTGCTTTACAATGGTGTGTTAGTTTCTGCTTTATAACAAAGTGAATCAGTTATACATATACATATGTTCCCATATCTCTTCCCTCTTGGGTCTCCCTCCCTCCCACCCTCCCTATCCCACCCCTCTAGGTGGTCACAAACCACCGAGCTGATCTCCCTGTGCTATGCGGCTGCTTCCCACTAGCTATCTATTTTACGTTTGGTAGTGTATATATGTCCATGCCTCTCTCTCGTTTTGTCACAGCTTACCCTTCCTCCTCCACATTTCCTCAAGTCCATTCTCTAGTAGGTCTGTGTCTTTATTCCTGTCTTACCCCTAGGTTCTTCATGACATTTTTTTTCTTAGATTCCATATATATGTGTTAGCATACGGTATTTGTCTTTCTCTTTCTGACTTACTTCACTCTGTATGACAGACTCTAGGTCTATCCACCTCATTACAAATAGCTCAATTTCGTTTCTTTTTATGGGTGAGTAATATTCCATTGTATATATGTGCCACATCTTCTTTATCTATTCATCCGATGATGGACACTTAGGTTGTTTCCATCTCCGGGCTATTGTAAATAGAGTTGGCTTCTTTAAATATATTTTCTCTTTGCCTTTTATCTGCTACAGTTTCACTGTAGTTTATTGGAACAAGAGCTTCTTTTTATTGTGAAGTGCTTCCAGGACACAATTTTTTTTTCTTTTACCAATTTGGGGGATTCATAGCCATTATTTCTTCAAATATGGTGTCTTAATTTATTTCCTACTGCTGATTAGGAATCTGTTATGTATGTATATTATTTGTTCTCTCTTAACATCTCTTTCAGATTTTTCATCTCCTTGTGGCTCTATGCCATATTTATTCTGATTAGAATTTAATCAGTTCTAATATATATATTCACTAATTATATCTTGAGCTCTATATTATTTTAACTAATCCAATGAGCTTTTATATGTTATATTTTTATTATAAATTACTTTTCAAATCTTATTTGTTATTTTCACAATCTCCTATTGCTTGTCCTTATAAATTTATATTCTATTTCTTAAAACATTTCATATATATTAAATTTTGAATTTGAAAATCTCAGTATTTGAAGTACTTTGTGATATAAATTTGTTTTTTGTTGCTTTTTCAGACTGTTACTCATGATGGTCTTTTTGTGTTTGGGACTTTGATTATGAGGTCCTATTTATTTTTCTTTCCCTCATTTTTATCTGACCTTATCTTTCTTTGTCTCTATTGTCCCTGTCCTGCTCAACTTTTATTCCACTCCTAGCAGCTTCTTACCATTTGAGGGGTCCTGTCTTGAAAGTCAACACTGGCTCATCAGTTTCTCAAGGTCATAGGGTACCTGATGGCATCAGCACTCAGACCTCACGGTGAACACTTTATGCTCACCTGCTAATGACTGGGCAAAGTTCCTCCCAGTTTCAACTGATGATCTCAAGTTGTTCTGACTCACTTTTCAGAAAATATCTGTTGGCTCTAGTAGGGTTCCCTATTTTCAGGTATCTCAGAATCCCCATTGTTTCCTCCTGCTTCCTCTTCTGCAAACACTGATACCTGGTGGGTGTTTGACTGGCCAGTTGTCCCCATTCACAAGTACTTTAGGGTTCACTCCATTTTGTAATAAATATTGTCCATGGCCTTTGCTATCTGTTTTTATGGTGGGATTTGGAAGAGATCTGAAAACTGCTGTCTTCTCAGGAGCCCCTGGGACAGTCATATGTTCATCCCACTGTCTCTGACCTAATAAGGGCGCTTAGCCCCTGCACCCCCACTTTGCTCCTTGTACATTTAGTTTTTGAGTTCCAGTTTTAATGTAATCACTTGTCCTCAGGATGACTTCACTTTTCGTGTATCAGCAGGGTTTTGTCCCCTTCCTGGAGCAGGAGGGAGGATTCTGTTTGGAGATTCCTTTACTTCCTCTGAATGCAGCACTACAACAAAAGATGTGATTTTGTAGTTGTCGTTATTGTCTACCATAGTATCAGAAGTAATAGTGCCTAAGAGTTTTTTTAATGTCACCCACAAATCTTGTTTTTTGTTTTTTGGGGTTTTTTTGCGGTACACGGGCCTCTCACCGTTGTGGCCCCTCCCGCTGCGGAGCACAGGCTCCGGACGCGCAGGTTCAGTGGCCATGGCCCACGGGCCCAGCCGCTCCGCGGCATGTGGGATCCTCCCGGACTGGGGCACGAACCCGCGTCCCCTGTGTCGGCAGGCGGACCCTCAACCACTGCGCCACCAGGGAAGCCCCACAAATCTTGTTTTAACCAAGGTTCATGCCTTACTTTTCTAAATTAAAAAGTAAAATATCTGATAGCCTCGTTCCAAACAGCTGTATAAAATTAAATTTGTTATTAAAATTTTAGACAATCTTAATCATAGAATCCTCAATTTAATCTTCTTTCAAACCAAACCATCCTCATCCTCAGTTAATACATAAAGACACAAACCTTTGAAAAAGGAAAACATGCCTTCTTGTGGTATATATATGAAAACTTAATTCAGGATAAAATGATTGACTCCCTTTTTTATTGGAGGCCCCTTGGTGAAATGGAATCTTATTGGATATCACTTGCTGCAATGGAATGTTGATGGATACTAACATCAGTGTAGTTTTTGTTAAAAACAAATTAGCAGTAAATACATGGTAGAATTACAAAAGTCCTCACAGGGTAGTGGCTGATAACAGGGAAACTGGTTTCAGATGGACTGGGTTCCCATCATGACTTAAAAGCTTGGGTAAATTGCTTAACATCTTTGTGCTTAGTAGTCTTATTTTTTTTAATGTGAATAGTGATAATAAAATTACCTAATTGAAATTTGGGGAAGGTGAAGTAAGATAAAAAAGAGTGCATAAGTGACTGGTGCATAGTAAGTGATCATTAATTGCTATCTGTGGGGATGATGATGATAATGATGGTGATAATGATGAAAATAGGTTACTTCCCTTGTTAGAGATAGGCTTTGCTTATAAGATTTTGTGTCAAAATGGATGAAACAATGAGATAAAATAATAATTTAAAAATCTCACTTATTTTGGGGTGGACTTAAAACAATCCTACTTTTTTAGAAAATGGGTGATTAAATTCATGGAGATTTTGTTCCAGGAGAAAAAATAATGGAGCACTTACTTTTGGCCGAAGCCTTCTGAATAGGCACTAGCTGCAGTGCTCATCCCCTGTGATCACACCTTCTGCTAGATCCCAGAGAAAGTCTGTGTATAAGGCATAGTTGGTGAAATGTTTGTCACTGTCCATTATTAGTCTTCGGGTACCAGCAATGTGGCCACGTTCAGTTACTGGTGATGGTAAGTTGTTCTGACATTGCCCTCAAAACAGTTGTGTCTTATCCTTAGAGTGACAGGACAGACACTCAGAAAGGATTGCATACTGTATTGAATACCCTTGGCTTCACTGTGTGCAAAAGTCCAAATGTGAATTGTTTCTGCATACTTTATTACTCCCTGCGGGCAATTCTAAGAATCTGTGGAGATTGCTCAGTGTAGCAGTTAATTTTCTTTAAAACTCATGATCATTTTAAATAATAGAATGTATAGAAGGAGCATTTCACACCTGACAGCTAAAATAGACTAGCTGTCAAGTGTTGCCTTGAACTACTATAGATTCTTAGGATGTCTTGAAAAAACATAAACTCTTAGACTATAATATTCTATCAGGCTATTTACAGATAATCTATCAAAAAATCAGCTGAGAAAATAATTTGGAGCTTTCAATATATCTGCAGACACAAGGTGATGCTGTGAATTAGATAAAGTAAGAAGAGTGAGAAAGAATACAAAAATCCAGGCTAAGTTACTTTTGTGTCTGTGCCTAAGGATCCTAGATGCTTACCTGTGAGTACTTCCTGAAACTCTGCACAGATCGGAATAGACTGCCAGTAGAAATAAACATGCAGTAACTGCTGGTACATACACATGCATTATTTAGGTAGTTTTTATTTATTTATCCTGTTTGCTAAGAGAATGCAGAGCAAACTGGGCACTACACAGGAAAATGTTATCTGTAAAAATAAGAAAAATAAATTTAACAATCTATGCTATCAATGTGGATTCTTTAAAATTGTCCTTCTCTCCAAATTACAATCTCTTTTAATCTTTTCCCTTTTTTACCCACCACTACCCTCTCATGCTCAGGTGAAGAAGCATTGCTTCTCCCAAGATTTATCACTCCATGTTTCTCCTTGACTCCATCCTTTCTTGCTTCTCCTGCTCCCTCAATCCCACATCTTCAGTTCTCACTCTAAGAGATCCTCTTCCGCCTGCTGACAAATATCTTCAGATGATTCCCTTGTATAAAATGTCTCTTACCATTTCAGTTACTGAAGCTCTTGTGCTTTGGTTCTGCTTTCATTTACAACCACACTTCTGAACTAAGTTTCCCACCAATTCTTCACCACCTCTTCAGTCTTTAATTCCATGCAATCTGAAAATTAACCCTAACAATTTCCAGAAATAGTGCTCTTTTTAAATTTTTTTAAATTTTTCTTTCTTTATATGTTCCCATATCTCTTCCTTCTTGCGTCTCCCTCCCTCCCACCCTCCCTAATCCACCCCTCTAGGTGGTCACAAAGCACCAACCTGATCTCCCTGTGCTATGCGGCTGCTTCCCACCAGCCATCCACTTTACGTTTGGTAGTGTATATATGGCCATGCCACTCTCTCACTTTGTCCCAGCTTACCCTTCCCCCTCCCCATATCCTCAAGTCCATTCTCTAGTAGGTCTGTGTCTTCATTCCTTTCTTGTCCCTAGGTTATTCATGACCATTATTTTTTCTTTTTAGATTCGATATATATGTGTTAGCATACGGTACTTGTTTTTCTCTTTTTGACTTACTTCACTCTGTATGACAGACTCTAAGTCCATCCACCTCACTACAAATAACTCACTTTCGTTTCTCTTTATGGCTGAGTAATATTCCATTGTATGTACCACATCTTCTTTATCCATTCATCTGTTGATGGACACTTAGGTTGCTTCCATGTCCTGGCTATTGTAAATAGAGCTGCAATGAATATTTTGGTACACGACTCTTTTTTTTTTTTGCGGTACACGGGCCTCTCACCGCTGTGGCCTCTCCCATTGAGGAGCACAGGCTCCGGACGCGCAGGCTCAAGCAGCCGTGGCTCACAGGCCCAGCCGCTCCGTGGCATGTGGGATCCTCCTGGACCGGGGCACGAACCCACGTCCCCTGCACTGGCAGGCGGACTCCCAACCACTGCGCCACCAGGGAAGCCCACGATTTTTTTGAATTATGGTTTTCTCAGGGTATATGCCCAGTAGTGGGATAACTGGGGCATATGGTAGTTCTATTTTTAGTTTTTTAAGGAACCTCCATACTGTTCTCCATAGTGGCTGTATCAATTTACATTCCCACCAACAGTGCAAGAGGGTTCCCTTTTCTCCACACCCTCTCCAGCATTTATTGTTTGTAGATTTTTTGATGGTGGCCATTCTGACTGGTGTGAGACGATATCTCATTTTGTATTGATTTGCATTTCTCTAATGATTAATGATGCTGAGCATTCTTTCATGTGTTTGTTGGCAATTTGTATATCTTCTTTGGAGAAAGGCCTATTTAGGTGTTCTGCCACTTTTGGATTGGGTTGTTTGTTTTTTTGACATTGAGCTGCATGAGCTGCTTGTAAATATTGGAGATTAATCCTTTGTCAGTTGCTTCACTTGCAAATATTTTCTCCCATTCTGAGGGTTGTCTTTTCGTCTTGTTTATGGTTTCCTTTGCTGTGCAAAAGCTTTGAAATTTCATTAGGTCGCATTTGTTTATTTTTGTTTTTATTTCCATTTCTCTAGGAGGTGGATCAAAAAGGATCTTGCTGTGATTTATTTCATAGGGTGTTCTGCCTATGTTTTTCTCTAAGAGTATTAGAGTGTCTGGCCTTACATTTAGGTCTTTAATCCATTGTGAGTTTATTTTTGTTTATGGTGTTAGGGAGTGTTCTAATTTCATTCTTTTACATGTAGCTGTCCAGTTTTCCCAGCACCACTTACTGAAGAGGCTGTCTTTCTCCATTGTATATTCTTGCCTCCTTTATCAAAGATAAGGTGACCATAGGTGCGTGGGTTTATCTCTGGGCCTTCTATCCTGTTCCATTGAGCTATATTTCTGTTTTTGTGCCAGTACAATACTGTCTTGATTACAGTAGCTTTGTAGTATAGTCTGAAGTCAGGGAGCCTGATTCCTCCAGCTCCATTTTTCTTTCTCAAGATTGCTTTGGCTATTCGGGGTCTTTTGTGTTTCCATACAAATTGTGAAATTTTTTGTTCTAGTTCTGTGAAAAATGCCAGTGGTAGTTTGATAGGGATTGCATTGAATCTGTAGATTGCTTTGGGTAGTAGAGTCATTTTCACAATGTTGATTCTTTCAATCCAAGAACATGGTATATCTCTTCATCTATTTGTATCATCTTTAATTTCTTTCATCAGTGTCTTATAATTTTCTGCATACATGTCTTTTGTCTCCTTAGGTAGGTTTATTCCTAGATATTTTATTCTTTTTGTTGCAGTGGTAAATGGGAGTGTTTTCTTAATCTCACGTTCAGATATTTCATCATTAGTGTATAGGAATGCAAGAGATTTCTGTGCATTAATTTTCTATTGTGCTACTTGACCAAATTCATTGATTAGCTCTAGTAGTTTTCTGGTAGCATCTTTAGGATTCTCTATGTATAGTATCATGTCATCTGCAAACAGTGACAGCTTTACTTCCTCTTTTCCAATTTGGATTCCTCTTATTTCTTTTTCTTCTCTGATTGCTGTGGCTAAAACTTACAAAACTATGGTGAATAATACTAGTGAGAGTGGGAAACCTTGTCTTGTTCCTGATATTAGTGGAAATGCGTTCAGTTTTTCACCATTGAGGACGATGTTGGCTGTGGGTTTGTCATATATGGCCTTTATTATGTTGAGGAAAGTTCCCTCTATGCCTACTTTCTGGAGGGTTTTTATCATAAATCGGTGTTGAAGTTTGTTGAAAGCTTTCTCTGCATCTATTGAGATGATCATATGGTTTTTCTTCTTTTATTTGTTAATATGGTGTATCACATTGACTGATTTGCATATATTGAAGAATCCTTGCATTCCTGGGATAAATCCCACTTGATCATGGTGTATGATCCTTTTAATGTGCTGTTGGATTCTATTCGCTAGTATTTTGTTGAGGATTTTTGCATCTATGTCCATCAGTGATATTGGTCTGTAGTTTTCCTTCCTTGTGACATCTTTGTGGTTTTGGTATCAGGGTGATCATGGCCTCATAGAATGAGTTTAGGAGTATTCCTACCTTTGCTATATTTTGGAAGAGTTTGAGAAGGATAGGTGTTAGCTTTTTTCTAAATGTTTGATAGAACTTGCCTGTGAAGCCATCTGGTCCTGGGCTTTGCTTGTTGGAAGATTTTAAATCACAGTTTCAATTTCAGTGCTTGTGATTGGTCTGTTCATATTTTCTATTTCTTCTTGGTTCAGTCGTGGAAGTTTGTGCATTTCTAAGAATTTGTCCATTTCTTCCTGGTTGTCCATTTTATTGGCATATAGTTGCTTGTAGTAATCTCTCATGATCCTTTGTATTTCTGCAGTGTCAATTGTTACTTCTCCTTTTTCATTTCTAATTCTATTGATTTGAGTCTTCTCCCTTTTTTTCTTGATGAGTCTGGCTAATGGTTTATCAATTTTGTTTATGTTCTCAAAGAACCAGCTTTTAGTTTTATTGATCTTTGCTATAGTTTCTTTCATTTCTTTTTCATTAATTTCTGATCTGATCTTTATGATTTCTTTCCTTCTGCTAACTTTGGGTTTTTTTTTTTTTGTTTCTTCTTTCTCTAATTGCTTTAGGTGTAAGTTTAGGTTCTTTATTTGAGATGTTTCTTCTTTCTTAATGTAGGATTGTATTGCTGTAAACTTCCCTCTTAGAACTGCTTTGCTGCATCCCATTGGTTTTGGGTCGTCGTGTTTTCATCCTTTTTTTCTAGGTATTTTTTGATTTCGTCTTTGATTTCTTCAGTGATCTCTTGATTATTTAGTAGTGTATTGTTTAGCCTTCATCTGTTTGTATTTTTTTACAGATTTTTTTCCTGTAATTGATATGTAGTCTCATAGCACTGTGGTCAGAAAAGATACTTGATATGATTTCAATTTTCGTAAATTTACCAAGGCTTGATTTGTGACCCAAGATATGATCTATCCTGGAGAATGTTCCATGAGCACTTGAGAAGAATGTGTATGCTGTTGTTTTTGGATGGAATGTCCTATAAATATCAATTGAGTCCATGTAGTTTAATGTATCATTTAAAGCTTGTGTTTCCTTATTTATTTTCATTTTGGTTGATCTGTCCATTGGTGAAAGTGGGGTGTTAAAGTCCCCTACTATGATTGTGTTACTGTCGATTTCCCCTTTTATGGCTGTTAGCATTTGCCTTATGTATTGATGTGCTCCTATGTTGGGTGCATAAATATTTACAATTGTTATATCTTCTTGTTGGATTGATCCCTTGATCATTATGTAGTGTCCCTCTTTGTCTCTTGTAATACTCTTTGTTTTAAAGTCTATTTTGGCTGATATGAGAATTGCTACTCCAGCTTTCTTTTGATTTCCATTTGCATGGACTATCTTTTCCCATCCCCTCACTTTCAGTCTGTATGTGTCCCTAGGTCTGAAGTGGGTCTTTTGTAGACAGCATATATATGGGTCTTGTTTTTGTATCTATTCAGCTGGTCTATGTGTTTTGGTTGGAGCATTTAATCCATTTACATTTAAGGTAGTTATCGATATGTATGTTGCTATTACCATTTTCTTAATTGTTTTGGGTTTGTTACTGTAGACCTTTTCCTTCTCTTGTGTTTCCTGCCCAGAGAAGTTCCTTTAGCATTTGTTTTAATGCTGGTTTGGTGGTGCTGAATTCTCTTAGCTTTTGCTTGTCTGTAAAGGTTTTAATTTCTCCATCAAATCTGAATGAGATCCTTGCTGGGTAGAGTAATCTTGGTTGTAGGTTTTTCCCTTTCATCACTTTAAATATGTCCTGCTACTCCCTTCTGTCTTGCAAGGTTTCTGTTGAAAGATCAGCTGTTAACCTTATGAGGATTCCCTTTTGTGTTATTTGTTGTTTTTCCCTTGCTGCTTTTAATATTTTTTCTTTGTATTTAATTTTTGATAGCTTGATTAATATGTGTGTTGTCCTGTTTCTCCTTGGATTTATCCTGTATGGGACTCTCTGTGCTTCCTTGACTTGATTAACTATTTCTTTTCTCATATTAGGGAAGTTTTCAACTATAATCTCTTCAAATATTTTCTCAGTCCCTTTCTTATACTCTGCTTCTTCTGGGACCCCTATCATTAGAATGTTGGTGCATTTAATGTTGTCCCAGAGGTCTCCTAGACTGTCCTCAGTTCTTTTCATTCTTTTTTCTTTATTCTGCTCTGCAGTAGTTATTTCCACTACTTTTTCTTCCAGGTCACTTATCCATTCTTCTGTCTCAGTTATTCTGCTATTGATTCCTTCTTGAGAATTTTTAATTTTATTTATTGTGTTGTTCATCATTGTTTGTTTGCACTTTAGTTCTTCTAGATCCTTGTTAAACATTTCTTGTGTTTTCTCCATTCTTTTTCCAAGATTTTGTGTCATCTTTACTATCATTACTCTGAATTCTTTTTCAGGTAGACTGCTTATTTCCTCTTCATTTGTTTGGTCTGCCGGGGTTTTACCTTGCTCCTTCATCTGCTGTGTTTTTCTCTGTCTTCTCATTTTGCGTAACTTACTGTGTTTGGGGTTTCCTTTTCACAGGCTGCAGGTTTATAGTTCCCATTGTTTTGGTGTCTGCCCCCAGTGGGTAAGGTTGGTTCCATGGGTTGTGTAGGCTTCCTGGTGGAGGAGACTAGTGCCTGTGTTCTGGTGGATAAGGCTGGATCTTGTCTTTCTTGTGGGCAGCACCACATCAGGTGGTGTGTTTTGGGGTGTTCGTGACCTTATTATGATTTTAGGCAGCCTCTCTGCTAATGGGTGGGGTTATGATCCTGTCTTGCTAGTTGTTTGGCATAGGGTGTCCAGCACTGTAGCTTGCTGGTCATTGAGTGGAGCTGGGTCTTAGCATTGAGATGGAGATCTCTGGTAGAGCTTTCGCTGTTTGATATTACGTGGAGCTGGGAGGTGTCTGGTGGACCAATGTCGTGAACTAGGCTGTTCCACCTCAGAGGCACAGGCGTGACACCCGGCTGGAGCACCAAAACCCTGTCAGCCACACAGGTCAGAAAAAAGGGAGGAAATAAGAAAGAAAAGAAAAGAAAGAAAGAAAGAAAGAAGGAAAGGGGGGGAGGGAGGGAGGAAGGAGGAAAGAAAGAAAGAAAAATAATAAAGTTATTAAAAAATTGTTAAAAGTTTAAATGTAATAAATAAAAAAGAAAGAAAGAAGAGAGCTACCAAATCAAAAAACAAATCCACCAATGATAACATGTGCTAAAAGCTATACTAAAAAAAAAGCAAAACCAGAAACAGACAGACAGACAGAACCCTAGGACAAATGGTAAAAGAAAAGCTATACAGACAAACTCACACAAAGAAGCATGCACATACGTCTACAGTTGCTCCCAAATTCCACCGCCTCAATTTTGGGATGATTCATTGTCTATTCCGGTATTCCAGAGATGCAGGGTACAGCAAGTTGATTGTGGAGATTTAATCCTCTGCTTCTGAGACTGCTGGAGAGATTTCACTTTCTCTTCTTTGTTCGCACAGCTCCTGGGGTTCAGCTTTGGATTTGGCCCCGCCACTGTGTGTAGGTCGCCTGAGGGCGTCTGTTCCCGCTGAGACAGGAGGGGGTTAAAGGAGCAGCTGCTTCGGGGTCTCTGGCTCACTCAGGCTGGGCAGGGGGAGGGAGGAGTATGGATGCGGGGCGAGCCTGTGTTGGCAGAGGCCGGCGTGACGTTGCACCAGCCTGAGGCGCGCCGTGCGTTCTCCTGGGGAGGTTGTCCCTGGATCACGGGACCCTGGCAGTGGTGGGCTGCACAGGCTCCTGGGAGAGGAGGTGTGGATAGTGACCTGTGCTCGCACACAGGCTTCTTGGTGGCGGCAGCAGCGGCCTTAGCGTCTCATGCCCGTCTCTGGGGTCCGTGCTGATAGCCACAGCTCGCACCGTCCCTGGAGCTCGTTTAGGCTGCACTCTTAATCCCCTCTCCTCGAGCACCCCAAAACAATGGTCTCTTGCCTCTTAGGCAGCTCCAGAGTTTTTCCCGGACTCCCTCCTGGCTAGCTGTGGTGCACTAGCCCCCTTTAGGCTGTGTTCATGCCGCCAGCCCCAGTCCTCTCCCTGCGATCCGACCTCCGAAGCCCGAGCCTCTCCCAGCCCCCGCACTCCCCGGCGGGTGAGCAGACAAGCCTCGGGCTGGTGAGTGCTGGTTGGCACCAATCCTCTGTGCAGGAATCTCTCTGCTTTGCCCTCCGCACCCCTGTTGCTGCGCTCTCCTCTGCGGCTCCGAACCTTCCCCCCTCCGCCACCCGCAGTCTCTGCCCGCGAAGGGGCTTCTAGTGTGTGGAAACCTTTCCTCCTTCACAGCTCCCTCCCACTGGTGCAGGTCCCGTCCCTATTCTTTTGTCTCTGTTTTTTCTTTTTTCTTTTGCCCTAGCCAGGTACGTGGGGAGTTTCTTGCATTTCAGGAAGTCTTCTGCCAGCATTCAGTAGGTGTTCAGTAGGAGTTGTTCCACATGTAGATGTATTTCTGATGTATTTGTGGAGAGGAAGGCGATCTCCACGTCTTACTCCACCGCCATCTTGAAGGTCTCCCCAAACTAATAGCTCTTAAAAACTTGTGTCTATAGCTCCAATTCAGTGAGTATAAAGAGCTATACAAATGCCAGCCCGTAATACCAACATGTTCAAAAGATCAAAATCGTAGCCACACAGACAAGAACTCCCATTTGTTCAATGACTCTGCTACAGTGGACACATCTGCTTTAGATGGACGGTTGGATTTCCTGATATTTATGGTTCCTTTGGAATCTAAGTTTCCATGTAAGTATAGGATGGAGTCTACAATTTGAAACTCAAGATAATACATTTTTATTCTTCATTATTTGGAATATGATTGCCTACATTACTTATAGTGGCTAGGCAAACAGAACAGATATTATACTTTCCTCTTCATTGTCATTACCATTTCCAAAGGCAACTGGGTAACTTGTGTATTCGTCCACACTTAAGGAAAACAGATTGTTGGAAGAGCAGAGGGCCACGCTTAGAGGAACACTGTTTTATCTCTGCTCTGCACAAGTGCATGGCTCATGTGTAACTTTGACTCTGTCTGAGCATGTTGGCAGATACTTGTTGAGCAATATAATGCATAGGTTCTGGAATCAGAGAGTACTGAGTTTAGAAGGCCATTCTCAAAAGGTAGAATGGCATAGTGGTTAACAACACAGTCTCTGGAACCCAAATGCTTGAGTATGAATCCTGATTTCCCCACTTACTAGCTCTGGGACCTTGACTTTCTATCCTTCAATTATCCCTTCTGTAAAATGGGAATAATAATAGTGCCCTCCTCACAGATTTGCTGAGGAGGTGAAATGTGTTACTATCTGTGCTTAGTACAACTGATGGCACATTATAGGTGCTCTCTTTGTGCCATAAATGTAAATCCTCATTCAAGTGGATCTGACTCAGACAAGTTGGGATTCATGCTCTAGCCCTGCCACTCACTCATTTTATGACCTTGGGCAGCACTTAACCCCTCTCTGATCTATCTATACAGGAGATTTAAAATAAGAGCACCTGCCTCAGAGAGGTGTTGTAGGGATTGAATGTGCTATACATGCGAAATTACTTAATAGGACCCAGCATGTGGTAAGTGTTAGGAAATACTAACTATTATTGCCATCATTAAAAGTGATGTTGTCTCAGGACTTCCCTGTTGGCGCAGTGTTTAAGAATCCACCTGCCATTGCAGGGGACATGGGTTCAAGCCTGGGAAGATCCCACATGCCACAGAGCAACTAAGCCTGTGCGCCACAACTACTGAGCCTGTGCTCTAGAGCCTGCGAGCCACAACTACTGAAGCCCGCACGCCTAGAGCCCATGCTCCGCAACAAGAGAAGCCACCACAATGAGAAGCCCGCGCACCACAACGAAGACTAGCCCCTGCTCTCCACAACTAGAGAAAGCCCATGCACAGCCATGAAGACCCAACGCAGCCAAAAAAAAAAGAAAATGATGCCTCAACTCTCCCAGTTTTGTCCATTAACTCAATACACATCAATTCTAAACTTTTCCAGACATCTTGCCTTCTCTGTCTTGCTTCTTTCTAGACATCTGCAATTTCATGACTGGCCAACACCACAACTGAACTCAAAGAAAACAAAACTTTTCATGATCCCTGCTAATAAGTGCCTCTTAGGTTTCCCTCCTTGCTGGGAATGGCACCACTACCTTCCTCCAAGCTCAAATAGTGGATGGTGCTATCCCTTATTGGATTCATCACTTTCACTCACACATGCCCAATTCTATTTAACTCTGCATAGAAAGCCTCATTTACTCTCAACTCCTTCAGTGACTCCTAGTTGCAGAAATCATGGTTTCTAGGTTGACTATTAAAATGCATTCCCAATTTCTTTCTCTGAATCCATTCTCTTATGTTCTAGCCTTGTTTTTACTAAGTACATCTAAAATATTATTTCTCTCTTGAACAACCTTCATTTGCCGTGACATTAAATAGAGACAACTCAGCCTGATCTGTAAACACTTTGCACATGACAATCCTATCCAACCTTTCCAGATGTGGTTCTCCTACCGTCCTCAGCGTTTACCGTGCTCCTCAACTATCCTCTGTCCTTTGCTGGATCTAGTCTTTCTTCATAGTCTTTCTAACTACCCCTCCGCCAAAAGCAAGTCACTCAAAATTCCCCTGGCACATTTTCATACTTCTTTTATAATAATGACTGTATCCATTCAGAGTCAAGTATTTTGTCCAAACCACCACTTGCCCAATCAAGGCACAAGTTACAAGAGTAAACGTATTTAGTGCTTTTCTCCATCTTTTGTATTCTGAGTAGTGACAATCGCATGAAGTATTCCTAGATCAGTAAACTGTTACTGTTAAGTTGCTTACACAGAGATTGCATGTCTACGGCAATTGCCCTAGGCTTACAGTTACCTTGTGCCTCTGTTCTCCTGGTTAGCCTGAGTGATTGACGTGTGACTCCGTTCTTGCCAGATTTTATCACCTGTAGCTAGTTTACTCTGGTTCAGAATACTGATTTTGCAAAAGAGAGGAAGCTTAGGTTGTTATTCTATCCATATTTATTTCCCCATGAGTAACAAATAGATCAAGAGAATAGGTGCCTTAGTTTTAAGTGTGCTATTACCTACAAAAGTAAAATATATATTTCTTGTACCAGGACCTTGTAACATTTTAATTTTGTAAACATCCTTCATAGAAATTAGCAGATTTTGACTACACAATTAAATATAGTTATTACTTGATTCATCTAAGAACTGATATCTTTAAAAAAAATAAGTATTATTTTACTTAAAAATATCATTTAATCATTCCCTGACTTATAATTGTTGATAGGACATTTTAGGTCACTTAATTCAGTATTTAATTGAGTTAAGCCTGTATTTAAATATTTTAAAAACTAATCAGGTTGAAACTTTAATAATTCACCATAAAAAATGCTAGCAATTTTGTTTCTTTTTCCCATTTTGTTCTTTTACATAGTAACATCTCTTCCTGAAGGTCACATTTCTTCCCTATTAGAGAAAATTTGTATACTAACTTATTTTACCCCTTTTGTATTTGTGGACAGCTGGTATGCAAAATCTGAATAAACAATACAAAAATGACCCTCTTTCCAATCATGACAAGTGCTAAAAAATTGATATAAAAATTTAAAGATCATTTAATTATATTGTATTAGAATGATCTCCGACTTAAAATTACTCCCGCATTATTCCACTATGTACCTTTTAAGTAGACTACACAAAAGACCAAGCGATATACCTAATGCACCTGAAGAGTCATCATTTATATATTTGAGTTTTGTTCAGCTTTTAATGCCTTTTCATTGCCTTTACGATTGTCAGAAGTCAGTCAGCTAATAAAATACATGGGCAGAGATTTTCCTCTTGATCTGCCATATGTGTATGAATTTATTTACCTCAAATTCCCGAAATTCCAAAAGTGATTGTGGTTTCAGGAAGCAGTTTTAGGAGTCAGAGGAGGACAAGCATGTTTGGGAGGGTCACTGCAAGCTCTCCTTGCCCTAGCCAGACTTCGCTGGCCTGCTGACCACAGTCCTGGCACAGCATCTATTTCCTCCCCACCCTCTGCCCAAGTCAGAGAAGTTACCTTATTTATCACAAAGTTCTTATTCATAGAGACACTTCATGCTGAATTTATAGATTAAGAGACCCTCTAGCTCTTAAAAACCTTTAAATACAATATTCCCTCTTTGGGAAATCTGAGAAATAGATCATGAATTGATATGTCTTTCTTTACTCTCTAGGAGAAGCTTCTGAAGATGTACCAGCTTCAACGAAAGCTAAAGGTAAAATTGTTATCTTCAGTTCACTATGAGTTTTCTCTTAAGTCTGCAATATTTTTTCTGTCTGTTTTATTTAACTATTCTTGATCTGGTTTTCAGCTTTACCTAAGCAATGTTTAGAGGTAGACTTATTTGTAAACAAACAGTTTTTGTACGTTATTTGGAAAACATATATATATATATATATATCCATATATTGAAGCCTAACTGGACACTGATATATTTACAAGTAATTATTGGATAATTAGTTGGCCAATCTGCTTACAATAGCAATATTTCAAAATTATTGTTTCACCAAGGATTGGGGAGATGTTATTTGACAGCAGGAGGTTCACATAAATGTTCAGATATGAGATTGATGTGTTTATTAAGAAAAATTAAGATAACTTGCCTATGCTGGCAACAATAGCATAGAGGAAAGATGGAAGGAAGGAAGGAAGGAAGGGAGGGAGGGAGGGAGGGAGGGAGGGAGGCAGGAAGGAAGACAGATCTCAAACCTCAGAAAAATTTGCTACAACAAGATACATGACCTTAGGCGAGTATTTCCAGGACTAAATTTCCTCATCTGTATTGTAAGGTTTTCAACTAATTTAATTTAATGCATTTTTTTCCTGAAGGGTTTCCTGGCTTCCTAGTTTGGCTTGTTATATGATAGATATTTGCTGTTCTACTTCGAGACTTGCCTGTGGACAATAAGAGTTTGCCTAAGAGGTGTTCTTGTCATCAAAATATAAGTGTTGTGGCAGTGTCTGGAATTAATTGACAGTGTGGAAAATAGCACTTTGAGAAAAGACACAAGAGAATAGTTTTCTGATTCTTATGAAATGATTTACACTCGTCTTAAGATATTTTTGAATACTAAAATTTTTAGATTTTTTAAAAATTGAATTATTAAGAGCTATAACTTTTAATATATTTTTTAAATTTCTAGACCATAGCTTCTCAAACAATTTTATACACAAATCATTTGGAAATCTTGTTAAAATGAAATAAGTTGAGGTTGGGGACCAAGAACTGTGTTTATATCAGTTTCCCAAGTGATGCTGAAACTACTGGCACATGGATCACACTTTGAGAAGGAAGTTTTTTGAACTCATTTAGAATTTGATGAAATCTAAAACCTGCTTTAGATGAAACACACACACACACTCATATCTTAACATTTCATAGTTTTACAGGAAACTCGCAAAAGTTCATCTGTGGACACCAGTTAAGAACTTCTAACCTGGGAAAGGGGGTTCAAATGGATAGTGTCAAATTATCCTTTGTTAGATATACACATGGTGCATATCACTCAAGCAAAAGTGTCCTTGAATCACATGAGAGAAGGAAAGGATACAGAATACTAGCCTGCTGCTATTCTTTCAGGACAAGGATGATCATTAAAACTTATGTCTCTCACAAATTTAAAATTATTTTGACTAAAATGTTTGTTTCATAGCCAGATTCCATCCTTACCATATTATAACTCTGAGCATAAAAACCTCTTCTGAGAAAGGAATGGGTGTCAACTAGCCCTCCATTAACATCAGGACCAGTTTCTATCTGTAACATTTCCCATTCTTTTCTTTCATTGCCTCCTCTTCTACTCCTGGATCTCACCTACTAAATTTTGTAGTTAAAGGCTGAACAGAATCTGAATAAGAACCTAGAGTATGTTCTAAGGAGGGCAAGTAGCTCCTGTTTCTTTCATACTGTGCATTTTGGGGCATTTTTCAGTTCCCTACATATTTGTATAATAGCTGTGAATGTACAAGTTATTTACTTTCATATTTTTGTATCTACTAGAAGAAGCTGAAGATGTGTCTTCCACAAAGAAGCAAAAAAGTAAGTTTTTTTAAAAAGATTAAAACTACTGACGCATTCTGTAGATGGTATATATAAATTGAAACTTTAGACTCCCTTAAGAAGAAAAAGAAGAAGATTTTTAGCACAGACATGAAGAATAACATTACAGTAGGTCTCTTACATTTCAAAGAGAAGTTCTGCATTTTTTGCGTCAGGCAAGTGGCACATATTTGGAGGAATTACAAAGCAATGATGGAAGTGGCACTTATTGCAAACCGTTCTACACAGCTCTGACCCTGAGCACTCCAACCGAATCTGTGCTTAAATGCGTGCTACTGTCTGCTTTGTAAAAAGACAGCTGAAGTGATATGCTGAAATTTTTTATATCAAAAAGAAGAAAATGTAGAAATAGGTCTCAGCAATTCAATTGCTTAGAGACTCATTCTAAGAATGAAAGTTCTTTTGGATTGTTCTTGATATATGGCAGGCTCTTAATGTTCAATCTTTGGGATCGTTGATTTTAGAATGCAATCAGTATTCATATGCAGTTACAAAATTCAATGTCCAAGATTCTCATTATTTCAGTACTTCTAAATTAGATATTTTTCTTCAGATGGTAAAGCAATACATCTTGAATTCACATATGCATAAGAGTCATTGCTGGACAGACTAAAGGAAGCAATTTTTAAAATAGGTATAACCTAAGTTTGCTTCACATAATGCTTTTAAAGTAAAGAATAGACATTTATCTGAGGAAATGATGTCAATCATGTTCTCTGGGTTTCACAATGTTTCTTAGATGTATTTCTGAAGGAAATTACAAAAATGCCCTCTATAATAGAAAATGCCTCCTGTTCTGTATTAATACTTGAATTATTGAACAAATATTAAGTGCCTACTATGTTCTAGGCACCATTTAGATGCTGGGGCTTCTGCAACAGATAAGAGGGATACTCATTATAACCCTTCATATGATCAGGTTGTGTGGAATATAAAGAAATAAGCAGTTTTAATACGTTCAGATACGGTTGCAAAATCCATAAAGTCAATCTGGGCATGTTTCTGATTTATATAGCAATGCTTTCCCAATTGTTAACCTACTCATAACAAATTGTGGCTTTATCACATAACACTCAAAATCTCTTATTTCATAAATAAATATTAAAACATAATGAGATAGGTGGATTATATTAATGTCAGTTTCATGGTTGTGATATTATAGTATAATTTTGAAAAGATGTTAACCATTGGGGAAAACTAGGTGAAGGATACGTGGGCTCTCTCTGCATTATTTCTTACAACTGTATGCGACTCTACAATGATCTCAAAGTAAAAGGTTTAATTAAAAAGAAGTAAATAAATAAAATAATTCCATTATTTTAGTAAAAAAAAGCACCAAGGTATCAAGTACTTTAAGTTCATTTGGGGATTTACTTGTAGCAAAACAATATTTTCTATTTTCATCTTACCATGAAGCAATTCTATAGTTTGATATTCATGAGCCTTTTATATAAGATCTAAAATAGGCAGCTATGATGGTATTTTCACTAATAACTATTTGACATCAATAAAAGAAATGTCAGAACAGTGCCTACGGATCAGAAGGTTCAGCTGGAAAGTAGCCTGTTGTTGATGGACTCTGCCCCTTTTAGTACTGGTGCTGCCGTTTTCTGCCATCCTTCTGTGTAACCGTCCAACACCCAGGGGTGAGGGGGGTTGTGTTCCTGCCTCTGTCTGAGGCTAGAACAAAATAGAAAACAAGTCTGGATGAGATAGAGTGGAAAGGAGAAGGACTAAACTCAAGATTTCTCCAAACTTTTCATCACTGAAAACCCAATGATTAAAGTCAGCTGACATCATGGATGATGAAATCAGAATAATCCCTTGTTGCTTTCCTTGGCTTCTTTCTACACACACTTTGCTTTATTCTACTTCGTAAACCCTTAGGCTCACATGGATTTGGCCAGCACGCCCCTCACCCCCATATCCCACATACCACTAGCTGCAATTGTCATTCTCTTTCCTGGCCATGTGCAAGAAGTCTGTGGTTGGTTGACAGAATGCAAATGGATACGATGGACCACACTGAAGAGTCAGTAGGGGTCCATCATGGTGAGGAGGGGCTAAACTCACCATCTCTTAACAAAACTGCTACCTGGAAGCCTCGGCTCACTGGGCCCAGAGCTCATGCCGTATCCAATGCGCACACTGCCTCGCTGGGCTTTAAGTCCTTTCCTGTGTTGTTTTCTACTCTGACAACAGAGCTGCTATCTGGAGGCACTGCCCTAGAGAGTAACTGTGCCATCTCAGGAGAGTGCTTGCCTCCAGAGTAAGGGCAAGTGGAAAACCTCAAGACTTTACAAATCACAAGACTCTCTGTGGTGTTATTAACACACGCACGCGCACGCGTGCACACACACACACACACACACACACACACACACACACACGAGTTGGTTACTTTGCATATTGATAAGCTCATGTTTTGAAACCTGTTACTACATACCAGTTTTTCCAAATACTGTGCACATCTAGATTCCTATAAACTAAACACTTAGACTTTCTATGCCAGGCTTTTCTTATTATCATTTTAATAATGGCTTATTATGTGCCAGGAAGGATTTCAAGTGGTTCACATATATGAACTTATTTAATTTCCACAATATTTCTGTGAGGTTTTTTGTTGTTGTCTTGATTTTACATGTGAGGAACTTGCTGGTTGTTGCCAAGGCTATCTGGCTGGAGAACCCATGTCCATATGTATTGTATTAGACTGCCTCACAGTGTTTTACCTCTGTTCCTAATCACATTCTACTTGTTTCAATAAATCATCATCCTCTATTCTTTAGGCCCCATCAGCTTCTTCCAATGTGTCTACTTGGATGGATACAATGGCTATGGATTTCAGTTTCCTGTCACTCCTGCACACCGCCCTGGAGAGAGCTCTGGCCAACCAAGTACTCCAGAACAGAAGCAACAAGGACGATAAGACACATATACACAGCCCTTACAAGTGCTTTAAGACTTTGAAAATAGGATCTTCTGTTTGTCCAGAGTGGCACGTGCAATTGAAATCATATAGTCCAGGGAATTTCTCTGAAAATATTTTACCCTCCTGCCTGGTGTAGAAAGAAAGAGTGAGCAAAGGGATCGAATGATAAGTAGACGAGTTGGAGGGTCTGGCGCTCAAGAATCTGTCATTTGTTTGTTGCTGGGTGTGGGTACTTATATTTTTCTATTTCCACTCGCTGTAGGGTTGTTCACAAATTAGGTTACATTTTACTTAATAATGGTCTTTTAAACATAATTGACACAATGACAAAATGAAATTTCTGGCTTCAGTTAGATATTTACTTTGAAGTGAAAACACGGACTATGCTTCAAGTTTAAAGGGTGTAGGAGCTCATACAAAGGCTGCTCTTTTGCATCATGTAGGTGTCTAAACTCAATTTACCCAGTAAGCTGATGTTTAATAGTTTGTTTTAACATCTTTATTGGATTACAATTGCTTTACAATGGTGTGTTAGTTTCTGCTGTATAACAAAATGAATCAGCTATACATATATCCCCATATCCCCTCCCTCTTGAGCCTCCCTCCCACCCTCTCTATCCCACCCCTCTAGGTGGACACAAAGCACTGAGCTGATCTCCCTGTGCTATGCAACTGCTTCTCACTAGTTATCAGTTTTACTTTTGGTAGTGTATATATGTCCATGCCACTCTCTCACTTCATCCCAGCTTACCCTGCCCCCTCCCCGTGTCCTCAAGTCCATTCTCTACGTCTGCGTCTTTATTCCTGTCCTGCCCCTAGGTTCTTCAGAACCATTTTTTTTTAGATGTTTAATAGTTTGATTTGATTTCTGTCTATCTCTATTTTAGTTGTGACTATGCTCTAAAAATGAGTAACAGTTGCACCAAAGAATGCTTTAAGTTCCTTATGATGCTCTTTTAGAGCTCAAAATATCTCTGACCTTTAGACATGATAAGATGGAGTAGAAATGTTTGATGAATCTTATCTCTAAGATTTGTCTTGAATTACTATTAGGACATTCACTCCAGTGGAAATACACCATCCAGTTAGGCAAGTCTGGTGAATCATTTGTTTAAGTATAAGCAAATGAGATGTAGAATTGTCAGATTTCTGCAGACTGTGCCCTAATGAAAATGTCACCTGGGTGAAATTTTAGATCAATCACTAAATTGGGGTGACAGATACAAGAGTATTTTCATTTCACTTTAATAGGATCATTCTATGGAGTTAAACAGGTTTTATTTCTCAAAAGAGAAAAATATGAATGTCATTAGAGGTGAAGGAATACGTTTTAACCATAAGTGCTTCACGAGATGTCTTACTTATTTTTTAGGTAATTGGTTACCAGTGTCAGTGAAATGAATGACAGTCTTTAACTTATTTTGATGATGCATCATTGGGAGTAACTACTATAGTTTTGCCATCCTTTTGTCTCCCAGTGATATCAACACTTGTGTTTTTTACCACATTTTTCTATCAACTCTAAAAGTCATGCCAGGGAATTCCCTGGTGGTCCAGCGGTTACGACTCTGTACTTCCACTGCAGGGGGGAAGGGTTCCATCCCTGGTCGGGGAACTATGATCCCTCATGCTGTGTGGCGTGGCCAAAATAATTAAATAAATAAAAGTAGAAGTCATGCCACTGTGATCTTTATCATGTTTACAGTTGCAATTCAACTTACGACACATTAACTCAGGAAATAAATTGAGTTATTCTTTCTGGCTTTATAATTATCTTCAGCGAAGTCTGAAGTAGACAGAGCCGACACTAGCCAAGTCATTTATTTTCAAGGACTGCAACTAAGTGTTTTAGCTCCAAGATGTAGAACTCTGTTTTACTAGACTATCATTAGGGTAGGACATTAGTAACATGTTAATTATTAATAATGGATTTTCAGTGACTTTTGTGAAAAGTTGATCTTGGCCACAGGCTGGTGGACCTAACTTACACCACAAAAGCCAATGGTACAATGAACCAAGATTAATGACACTCCTTACGTGGGGTGCCTAGAAGTGTGTAACTTCAGTACTGACCAGATGGTACCATCTTGTAAAGCCTCTTCATGTAATAATGAAAACTTGTGGAAAGGACAGTGGATGAAGTTTATTGCTCAACTGCTGCCCTAGCTTGTCCAGTTTAATGACTAAAGGAATAGAGAGCAAATATGACAGTTTTCTCAATTTCATAGAGAAGAATGGTTTCATTCTTTTCCTTCAGTGACTATTGAGCATTTACTCTTTCTAGGGCACTGTGTTAGGCACTGGACTATATAAGAAAAATATCAGCGATAAATTCTTTTCCCAGCGCTATCCTGACACAATATGTGGCCTTGGAAAATTTGCTAAACATACTGCGCTTGTTTCCCTGTGTGTAAAATAGGGATTTCAGGACAAACAACCTTATACCTCACAGATGTACTGTGGAGACTGACAAAATATCTTAATACAGATATGACATAAAAAACATTTTCTGAAATAATACTTTTGGATGTGGCAGTACTTTTCCCTCTGAGTGCATTTCTATATTATTTTATTGTTTCTTTCACGCTCATTATGAAAACTATTTGATAAAAAAGTTAAATATGACAATTTCTTGTAATTAGAATTAGACAAATGAATTATGATGTTAACGATATTAATAATAATTGTTAAGGTTTATCTGCTTAAAGTTACAATGATAAGAGCACATGAAAAATATTAACTAAACTCATCTGTTTGTACGAGTCCATCAAATAAAGTATTTCTAGTCCTTTCATGTTTGTGCTTTACATTTTAAAAGGAAAAGATAAATGTTTGGTTAAAAGTCATTGTCTTTAGTAGTTCACCTATAATTCATGTCATATTGGTCATGAACATGTAAGTAGTTAATAACTGTTTCAGTTCTTCATTTTGTCTAATTGGTGTGAGCTACCCATCCCAACTCTTTACTCTGCCCCACACTTTACCTCTTACTAATAGATGATGAAGGTCTATAGAAAATAAATAACTACCTAAGGTTTTAAATTTACATTTAGTTTTCATAAAGCCTGATAATGGGGCAAAGCTTTTTGGAAATAATTCCCATGAAAAGTGCTGGTATATTGCTTCCTTCTGGTACATCCCTTTCAAAACTCCTCATGGAAATATTGTGGAAACTAAAACTGTATATTGAGGGACTCATATTATTTCTTTGAGTTATTTTACTGGAAAAATCAGAGGGAATAGCCAATATTATTGCTGATTGAAAACTCAGAGACCATCTAGCCCAACTGGCAGTACAGAAAACAAACCTAGTCCCTATAGAAATGCATAAATTTGCCCAGTCACCAACTGCGTCAAAGCCAGGCCTAGAATATTAGTCTGCTAGCTCCCAAATGCCTTTAACTTTGTACTCAGGGTGCTATTACAAATCTTGGCTACTTTATCCAGCATCTCAAAATTTATTTTTAAATTATAATCGGTGTTAGAAATGTAATCCTGTGTGCAAAGACTTACTTTTTTCTACGTGAGAGCCTAAAAGGACCTTAAGTTTCATTCATTTGCTTTAGAGATAAACTGAATCTCAAAGATGTTAGGTGACGTGCCAAAGGGATTGCTAACTAGTAACAGAACTAGATTGAGAACCGGAATCTTCTGTTTTCTAATCCGCTGCATATAACCCACCGGGTGTGACTCCATATAAGTCTCCACCATCATCAACTTCCTATGTAATTTACACACTCATTAAGATGTGGAAACAGCACAATTTTCCAGGAACAGGGTTTCAGACAGCACTCTTTGCCCTACTCCTTTCAGGCCAATACTGCTGCTACCCTGTACCTGTTCCCCTTCAATAATCATATATGACCATAAAACATTTAGAAATTCCTGTGGATGCTTCCCTGTGTGTATAAAAATAGTTTTATTTTTCCACACAGTTTAACTGTAAAAAAGTCAAAAGTCACTGAAAGACCCCAAATAAAAAGAAAACAACTCTCTTTAAATTAATCTCAATGCATCCAAAGATGCAGGTTAACAAAATAAGTAAGAAAAACAGATGCTAACAAAAACACATTTAGACTCTAAAGGAAAGCTCCAAATAAATGATGAATTAGTGCATATTAATAATTAGAGTCATACAAATTTCAGAAGAAGTGCACGTTAATAAAGTGGTAATAGCAAAAAAAAATATTGGTTTCTCACACAGCCATGTTCAGTTCCAGGCCATGTGCCCTCTTCAAGATCATCAATTTCTGAGTCAATTCTCCATGTTGAAATTTTAGCAAGAACTAACTGCTTGCATTAGGTCATTAGGGCATTTTACTTTTCCCCATTACATCCAAAGCTCTCTTAAATAAGTTAATAAGAGGTTGGGATCCCTCTGAGTAGGAGGGATCCCTCAGGATCTCTCTGAGTAGAGTTTCCAGGTCAGATGTGTTTTCAGAACAAGTCTGCTGTGGTAGAGAGCCCTGTGGCCTAAGGTCCTCAAACTTGAGGTCAGATTCTAATTCTAGAGTAACTCTGGTCATCCATCTCCTCTGTTCCTCAGCTCTTCATCTCGAAACGAAAACAAATGTTCCTGCCACACAAGGTCATTCATCTTTGGTGAGGAAAGTTACAGGAAAGTACCTTGGAAAGTAATATTGGTAAGACCTTTCAAACTCCTTCTGGTTTTGTTATTAAATGGTCCAGCTATGCTCTGAACTGGAGACCTAGCATTGCTAAGTGTCATGAGCTAAAACAGCAAATGAAAGCCAGACCGGCATGAGCCAAACGCAAAAATGGGAACATCACCACTGGCAAAAAAATGTTTGCTTTAAAAAAATTCACTGTTTTGTGTTCTTTTCATGGAGCTACTATAAATCAGTGGCAGCAGAATATCCTTCAAACCATTGAGTCAGAACCCACGGAGCTTGTAAGATATCTGTGAAAAGGTAGTGCTCTGAATGTAAAGCTGAGACAGAACACCAATTGACTCTTGTACCCTAGACACTGCCACAGAATCGAACATTTGTTAGAAGGTCTGAAGGTGTTTCAGCAATGTAAGTTAGTGAAGGCGGTGTCAAAATAAATACTACTGCATCTTAAAACAAGTAGCCTACGTCTTGGCTTAGAAAATAACTCTCTCTCTCCCTCTCATATTCAGAATTCAATGGCAAATCATTTGTATATTTGTATATATTTGATGCCATCATGGACAGAGTTGGGATGATCTGAAAGGAAAGTACATTCTTTAAAAAGGAGGCACTATTTTATAGAAAAGACAAGACAGCTGTGAATTCCAGCAATTTTGAGGGACAAATATAGCAAACAATTCCATTTTTTCATCTTTGGAACATCTACTCATGAAAAAATATTTTTAAAATTGGGAATACATTAATGTTGCTCAAAGTCAAAATGGTATTAAAGGTATACATCGAAAGTATCATCTCACCCCATCCTCGTTGCTTCAGTTTCCCATCCACTCCTTTACTTCCCACAGCTAATCACATTGACAGATTCTTGTGTATTCATCCTATGAAAATACAAAGGTAAACTAATACATGTTCTCATTTTGATACTTCTCTTACACAAACAGTACATATCATAAACATTGTTCTGTACCTTCCTTTCTTCATCTAATGTATCTTCAATTATTTGTTTATGTCAGTATATACAGAGCTTCCTTATTAATATAGACAAGTATAGATAGATGTATTTTTTGCACACATCTTGAGTGGAGAGCTGGAGGCATGTATTAAACCACCACTCAGGTCAAGATATAGAACCTTAACAGTGCCGCAGAAGCCTCATTCATATCTCATCAAGTTAATATCCCCGGATAACCACTATTCTGACTTTATCATCAAAGAACTGTCTTGACTGTTTTGACCTTCATATAAATGAAATCATAAATTATTCATCTTTATATCCAGTTTCTATTCTATGTAATTATCATTACACAGGTCAGACTCATTCATATTGTTTACATTCTAAAGAAGTAGTTTATTCATTTTCATTGTTTTATAGTGTTCACGTATGTATATACCAAAGAATTTATTTATACATTCTATTGTGGGTGGGTATTTGGACATCTCCAGTTTCTGTCCAGTGTAATAGCACTGCTATAAATATTCTTGTTAGTTTCTTATATTGCATACATATGTACATGGGTCGGGGGGGTGTTATAGCTCAGAGGTGAATTGTTGACTTATAGAGTATGTGAATGTTCATTTTTAGTAGATAATTCCAAACAGTTTTCTAACTGGTTGTAACAGTTTGCACTCCAACAACAGAGTACGAAATTTCCAGCTGCCTCAATCCTTGCTTATACTTCCTGTTGTCATTTTGTTCATTTTAACTTCTAGTGGGTATGTAGTCAAACTTCATCACTCTTGTAAATTGGATTTCCCTGATGACCAATGATGTTGAGAACTTTTAATATATTTATTGATCATTTGGAAATCCTCTTTTATATAAAACTTGCTTAAATTGTGTGGACTTTTGTTAAGTAGATTTTTGTCTTTTTTTTTTAAAGGAATACGTTTGGCTTCACATAGATCTAGTTTTGAGTTTTCATATTTTCTTTGTTTCCACGTTTTGCTGAAGATACAAGATTTTGGACCTTTTTAGTTTGTTCATTTATTTTGTTTTTGTAGTTGTTCCATGTAGTTTCCATGAAGTGTCAAGATTGGGAACTCAGCATACACCATGTTTCTATTAGAACCAGAATAACATTCATTTAAAGAAAATAAAATTATTTTTGAAACTAGAAAATAAATTGAATTAAATTGACAGTTCTAAATGGCAGTACTCTATTGCTAATGCCAGAATAGTGTTAAGTTTTTTGATGACTGAAATATAATGCACAGACTTTTTTTTTTTTTTTTTTTTTTTTTTGCGGTACGCTGGCCTGTCACTGTTGTGGCCTCTTCCGTTGCGGAGCACAGGCTCCAGACGCGCAGGCTCAGCGGCCATGGCTCACGGGCCCAGCTGCTCCGCGGCATGTGGGATCTTCCCAGACCGGGGCACGAACCCGTGTCCCGTGCATCAGCTGGCGGACTCTCAACCACTGCACCACCAGGGAAGCCCCTGCACAGACTTTTATAATTAATAATCATTTGTTTCTTTTCAAGTTAAGTTTCATTTGGTGTGGATGAGGAAATTAAACTTTTTTGAGAGATGAAGAAATTTTAATTTGTAACTGTTACTTTCTTTAATTCTGAGGATGGTTAGGCAAAGAGTTTTCAATGGGTCATTTTGAGTAACAAGAGTCTGGTGCCTACATTTCAGATATCTGGAAATAATGCCCACTTTTAATCTCATTATGAGTCATATAAAATATTTTAAAGAAATCAAAAGGTCATGATTCACATCATTAACACCCTCAGCTTTAAAACTGCACCTTTGATGTAAAGCAGTCTTTAGTTCTTCTTAGTTCAAAGGAATCTTTGCTTGAAATTGATGATAAATCCCATTCACATTTCATTTTATTCAGTCCCATTAGAGCTTGTAACTAACCCCTTGTCTAGTGAGGAAAGAACTTATCACATGTATGCCTAAAATGACTTAGCTAGACTGCTTATCTCTGCTAAAGCTCTTCAAAATGAAAAGGCTGAAAATGACTTAAATCCATGTTGTTAATATACATCTTACTGAAATTTGCAATTATAAATCCAATTACAGAGTATTTTTTCATCTGTTGAGTGGGAATTGGTAAATGTTATTTGTCTCATTGGTTATTTCCTATTACTTTCTCCTACAACATTATGCTAAAACAGAATACAAATAAAGCATATTTAGTGTGATGATTGCTTAGAGCACATTTTGAGAAATAATATAGAAATCATGCTTTACATTTTGTGTAAAATGGCCAAAAATAGCATATTTTATATAAAATGGAATGTCTACAGTAGAAAATGGGACCACAACATAGTTACATTTTCTGTAATTTAATTTCAGTGGTACCACCTTTAGTCAAGTAATGAACAGCCTTTTGAAATAGAGAAAATAATTTTGAAACAGAGTGAAAGATTTTTATTCTTTGATTACCAGGCCAATTTTTTTGTATATAAAGATACTTTTCATGTATCTAAGAGGGTAAAACTCAAACCAGATTAAAATAATCACAATATTTCCATAGTAGATTAATAATAGAATATATTAGAAATTAAATTAATAATCAAAAGAATCAAGATACTAGCTGATAGTTAATGAGGAGATTGTTTTGTAAATGAAACATCAACTTGATAATGACAGGAACAAGTAACTTTGTCTTTCAGAAATGATTGGTTACCTTAAATTTTTAAAAAATGTATGTTTAAGAAACTTGCTTATTATGCATTTCTTTTTTAATAAATACTTATTTGTTTGGTTGTGCTGGGTCTTAGCTGTGGCAGGTGGGCTCCTTATTTGTGGCTCCAGGGCTCTTTAGTTGTGGCTCACCAGCTTCTTAGTTGTGGCATGTGAACTCTTAGTTGCAGCATACATGTGGGATCTAGTTCCCTGACCAGGGATCGAACCTGGGCCCCTTGCATTGGGAGCTTGGACTCTTATCCACTGTGCCACCAGGGAAGTCCCTGTATTTCTTACTTATAAAATAATATTGATTTGAAAAACAATAAAGTAGTTATGAATAGCTTTAAATGCCTAGAGAAAAATATTGTGAGTATAGAAACTTTGGGTTTGAAGAGATAAATCAGTAATTTGACAAACAGGATAAAGTTCACAACAGTTTATTGATTTGCCTAAGATCACAAGCTTGTTCCAAGCAGAACTGAAATGTGATGTGAATTTTTTTTTTTTTTTTTTTTTTTTTGTATTTTCGGGCCGCTCACTGTTGTGGCCTCTCCCGTTTTGGAGCACAGGCTCCAGACGTGCAGGCTCAGCGGCCATGGCTCACCGGCCTAGCTGCTCCGCGGCATGTGGGATCTTCCCGGACCGGGGCACGAACCCGTGTCCCCTGCATCGGCAGGCGGACTCTCAACCACTGCGCCACCTGCGAAGCCCCGTGAAGCGATTTTTGATAGCGTATAGCTAGCAAAATGAAAATCAAGTGATCTACCTAATTTTACTTTCCACAATAATATTAACGATATGAGTATGATTAAAGATTTGCTATATTTTATAAAATTTGTTATTAAAACCAATTATTTATACTGTGTTTAAGATGTTCACTGCTGGGAATTCCCTGGAAGTCCAGTGGGTAGGACTCAGCGCTCTCACTGCCGGGGTTCGATACCTGGTCGGGGAACTAAGATCCTGCATCCCACATGCCACACTAGGCAGCCAAATAAATAAATAAATAAAATTTCTTCAGTTTCTTCTGTTACATTTACTGTTCCCTTCTGTTAAATAATTAAATGATATGTTCTTTATTTTAAACTTTAAGACAAGGACCACTGTAGTGTTTTTTTATTGGTCACAATTGTGCATTTTTCTTAAATAATCTTGCAGATAGAAGCCCTCAGTCAAGGAGTATTTTGCAGTAGAGTGAGTATGAGCATGATAGCCATGCCTATCTAATAACCCACTTGTGATGAAACTTCAAGTTCCGCTGAAACTCACTCCAAAATCAGGAAATGTTACGTCAACATTTGGAAGATAAGTATTCTTTTTTTATTATTTTTGTCTTTTTGGAGCCTTCTTTTTTTCTAATTTTTATTTTATTTTGGAGTATAGTTGATTAACAATGCTGTGTTAGTTTCAGGTGTACAGCAAAGTGATTCACTTATACATGTATCTAATTCTTTTTCAAGTTCTTTTCCCATTTAGTTTAATACAGAATACTGAGCAGAGCTCCCTGTGCTGTACAGTAGGTCCTATTGGTTTATCTATTTTAAATATAGTAATGTGTATATGTCATTCTCAAACTTCCCATTTATTCCCCTCCCACCTTTCCCCTTTGGTAACTATAAGTTTGTTTTCTATGTCTGTGAGTCTGTTTCTGTTTTGTAAATACGTTCATTTGTATCATTTTGTTTTAGATTCCACATATAAGTGATATCATATGATATTTGTCTTTCTCTGTCTGACTTACTTCACTTAGTATGATAATCTCCAGGTCCATCCATGTTGCTGCAGATGGCATTATTTCATTGTTCTTTTTTTTTTTATTATTGGGATCCTGGAATAGAAAAAGGAGATTAGCAAAAATGAAGGAAATCTGAATAAAAGATGGATAACAGTAGATAATAATGTATCAATATTGATTCATTAATTCTGACAATGTGCACATTAATGTAAGCTGTTAATATTAATAGTAGGGAAAACTGGGTATGTGCTATATGGGAATTCTATTATCTTTGAAATTTTCTGTAAATATAAAACTATTCTCAAATTAAAATTTTATTAAAATTAATTACATCAAAATAAATCTATCAATTCAAAGTAATCCATATCAAACTCCTCAAAGGATTTTCCCCCCCACTGTCAATAATGCCAATTAAAAAAATTTTTTTTAATTGGGGTATAGTTGTTTCACAATGTTGTGTTTGTTTCCACTGTACAGCAAAGTGGAGTTCCCTGTGCTACACAGCAGGTTCTTATTAGTTATCTATTGTATACATATTAGTATCTATATGTCAATCCCAATCTCCCAATTCACCCCCCATCCCACTACTTTCCCCCCTTGTTGTCCATACATTTGTTCTCTACATGTGTGTCTCTATTTCAGCCTTGCAAACCGGTTCATCTGTACCGTTTTTCTAGATTCCACATATATGTGTTAATATACGATATTTGCTTCTCTCTTTCTGACTTACTTCACTCTGTATGACAGTCTCTAGGTCCATCCACATTTCTACAAATGACCCAGTTTTGTTCCTTTTAATGGCTGAGTAACATTCCATTGTATATATGTACCACATCTTTATCCATTCGTCTGTTGATGGGCATTTAGGTTGCTTCCATGTCCTGGCTGTTGTAAATAGTGCTGCAATGAACACTGTGGTACATGATTCGTTTTGAATTATGGTTTTCTCTGGGCATATGCCCAGTAATGGGATTGCTGGGTCATATGGTCTTTCTATTTTTAGTTTTTTAAGGAACCTCCATACTGTTCTCCATAGTGGCTGTATCAATTCACATTCCCACCAACAGTGCAAGAGGGTTCTCTTTTCTCCACACCCTCTCCAGCATTTATTGTTTGTAGATTTTCTGATGATGCCCATTCTAACCAGTGTGAGGTAATACCTCATTGTAGTTTTGATTTGCATTTCTATAGTAATTAGCGATATTGAGTATTTTTTCCTGTGCCCCTTGGCCATCTGTATGTCTTCTTTGGAGAAATGTCCATTTAGGTCTTCTGCCCATTTTTTGATTGGGTTGTTTGTTTTTTTGATATTAAGCTGCATGAACTGTTTATATATTTTGGAGAGTAATCCCTTTTCAGTTGGCCACATTGTTTGCAAATATTTTCTCCCATTCTGAGGATTGTCTTTTCATTTTGTTCATGGTTTCCTTTGCTGTGCAAAAGCTTTTAAGTTTAATTAGGTCCCATTTATTTATTTTTATTTTTATTTTCATTGCTCTAGGAGATGGATCCAAAACGATATTGCTGTGATTTTTCTCAGAGTGTTCTCCCTATGTTTCCCTCTAGGAGTTTATGCTTTTGATCAATTCTGAAAATTTTAGTCATTAGCTCTTGCCAATATTTTACTGCCCTTCATCCTTCTGAGACTCCAATTACAGATACATTAGACCACTTGATTTTGTCCCACACCTCACTGCCACTCTGCTCATCACTTTTAGGTATTTTCTCTTTCTATGCTTCCACTCAGAAATTTTCTATTGCTGTCCTTACAAGTTCACTGATCTTTTCTTCTGCAATCTGTATGTGCTGATAAACACACAGTGATATTTCATTTCACATATTTTATAATTCTTCTTTAAGTATTCCTTTTTTTGTTTTTTTTTTTTTTTGCAGTATGCGGGCCTCTCACTGTTGTGGCCTCTCCTGTTGCGGAGCACAGGCTCCGGACGCGCAGGCTCAGCAGCCATGGCTGTCGGGCCCAGCCGCTCCGCGGCATGTGGGATCTTCCCGGACCGGGACACGAACCCGTGTCCCCTGCCTCGGCAGGCAGACTCTCAACCACTGCGCCACCAGGGAAGCCCCCTTTTTGTTATTTTTATCTTTCACATTTTCTTTATCATTATACTAATTTTTAAAATCCTTTAGCATATTTAGTATAGCTATTTTAAAGTCTTTTTCTGCTAATTCCATCATTTCTTGTCATTTCTGGGTCTTTTTCTGTTGACTGATCTTCTGATATGGGGCACATTTTTTTGATTCTTTTCAGGTCTAGTAAATTCAATTAATGCTGGATATTTTTTGCCTTGTTGAGTTCTAGAATTTTTGCCTTCTTTTAAAAAAGGTTCAAGTTTTTTCTGGAAATCAATCAATCAAATTGGGTCAGCTTTTTCCCTTAAAGCTTATTCTTAACTTTCATGATCCATTATTTTAGTCTTCTACTGTTTGTAGTCTCCACTAAATGTTCTGGGTGTTCAGTGAGCAGTCTCCACTCTAGCTGGTCAGAATGCACTGAGAACGCTCAGGGAATTGCTCAGGTTACAATGCTCCAGATGTTATTTACCCCGATTATAGAAGTCCATTCTATGTAAGCATACATTAATATTCAGGAACTGACTCCATACATATTTATTGAAACTCTTTTTCTTTGTACCTCCTCCTCTCTGATAGTCTACTGTGCAAAGACCTGTCATTTCAGTCTACCTGAACCTGTTCTCTTTTCCTTAATGCAGCAAACCTGCCATGTTCTCCTTGGGTTCCCCCTCATTCACCATTGCTCAGAAAATTCCTCCAAACAGAATAATGTGGTGATCACTGTTCTTATATCATTTGCTTCCTTCCTGTCACGAATCAGTGTTCTGCTAAGCTTGTTCTCCAATTTCCAAAGACAGTTACATCATACAGTTACCCCAATAAGTTTGGAAGTGGAAGTACCAAAAACCCTTTCACATTTTTTACAGAATGTCTGTCAGCATCACCAGCCCAGCCTCTGTAGGCCTAAATTTCTTTCATCATAGCCCTATGGAACCATCTCAGGAGGGAAATGACTTGGTTAACAGGATCACAGAACGAAAGTGATATGAGGATTGGGTATAAGAAGATATGAGGGCTGGCGGAAGAGCCAAGGTATGCTGTTTTTAAGGCTAAGCCTGTGCAAATCATTAAGGTATAAGAATGAGATGAGATAAAAATGGATTCTCATTCATACAACACCCCCAGTTTTCCTGTGGGGTAGGAGTGGGGCTAGAAACAAAACTCAAAGTAAATATTAAAATTTGCTTTATAAGAGAAAAAGAAATTTAGAGATAAAGTCATTTGGTGATAACTATCTGTGCCCTGAGATGAATTTATTGTTTATTAAAAACATATTCACTTAATGGGAATAGCATAATTAGCAAATTTATAAAAATTAGAATGCTGAAGAAAAGTATAATGGCCTTTATTGTAATTTACTGTATAATAGAAATTAAAAGTAATTGGTTTAAATATGAAATTTTGTGAAAAATCTTTCTAAATGGTGCTATTTTTTCAATAATTTCACTGTAATTTTAACCCTGAGATAATAAATTAAGTAATAAAACGCTTTTATGGTTGCATACTAAACAGAAGGTGCCCAGGGGGGAAAATGATTTGAAGAATTATCCAGAAGTTTTTGTCAGATCAGAATCTATGTATGAGGCTTTAGCTGGTCATGAGTTTCCCAACATCCAGCACCACCTTTTAATTTTCTTGGGCACAGGCCAAGGCTTATGCCTGCCCACTCCTCTGCTCTCACAGCCACATCTTCATGCTCTCAAGCCCACCTTCCTTTCCTGCTTCTGTCTTCCACCATTATTGCTTCGACTTCAGCAAACTTGAAAGAGGAAAATGGTAAGGACATTTTCTTTCAGAGATAATTTGTATTTTTTTTCCCCGGAGCTAAGGAATCAAAAACTCTGCCAAGAATTAAGTCCAGGAACAATAAATTATTTTAAAGAAGGCAACTTACCTGTGTTCCAAAAATAATGTTGTCTTGGCAGTTCCCACTCAGCATCCTCCTGAAGTGACCTTGTCACAAGGAAGCAGGTCAGAGAATCTAGCAACCCTTCCCAATACAGTGCTCAAGAGCATTTAAGCTTTGGCAGCAGAGAGAACCTCTAATGTGAAAGACCAAAGGAATGTAGAAAGGGAGCAGCAAAAATACACATGCTTCTTGGGCCTTATAGATTGTTTTCCAAAAGAGTAAGTATTCCAAGATATCTTCCTCCGATGCTCTCCTACTTGGACTTTAACTTTTTCAGCTATGTATAATAATCAACTTTAAATTTAGGTTAGAATCAATATTCCCATTCTTCTCTAGAAGTTCCATCCATCTGTCCTTTCAATCTTAGAGACTCTATTGCACCTTAACTTTTTCTCTCAACTTCTGGAGATGCTACATTCTTGTCTGCGCTGCCCTTTCTAAAGCAGGTGCCATGGTGAAGCATTTTCCTACTGATTTTTTTTAATCTCCAAAGAAGGATAACACACACACACACACACAACAGGGCTTATCTCTTCTGTGCTGATAATGATTTTTCTTGTTAAGTTCGCAGAGTAATTGGATGTGTTTGCTAATTTAATTTAAGTAAACCACTTATCTGTCTCATCAACTCAGCATAATAGAGTTTCCCCACAGCTCTGTAGAAATTGAACCAAATGCGGGGGGGCGGGGAGGTGTTTTTAGGAGATGGCATCAGAGGCAATGAATTGCAAGGGAGCAGAAAATGACACATGCTGATTAAATTACCTTATATTTTATCTAGATAGATGAGATGCTGATAAATTTTGAGTAATTTAGTCCCTTAAATTACTTTCTTTCCATGCAAAAAACTCCATTCTAATTCAACATTTTATATCTATATGCTATTTATTCAACATTATATATGTTATATATTCGACATTTTATATATAGATAGACATAGATGTATCTATAGATATAGATGACATAGGTAGAGAGACAGAGACAAAAAGAGAGAGATCTATTTATATGTACATGTGTTTTCACATTATTTAAGATAAATTTTGGTTTATTGGTATGCTTTTGGAATTATTTAATAGGGAGGAAACAAAGTAAGAAGAGAGAATAAAACTTCAAAAGCAATGTCTTTAAATGAGTGAGAAGGGATGGGACCTACAACCAAGTGGAGGGTTGGGTGTAGAAAGTTGCAGGAAGAGTTTATCCCTTGAGATACTTTGTCTCTTGTTATTTCTACTGTCCTTTTCAAATAAGGTGAGATCACCAACTACAAATGGAGAGAGAGAATTAAGTATTAGAAGTTAGAGGAGAAATGGTAAAATTATTATGTCAGAAAGTAGCAAACTGAACGAACTAGGAAACTGTAGGATTTCAGTGCCAAGGGCTACCTGAAATCTGTGGTTATACGTTTAAATTGGGAGTGGTCCCCTAGTTTTTTTTTTTTTCAATCATGGAAATTTGCTCCAGCAAATAATTGGATAAAACTATGGTTGATATTTTGTCAGAGAATTGTGATGGAGAGAGAAAAAATAAGTGGAGACAGGTGAATGATTCCAGTGATGGACTCTTATCACTAAATCATGGGCTTCTGGAGGTCATGGATTTTACTTAGGCTATTTACTGCTGGACAGTTTTGGACGCTCCACAGATATTTGTTGAATGACTGAGTTAATAGAATCTAAGACAAAAAAGTGGGGGGAAATGATGACAAGTGTGGTGATAGAAAATTAGAACTTGGTAACAGCAATGAACGAGAGGTCCTGATAGGAGTGAAGCATTGTCAAAGTGGGCACAAGAGTAAGATAACTGAAAATCCCAGTGGAAATCTGAGTGAGAGATGTTTGAAATCACAAGTTTGAATGTGGTATGTTTGTTATTGATAATGACCAGGAGAGAAGGAAGCTGAAATGGAATGCGGGGGTATATGTGCACACACACACATACGAATGTGTACACATACATACATATTTAATATTCTATATATGTTTATAATTTTTAATTCATCAAGAATGATGACAGGAGAAATGATGGAATAACAAGACAGTGACCCAGATCCCCAGCTTTTCAATTAGTAAGTGGGAGTGTCAGGGAGGTTGGCAGAGGAGTGGTAGCAGGTAATATCTCCTGGTAGCCTATACATCAAAATAGATGAGGGCTTTTAGAAGCAAGGATTATTCAGTGGGGCTTTATTCTACTCTTAGGATCTCTGGTACATAGAATATGGGAGAAAAAGTTGACACAGGTCACTTGTCCGGAGAGGCTTCTGGACAAGCAGTGTTGTTAGTGGACAGAGAGTAGATAAGTCCCAGGGGAAAATCTGTGAAGAAAAGAGGGTGAATTTATGGAGGAGTTCCTGGAGGGCTGATGAGAGTTCTAGAGGGTCACAAATCTTGGGTGTAGGAGATCAGGGAAAAGGAGATTAGAAAATATACAGGAGTTTGTGTGGATAAAAAGCCTGGTGATGATAGATGAAGGAGACTGTGGTCAAGAGCCATGTAAGGCAAGGTGACATTGTTCCTGATGGTCTCTTAGGGAAAGGCAGGTAATCATTCTAATTACATCCTCACTGCTAAGCCTGGTCTTTTATTTCATTTGGAGTGGTAATGTTGGCTGTATTTCTGCCATCTCCATTATTAGAGTGAAAGATTCTGCAGGGCTGATCTGTGTCTAGTTCACTTTTTATCTTATATTTCTATACACGTAATATGCACTCAATAAAGTTTTCTTGAATGAGAACTTGACTGAGTCATTCATTCCAAACATAGAAAAAACATTTTTACACAAAGAAGCTGGGCTGGACGCTGTCCTTTAGTCATATTAGCTATTGGAAGGCAGACATATTAGGGTATATTAGGATATATTCGAGACAGGACATAAATCAGATTCAAATTTGATTTTTTTTTTTTTTTTTTTTTTGCGGTACGTGGGCCTCTCACTGCTGTGGCCTCTCCCGTTGCGGAGCACAGGCTCCAGACACACAGGCTCAGCGGCCATGGCTCATGGGCCCAGCCGCTCCACAGCATGTGGGATCCTCCCGGACCGGGGCACGAATCCGTGTCCCCTGCATCGGCAGGTGGACTCTCAACCACTGCGCCACCAGGGAAGCCCTCAAATTTGATTTTTAAAAATAATATCTGACATTAAAAAATAATAGGATTAAACACATGTAAATAAGTTGCCTATCATTTGAGATAGTCAGTATGCTAACTGATATAACAGTTTGGCAATGATTAGGTCATAAGCTCAGGGGCTGAGCTATACCACTTTCCAGCTTGTAAATAAGAGTGAGATGCTTTATATGGGACAAAAAGTCATATTCCTTTCTTACATCATGTATAGAAATAATCTCTCACTACAATGACTTAAATGTAAAAATATTAAAATATTAGGAGAAAAGTTAGTAGAATATTCATATAATTTCAGAGTTGGGAAAAAAATTTTAAGACATTTTGGAAACCTGGAAATAATAAAGGAAAAAAAAGTGAACAGGTTTGAATGTATAAAAAGTTTTTATGTCTCCGTATGACACAGATAATGCTAAAACTTTCTATGTCATCCTAAGGTCAAATAAATGTTTAGGTCCTGGAAAAAAAAAAAAGAGTGAGATGCTTAACTTCACTCTTCATTTCCTCATCTGAACAAGATGATGATAAAAACCATTTTATGAGATTTCTGTTGGGATTAAATTAGAAATGTATGTAAAGCACAGTATGAGCACAGATTAAATAATCAGTAAAGTTTCAATTAATTTATTTGTTATACAATCATTTTACTGCTTTTTCTCACTGGAGGGCTGTTCATTCCATGCCTACTTGTTTATCACCTCTACTTTATCAAGTGGGTGCGTTACCTGGAGCCACATAACTTTGCAGCATGAAACTTCCTCATGTAGGAGGAAAGCTTTTCTTTCCTACTCGACACCACACAAATCTCCTTGGTCACCCTGTCAGGTTTGCACCCACTTCTTGTTAGGAAGCCAATCCGCACATAGCTGTAAGAGTGCTAAGATATGGGGACATGGCTGTGTCTGTGTTGCCTTGACAAGTTATTTGTCCTCTTCATACTTCAGAGGTAGTTAACATCTTCTAGCTATTCTGGAAAACATAAGAGAAAAATGTGGCATGAAAGAAACAAAGAAAAGATAAATGGGGAGGGGCTTTCAAAATTAGATAGCCACTGAGAAATTTCCAGGCAGAAAAAAAGAAAAAGATGTTGTTTGCATGTTATTAGTGTTCACATAACTGCCCCCAAACTGGCTGATTTTATTGAATAATTAAAACCTGAACAAATTGCTAGTATTAGTTTATTGTCCACCTTATCCTCCTAGAATATAATATCCATGAGGGTAAGAATATTTTCCTCCAGGTTTCTTGCTGCATTCCCAGTACCTGGAGAGTTCCTGGCAGGGAGTTGATGTTTCCTGAGTATCTGATGATTCTGTTGACTGAATACAATTGGCTCTGCAGAGTACCACCTGGGAGAGAAGTCCTGATAGGTGTATTGTTATCTGAATTTACCAAAACACTCATAGATTTTTTTTTTCTTTTCTGTCTTCATAGAAGTTATATGTAGTCTCAGTATGAATAGAATCATAGATTTAATTACACAATTTATACAGCATGATTCCATCTGTTTTTGAAGAATTCATGTTTCTAAAAACTATAATTGTTATTTATTAGTTTTTTGTTATTAGTATTATTGCTGTTAACAACAGATCAATGTAGGAGATCTAAAGGTGCAGAACTTTGATTTTTAGTACTGTTTTACAAGACTAAATTTGGTAAAACTAGGTAATTCAAATTTGACATAAAGATTATAAGCTTTCCAATTTCTGAGGGAAAAGAAAATTAGTTGTAAAAAGATTAGTGACCATCAACAAAGCCAAACTTTTTAATAATAAAGAAAAATTCTAGGGCCTGTTACATAGGAAACAGTAAATGTTCTTTGAATAATGAGAGAAGAGCTCCAAGTTTTAGTTTAGACACTTGTTCGTGATTCATTCTTAAATGTTGTACATGAATTTCTTTGAGATAGGGAAACCAGTTTTCCTGATCTTCAATTTATATATACAAAACCGAGTTTTAGAAATGCTTTAATACATCTTTATTTTTTTTCAAAAGTTATTTATGTATTTATTTATTTTGGCTGCATTGGGTCTTCATTGCTGCGTGCGGACTTTCTCTAGTTGCGGCGAGCGGGGGCTACTCTTCATTGCAGTCCGTGGGCTTCTCATTGCGGTGGCTTCTCTCGTTGCGGAGCATGGGCTCTAGGCGCGCGGATTTCAGTAGTTGCAGAACGCGGGCTCGGTAGTTGCGGCACGTGAGCCCTAGAGCACGCGGGCTTCAGTAGTTGTGGCACACAGGCTTAGTTGTTCCACGGCATGTGGGATCTTCCTGGACCAGGGTGCGAACCAGTGTCCCCTGCGTTAGCAGGTGGATTCTTAACCACTGCGCCATCAGGGAAGTACCAGAAATGCCTTACTACATTTTTAAATTCTCAAAGATTGTGTTTGTTAGAACTATAATAAAAATTGAGTATTAATTATGCAACAAAACTGATCTTTGGTCATCAGTGTGCTCAATACAGAATCCGATGATCATTAGCAAGTTCTAATTTACTTGTAATAGTGAGTAGAAAAAACCTTCTAGTTTTGTCATTACACTCTATCTCCACAAACTGTAATATATGCAGGTATTTCATGCAATTTTGTAAAATTTTAAATAGGATGACAAAAACATATTGAAGAATAAAATCTGGTTTTCAGCTTGTAAGTTTAGCTACTGGTCCAGAATCCAAAATCCAATTCATATATGTGAAAGAGCAATGAAATATATTATCATTCCATCATAGATACCCATCTTAAATATAGTGACAATTAACATTTGTATAATCATTTACTGCCCTTTGTTTTCATGTATCTTACCTCACTAGATGATGTGAAGTAGGGAAGTTATTATCATTGTACAGATGACCACACTGAGGCTCAGAGTGTGTATGCCACTTTTTCATGGTCATAAGGCTGTGGAGACAGGAGAATTAGGTTTGAACTCATGCCTTGCAGTGCTGGGTGCCCTATTTGTTCAAACACCGAGGTGCTTCCTCCTTAAAAAGAAGTCTGCTATTTGTTGTTGTCTATATGATCCAATTCTGTCTCAGGAGAGACCATCTAAATTTGATTTTTTGTCTGTTTCTGCAAGGTGGTCTGTTGTCACCGCTGCCAAAAAGCCTGCATGTTAAAAGCAGTTGTTGGGCTTCCCTGGTGGCGCAGTGGTTGAGAGTCCGCCTGCCGATGCAGGGGACACGGGTTCATGCCCCGGTCCGTGAAGATCCCACCTGCCGCGGAGCGGCTGTGCCCGTGAGCCATGGCCGCTGAGCCTGTGCGTCCGGAGTCTGTGCTCCGCAACGGGAGAGGCCACAACAGTGAGAGGACCGCGTACCGCAAAAAAAAAAAAAAAAAAAGCAGTTGTTCTCTGGACTCCTCGATCTGATACCTCTCCCACAACAAGCTTAGTCACTTTTCCCAAAGGAGGAGATTACAGCTCTTCCCTTTTCAAAACACCATGGCTGTTTTCTCTTCTATTCCTACAACAATTGATCAAAAACCAAGCACTCTCTTCAAATAAATGTATTTAACAGTCTTGGCGTATCTCTCAGTCCCCATGACAGTGCCAAGCGGTGAGATTTATGCCAACATTCAGCAGGTTCTGTTTGCCTAAATGTCCATTCAAAGTTGCATCTGAGCTGCAAATATTTTAGCAGAGAATGACCAGGCACTGAAGGCTCTAGAAATGATGAATGTATTACATATGACCCCCAGGCTTCTAGAAAACCTACTGAGAAAAGTTATTTTTTTTTTAATTTCCAAACAACTCAAGACCCTAGATATAAAACCAAGAATTAATCCACACAGGAGTTCTCAAGTGTAATGTCAGAGAAAATAATAACTGTATAAGTATTTTTGTGATAATATAGCACAAAATACATATGATCAAGGCTTAGATTGTCTCTTTCCTCAGGGAGTTCAGACAGTTGCTAGTTTTAATGTGTCCTTTAAGAACTACAGGGTGATTGTGTGTCATATATAGGAGGTACTCACCATTGTTATAGAGGCTGGCTTTGAATCCCAAATCTGTCTCTTACAGCTTATAGCTATGTGGCAATGGGCAAGTAGCTTCTTCATTACACATGTTAGTTTCCTCAAGAGTAAGTTTCCAATATCAGCTACCTCATTGCATATGCCCAGGGTTGTGAGCTCAGGAAATAAGAAAATGCTAAGCACTTTCTACTGACTGACCTTGACACTATGTAAGTAGGAAGTGGGTTTTGACAGATGTACACCCACCTGAAGTCACCACCACTACAAATAAGATTCATAACTTTTCTATACCTCCTAGAAGTTTTCTCATGTCCCTTTTACTCTGGATTTTAAAGTTCATTTCTACCATTTTTCTTAAAATACTTTTGTAAAATCCCTATATTATCTGCTCTCTGATGATTATCTTTGAATGAAGGCAATTCTGTTTAAGCTATCTATTGCTGAAACTGTGAGTAAGAAAGAATCATATCAGCCTGGTTGTGATTACTTTGTCTCAAAAACTCCTTAACAGAATTCTTACTTGCAGGTATATCTCATCTCCAGAGTCTGAGAAATTCTACTAGATTCATAATAGAGTTCTGAACAAATTAACATAAACTTCTCTTCCATTGATAGTCATCAACATCTGCATAGGTGATTAGCAAACACATATATCCTTCACGCTGTCAAAATAAAAGCCCACGATTTGCAAAATCGTTTATCCATGTGACTATTATTCAGCCCTGCCTGACCAGCTAAGGGATCTCAGATATACTTTTTAGCCTACCTACACCTCAGACCTTGACATCTGAAATCAATCATCATTGATCTCGCAACCTAGGGCTTACTGTTTGCCTTTGGAGACCTCTACTCGTTGATAAGATTTGCAGTTATAGTCACATATATGCAGACTGTAGTGTCCTAAGTCTGATCCAAATTTGAATTTTTGGCCTTCTTCAAAGGTTAGGGTTAGGGTTACAATAAAGATGGAGTTTTTCATCTTTATGTTTCATTTTCTTCCTGCTCAAAGGTAATAATAGTTTAAAATCCTTTACTCAGCCATCTTCTGCTCCCAAGCTATATCCAGAATTCAATTTGAAATTTGATCAAAGTATCTGAAATAACATGAAGCCTTTCCTAATCCCCTTTGGAATAATAATTTTCTTTCCTCTTAACTCCCATAACTTTTTATACATTCGGCATTCGGCATACTTCGGAGATATTTGTATAAATATCCCTCTTTCCCAGGGAACTGTATTTTCAAGATATAGAATGTTTTTATTCAATTTGTACCTGTAGACCTGAGTGTAATGTTTGACATAATATAGACTTTTCTCATGTTCCATTTTTATAAGCTAATTTAATCAATTAATAAGTGATTGAATGAAAACCTTTGTTGTGGACATGATGGAGATGTATATTTTGAAAGACAGTTTAATTATGTGAAAACACATCTGTGTTCAAACAGTGTGATTAATAGAGTGATGACAGTCTGGAAGAGAGTGCTCTAGTGTGTGTTAAAGTCACTATATCTGATTCTGGTCTCTCAATATTTCTTAACTTGAACTTGGTAAATTAAGGATGATTTGTCTTTAAAGCAAGGGCTGATTATAACACAGAGCTGGGACATAGCCATGCAAAGTACCAACATATATTTCAAACAGTTACATTTAAAATAAAGGATAATAAAACTATGTGACCTATTAAGGCAGTTGCATAAATATATGAGCATAGAAACATGGCAAGATGTATAACTAGGCAATGTAAATTTTATTGATGTGTTTTGAGAAAAAAATTTGGTAATATTTTACTATATTTGTATTTCCAACAGATTTTCTCCTACAGTAGTATTATTTATATAATCAGAAATATATTTTTGAAAATATAAACAAACATGAACAAGATTTCTCAATAAGATGGAGTAATGAATTAAAACTAGTAAGATTAAATATGACGAAAATTAAGATAAATGCCTACATTTATTCCTAATGTGCATTATAGGATCTTGGCTTAAAGAAGACCTATAAGAAAAATAACTTGGATACAAGCATAGTATGAGCCAATGGTGGCTACTATAGCAGTGCTAAAAGAGTATGTGAAGTTGTAGGCATACTTCCAGAAACAAAACATTCAGATGAAGAAAAATACTAGGATTTATGATCTTCATTGTTTATGCTACCTAGAGAGGAACTATTGGTGTTATTTCTCTGTACTATATTTCAAAAAGATATTAACAAACTAGAAGGCATTCACAGTTAGGGTACAGGAAGACCAGTCTAGAAACCAAGGCAAATGGGAAAGATATGGGAAGAAGAAGAAACATGAGGAAGCATGATGCTTGTCAACAAACGTATAAAGATCATCCTGCTGACGAGGACCTAAAAAAAAAAAAAAATGCAGATTTGCTAATGTCATGATTGTCTGCCATTTGTTTTGGTTCTGTATACTGGAGCTATATGACACACTTCCACCAGTAAGGGAGACTTCTGCTGGTAGGGATTATCCCCTGAAGGTTTAATTTAGTGTCTCCCTTTGTGGGAGCGATAGGAGTGGGGGCTAAGCATTTACGATTTGAAAAATACAACTAGATTATACATTGATACACTTCTCAGTGATTGTAGTGGTGGTTGAATTTCTACTTGGCTCATTGAGATTACCTGCTTTAAGCACTTACTCTACGCCAAGCATTCTATTTAGCACTTTACATAAATTACCTCATTTAACCCTTATAAAACGCTATGATATAAATATTGTTTTGCTTACTTTACAAATGGTGATACTGAAGCTTAAAACAGAGATTAAGTATCATATAGCCAATAAATTCTAGAATTAGGATGATTAGGATTAGGATTAGGATCTATCTGAATTAGGATCTATCTGAATACAAACTTTATATTTTTAAACATGATGCTATAGATAGGGTAAACAGAGGGTACAATTTGGCTGAATATTATGGATTTCCTAATTAGGAAACCAGGCATACATTAGATAGAGGTCCTTTCAAAGTAATCCTAAAACGAGTTCAAGAGAAAACTTCTACACCACATGATTCTGAGTAAGAAGTAGATTAATTCTGTTTCAGTTAGGAAGTCTTTAACTATATGTAACAGAACACCTGTATAAAAATGTTTTTAAAAATAATGACATCTAATTCTCTCACATAAGAGATTCCAGGACTGATATACTAACCCAAAATGTTCTAAAATACCCAGTATGAGGCAGTCTATGTGTATATGTATTTATTCACCCCGACAGGAAATATGAGGGCTTCTAGATCAGAGAACACACTGCTTCTTCACAGAGCATCTTGCACAGGTTCCCCATCTCCCAATTGTTCATAAGGCAACACACTATGAAGCCTGCTGCCACCTGTGCATACAAGGGAGTGTTTGCACCACAGGAGAGGAAACGGAAATTATGTCTCAAAGTTTATATAGGACAGATGGTTACTTTGTCCCTTCTCCTCTCTGGAGAGACAGAGGGCCCTTATCTTTTGCTCTGGAATGTAAACAGATCCTCTCAGGGAAGAGGAGGGGAGGGTTCCAAGATTTTATTATCCTTAAAATGTAAACAACTGAGTGCAGGGAAGATGAGTGTCTAAATCTCCCTGGAGCAATCCCCAATCTCTAGTTTCTTTGCCGTTCAGTCGTGAAGTCCAGCCTCTGCAAAAAGGTGAAAATATTCATGGAGCGTTGTCTTCCCAACACCCAGCCCTCTGCTTGCTGCACTGTCCTCCTCATACTAACAGGGAGGTCTTGCCCTCGGGAGGTCTTGCCCTCGGGGTTGCCATAGTTTCACATTTTCACTTATTTTCCCACGAAGGAAAGGCCAAGCAGAACAAATAGCATTCTACTTGGATGTCTACCTCTTTCACTAGGAAAGAAAATCTTTCCCAGAAGAATCCTAGTGGAGTCTCGTTATAACTTACTGACTCGGACTGGATCACATAGTCATTGCTAGAACAATCAATGTCAAAAGGGAAATTTATTGCCATATTTGGTATAGATTAGGTACAGGGAAAATGGGCATTCAAACAAAATTAGGTTCTGATTGCAGTATCTGTTGTGTGGGAAGATCTGCTACAACATCTAAGATTCCTTCATTCATTCAATACACTTTTAGGTGGCACCTGCTATGTGCCAAGCATGGTTAGTCAGAAAAAAAATGCAAAACTGAATGAGAGAGTCTCCAACTTCAAGGGGATCACAATCTGGTGATAGAGACAGATATTTATAAATCTTAGAGTACATGAGGCTACATAACACAAAACAAGTATTAAATATTAAACATTAAATATTATATTTTATTTAAAGAATTTTTATCAAAATATTTTCAAATGCAAATTTTTGTAAATGATTTATTGACCTTTATACCTATCTATGGCACTTTAAATTTGACTAAATACAAGGTAATTACAGGCATGAAATTACATCATACAAATGTTAATTATATAGTGTATGTAACAAAATTATTGGTAATTATGTGAAGAGACAAGGCATAGTTGGTTGTTACTACACCAAATTACCGATTTGTTAACAATAATAATTGTAAATTCAATAAAATAATCAAGGTAGGCCGTTACACTTTTAGTGATCTCAGAATGTGAGTTATGTTACAGGGGAAGACTGTGGAATGTACATCTGTGGGAATATTTTGAACTAGGAATAGAAACACCAGTCAGCAAATAAATCATGGTACTTTGAATATATTTGGGCATTTTCTGCCAGTAAGTAGGGGAGGGGTGAGGTGACCTCACAAAGTCCCTTAGTATTAGATCTGACATTTTGCTGTAAATAATTAATGAATTTATTTTGCTTCCTCGATAAGTTTGACCAGCAGTGGATAAATCAGGCTATTTTTTTTTTTAGTACAGAATAAAATGCATATTAGAGCTATTGATCTGTGATTCTACAAAATACAGTTGAACCTTACAGCCGTCTTAGATTTTACATATTTAAGCTTTCCTGCCCTCGGGCAAACATATGTTGGACTTTAATATTTTATCATTTTTTTTCCTGCTCTGCATTTCCCTTTATATTCATTTTTTATGTTGCCCGTATTAGTGAGTTTGCCAAAACAGGAATTGCAAGACTCAGAAAGAGTATTAGGATGAGCCCCCAAAGTATGTGGTATTTGAAAAGCTGGTATTACTTAGCAGTTGAAATAGAACACCATTTTCCAAAGTCTGGGGGCTTGAAAATACAGTTGGTAAATTTAAAAAGAAAAGTTTTTCCTCAGTTTACTTCAGCTCCTTATCGTATATATTTGGGCATATCTGCAATTTCAATAGGAGGTTCAGGCTCCGCTTGCTTCCTTTCTGTTTTCACATATGACAACAACATAACTTTTTACTGTATTTTAGAGTTTTTGAAGTCTTTTCACATTATTTTAGGTAGTCTCCACTCAACCTTATCAGTTCAGTAGGACAAGTATTATTCTGATCCTTTAAAGATGAAGAAACTTAATCATAAGACCTCTACAAGGGCATATAGTAGGTATGTGACAGAAGTGGAACTAAAATCTGGGGCCTCTGAGCCTTAGACAAAGGCTTTCTCACTATATTGCATGTTAAGACAGACTCTTAAGGCAATGCAATAAAATGGTAAGCTATAAGAGCTCCCTGGCATCACTTTCTACTATAGATGATCCCTGAGCAAGTTAGTTTATAATGATGGTGTTGTTGAATGGCCATTATAGGTTGATGGAGAAATTATCTGGGTTAGCTACTATCAGTAAAATGTGGGAAGTGAAGTAAGCAGAATACACTGGGATTTTAACCAGATGATGGTAAGGTTTTAGAAGGTTGAAATGACACATAAACCTTTTAAGGTTATTCCCTCAGCAGGGCCCTCACCTTATCATAATGGGATTACAATGGGAAAAATGCACAAAATAAAGTAAATATGACATCACAAATGGTCTACTTAACTCTATGTTGGGGAAAGAATTGGAGAGGAGTTTGGGAAGAATCTATACCACAGACAAAAGGTAACATCATGAGAAAAAGAATTAAATAAAGAAAACTTATTCTGAGATGGCAAATTCCAGAGAACTTACGATATCGTCTACTGCCTGGTCAAATATACTTAGAATCAATGTGTAGACGGACTGTCACATTATCTTATATGTCACTGCATGAGATACACCTTTAAAAAGGTAGAAAGGGAAAGAAAATTCTGACACATGCTACAACTTGGATGAATCTCGACGACTTTATGCTAAGTAAATAAGCCAGACAAATACTGTATGATTCTACTTACATGAGATACTAGAATAGTCAAAATTATAGAGACAGAAAGTAGAATGGTGGTTGCCAGGGGCTCAGGAGAGGGGGAAATTAGTGTTTAATGGACACACAGTTTCAGTTTTGAAAGATGAAAAGAGCTATGGAGATGGATGGTGGTGATGGCTGCACAACACTTTGGATGTATTAAATAACAGTGACCTGTACACTTAAAAAGGTTTAAGATGGTAAATTTTATGCTATGTGTATTTTATCACAATAAAAATAATTGGAGCTTCCCTGGTGGCGCAGTGGTTGAGAGTCCGCCTGCCGATGCAGGGGACACGGGTTCGTGCCCCGGTCCGGGAAGATCCCACGTGCCGCGGAGCGGCTGGGCCCGTGAGCCATGGCCGCTGAGCCTGCTTGTCCGGAGCCTGTGCTCCGCAACGGGAGAGGCCACAACAGTGAGAGGCCCGTGTACCGCAAAAAAAAAAAATTGAAAAAAAGTAAATAGAAAAAAATAGAGAGACAGAAGTATGAAGGACGAGAGCTGCTTTCATTTCCTTCCTACATACAGATATTAATAAATAAGATATTATTTTTTTTTAAGGCGTAAAGGGAGATTCTTGCTCTCTAGGTGCAGGTGCCCTGTGGAGATGGTCCTAAGGTCAGAGCACTTAAAGCAGCCTGCTACCTGGATCATTCTTCATTCCCCTTAATATGTCTCTGAGAAGAGCTTGGATCCCAGGGTAGGAAGAGAACACAGAGCCATGTTGAAAAGTGCTAATGTAGAAAAGTGACTATATGAACATAAAAACTGGCATGTAGCCTCATTTGTTTATTCAGTGTGCTCGAGTGCACTTTCTAATTGGCACAGGGGCTATTTAAAAGGTAAGCGATTTTCACATAATGCCACTTTTAACAGGGTGGAGATATGCCTACTGTATAGTTCACATTCTTATTAATAATCCCATTTCAAGTTTGTCACTTAGGTATTTATCTAATACTGGGTTTTATTAATTTATCTCTCACTAAATCTGGGAACATTTGCCTCCCCACCCAACTTTGAATGAGTTTTACCATCTTAAATTTACTCTTCACTTTGAAGAATGAATGAATGAATGAATGAAGCTTGTGTCAAGCTTGTTAAAGTCAGAGTATGGACGCTCTGCTCCATTACATCATCTCCCTTTCACGGCTCAGTCCACCCCAGGAAAGATTACTGAAAACTCCTAACTACCAAATCCAACAGACACCTTCTACTCTTATCCATTCGTGTAGACACTTTTATACTCTTATCAGGATCTCATTGGAGAATTTAAATTTATTAAACATCTTTTCATTGAAATCTTTTCTCTGTTGATTCCTGCCTCACTTTTCTCTACATATCTTCCACCTGGCATAAGAACCTGCTCTTTATCAATCTTCTTTTGGGCTCCTCAGGTTCACCCAGCCCCATAATATTAATATTTCCCAGGGTTTAATCTTCCTTTCTCATTTCACACACTTTACCTAGCTGAGCTCACTCACAGAGATTCAAGTTGGGAGAAAATATTTTAGTCCAGAAACATTCACCACTTTCATAATCCTTGCCTGAGCTAAGCATGTATTTTTCCAGTTATATTCTGGAAAGTCCAAAGATACACTATTAAACTCACCATATTTCCCTAATACTGTTTCTCTGTCCATGTATCCAAATTTATTAAGTATTCTCACTTTTATCGTGGTAGGCGAGAAGATATTACTCTTCATGTAATCAAAATAAGTCAGTATTTTTACTCCTTATTTATTTTATCATTTGTAAAGTTATAGAATACTTTTAAAGTTTTCACAAATAGTTAATTTTATTTTTTCATGTTATATGTGTGCTTACTAGTCAATATTTAGTTAATACATATCTGATATGTGGTAGAATTTAGATTGAGACTTGAGCTAATTATAACTTAACAATGAGGTTTTTAAAGAAGTAGCTAAACCTCATCCACCTTAAAATTTTTCAACAGCTATGTTATCTAAAATAAGCAAATAAAAGCAAGATAAAACGTTAGTGTTCTCTAGACCATATTGCCTCAGTTTAATTCTTAGCATCACCCCCCAGTTAGGCCTCTGAAACACAAGCAAAAGGGTCTAAACTGTAACAATTTCCCTGGGTCACCCAGAAATTTTATATGGACTTTTCAGAGCGGAGCCTGAGGCAGGGATTTGCATGTACATGATTTACTGAGGAAGTGCATTTCAGGATAAAGCAGCAAAAAGTGAGGGGGAAGAGCCAAGTAAAGATGTAGTCCCAAGTAAAGACTTGACTCAACCTGATGGTGAGCAGCAGAGTGGCACAAAAAAGCTCTAGACTGTAAGTTGCTTTATAACTGTCCCAATTTAGAGAAGGTATTTTGTGCCCCCTTATCATATAATCACCAGCTAGATGAGATGATGGTTACTCTCCAGGCTTCTCCACATGAGGCTGCACCCATCAATCAAGGGCCAGTCTAGGAAGAGATCACATGTGTCAGATGTTAGCCACCATCTAGGCACTGGCTGCAGTGAGTAATGGGTTACTGGTCAGGGTACTAATGATATCCACTGCACTCATCTGAGTCAGAATAAAATCTATAAATGTGTGTTAATTAGTCCATTCATTCAACAAGTATTTATTGAGAGCATTAAACAAATGCTATGGAAGTTGTGAGGGAAAAATAAGATGTGATTCTTATTTTCAAAGTGCCTATAAATAACATCTTGCCCACAAAAGATAATCAACAAATTTTGAATTGAATTGGAGAGGACAATAAATATGCATGGAATGAATAAACACAGTCATTAAAACACCAAATCCTGTGGTAGTTTAGTGACTGGAGACACAGATACAAGAGGAAATGAATGAGAATAACTTCATAATTTTCATCCTAGAGGGTTTGGGAATTTGAATTTGAGAAAGAAAGGAATTCTAGGCAGAGGGATTAGCATGAGTAAAAGTACAGAGTAAGGTTTGGGAGCATTGTGTTTGGGTAAAAATAGGATGTGTCTGTTCTTGTGAGGTTTAAATCGTTTATGTTTGGGAATAGTGAGAAATTAATGTGGAAGGAAAGACTGGAGCACAATTCAGATTGTGAAGGGCCTCAAATCCAGACTGAGATGCTGAATGTTTATTCATAAGCAGTGGGTAGTAAGAGACATTTCTGAGGAGAGCAGATATAAATGTCATTTTAAAAGGATTACTTGATCATAGGCAAATATGAGTACGCACTTGAATTATTTACAGTTTAATGGCATGAGGTATGTCGTATTTTTATATACCACTGAGGAATACTGTAAGATTTCTAGAATCTTTAAAATTAGGGAGAAGTATAAATGACGTAGATTGTTAAAATAAGGCAGCTGTAATATAGAAACCAGAAGATCATTAGGATAAATACATCAGTGTCCAAAAACTAAGTTAACTTCAATATCTCTCCTCCACCACTTTTTAAACTGAAGCCTCCATTTGCATTTAGTGAATACTCATGGTTGAACAATTTAGGGAATGTGTTTTTCTTTCTTTCACACACAGCAAATCCCAGGTTTAAAGCTTACAAAAGCTATTTAAAATGAAGATTTAAAAATGTAAAACTGAATTCTCCCTGTTTCCAAATCATGCCCAAATTCTAGCCCAATCTGCATAGTTTTTCCTTTTTTTTTTAATTTTGGTAAACTACATATAACATAAAATTTACTATCTTAACCATTTTCAAGTGTACAGTTCAGTGATTTAAACACATTCGTTTTTGTTGTGCAACCATTGCCACCATCCATCTCCAAAACTCCTTGCATCTTGCCAAACTGAAATGCTATAACCGTTAAACATAATTCCCCATTCCCCTCCCTTAGCCCCTGGCAACCACCGTTCTACTTTCTGTTTCTATGATTTTAACTACTTCTAAGCACCTCATATAAGTAGAATCACACAGTATTTGTTGCTTTGTGACTGGCTTATTTCACTTAGCATAATGTCCTCAACATTCATCCATGTTGTAGCATGTGTCACATTTTCTTTTCTTTTTTTAATATTTATTTATTTATTTGGCTGCTCCAGGTCTTAGTTGTAGCATGCGGGATCTTTGTTGTGGCATGTGGACTCTCAGCCGTGGCATGCATGTGGGATCCAGTTCCCCGACCAGGGATCGAACCCAGGCCCCCTGCGGGGAGTGTGGAGTCTTAACACTGGACCACCAGGGAAGTCCCATATTTTCTTTTTTTAAAGATGAATAGTATTTAATAGTATGTATATACCACATTTGGCTTCTCCATTCATCCTTCAATGAACACTTGGGTTCTACATTTTAGCTATTTTGAATGATGTTGCTATGAACATGAGTGTGCAAATACCTCTTAAAGACCCTACTTTCAATTATTTTGAGTATATACCAAAAAGTGAAATAGCTGGATCACATGGTAATTCTATCTTTAATTTTTTGAGGAACTGTCATACTGTTTTGCACAGCTGCTGTACCATTCTACACTCCAACAGTATGCAAGAGTTCCAATTTCTCCACTTCCTCACCAACACTTGCTATTTTCTGTATTTTTTTGATTAGTAGCCATCCTAGTGGGTGGTATGTCATTGTAGTTTTGATTTACATTTCCTTGATTACTAATGATATTGAGCATATATTCATGTGCTTATTGACCATTTGTATACATCTGTCATCTGGTGTCTGTGGAAGGATTGTTTCTAAGACTCCAGCAGATACCAAAATCCACGGATGTTCAAATCCCTTAAACAAAGTGGGGTTGTCATTGCATGTAACATATACATATCCTCCTGTGTACTTTAAATCATCTCTAGATTACTTATAATACCTAGTACAAGGTAAACAGTTGTAAATACAATGTAAATGCTATGTAAATAGTTGCCCACATGAAGCAAATTCAAGTTTTGCTTTTTGGGACATCCTGGAATTTCTTTTTATCAAATAGTTTTGATCTGTGCTTGGTTGAATTCACAGATGTGGAACCTGTGGATAACAGAGGACCTACTATATGTCCTTTGGAGAAATGCCTATTCAAGTCCTTTGCCCAGTTTTGAATTGGGTTGTTTTTGTAGTTGAGTTTTAGGAGTTCTCTATATGTTCTAAATATTAAAGTATGCAAATATTTTCTCCCATTCTGTGGGTTGCCTTTTTATTCTAATAGTGTCATTTGATGCACAATTTAAAAAAATTTTTTATGAAGTCCAACTTGTCTATTTTTTCTTTTGTGGCCTGTGCCTTTGGTGTATATCCAAGAAATTATTGCCAAATCCAGTGTCATGAAGCTTCTGCCTTATGTTTTCTCCTAAGCGCTTTATAGTTTAGGCTTCACATTTAGGTCATAAATCTATTTTGAGTTAATGTTTTTATATGGTGTTAGGTAGAGCCAACTTGATTCTTCTGCATATGGATATCCAGTTTTCTAAGTACCATTTTTGAAGACTGTCCTTTTTCCCTTCAATGGTCTTGATTCCCTTGTCAGAAATATTTTGACCTGTAGATGTGAGGATTTGTTTCTGTACCCTATTTTATTCCATTTGTCTATGTGTTTATCTTTATGCCAGTATTACACTCTTTTGATTACTTTAGCTTTGTAGTAAGTTTTTAAATCAGGAAGTGTGAGTCCTCCAGCTATTGTTTTGGCTGGTTAAAGATCTCCAGGCCAGATCTTTAAACTTTTAACTCCAGTCTCATAGTCAACTTCCTACTCAACATCTCTACCATGATGTCTAATAGTCATCTCAGACTTAACCAGAAAGTAACCAAACTCCTATTTTCTCAGCACTCCCCATTATAATAAGTGCCACCTCCATTCACTCAGTTGCTCAGGGTGGGAGGTTGGGGGTTGGGTGGCAGCCATTGAATGGGAAAAGATATTTGCAAACCATATATTTGATAAGGTGCTAATATTTAAAATACGCATACAACTCAACATAGAAAAAACAAACAACACAATTAAAACATGGGTAGAGGACCTGAACAGACATTTTTTTAAAGAAGATATAAAAATGGTCAACAGACACATAAGAAGACGCTCAACATCACTAATCATTAGAGAAATGCAAATCAAAACCACAATGAGATACTACCTCACACTGGTCAGACTGGCTATCATCAAAAAGACAAATAACAAGTGTCGGTGAGGATGTGAAGAAAAGGGAACCCTCATGCACCATAGGTGTAAATTGGTGCAGCCACTATAGAAGCAGCCACTATAGAAAACAGTATGGAGCTTCCTCAAAAAACTAAAAGTAGAACTGCCATACGATCCAGCAATTTCACTTCTGGATATTTAACTGAAGAATACAAAAAACTAATTCAAAAAGATACATGCACTCCAATGTTTATTGCAACACTATTTACAATGGCCAAGACATGGAAGCAACCTAAGTGTTCATTCATAGGTGGATAAGTAATATATATATAGATATATGTATATCTATCTATATATAAATATTATAAGTCAAATTTATCCAATAAAAAAAGAAAAAAAAGAGAGGTTCCCAAATTATAAAAACTTCAAGACATGCAAAACCTGAAAAAAAAATCTGTCATTGGAAGATAAGCTTTAGTTATAAAATATATACTGGTAGATGAATCCCTTAGCTGGAAGAAGAGGGAATGCCTCCTTTTTAAATAGCTATTCAGCAGAATCTACTGCTTTTCTCTCTTGTTCTACTCAGTATATTCTAAGATCCTTAACAGTATCAGTCCCTTGTGTGGCTAAATAAAAAATGATGGTAACTTGATTGCTCTGACTTCATGCTTTCCCATTTCTGCGTAATCATTTAAAAACTGACTTCTTCTGGCAGCTCTGCTGGGAGGCATAGAAACCTAAATAAACAAAGGAGACTAGGAAACATACAGACATAGAAAGCTTTGACATTTTGCGAAGAGGTTGAAAATTTAGCTGCACAGTTCTTATGTGTGACAAAGTAGGCTTACTCTAGTTGGTGATGGAGAGAGAATGAGGAAGGACCTTCCCCAGAAATCCAGTGAGCCCAGTGTAAGACTAAGAGTTATGACGTTAGTCTGATCCTTTATTGCTCTGTGTCTGTGAGTTTCAGATTCTGCTAGAAAATTAAATTGTGAGTGCTGACCTACTGCTTAAGATTTTGTAAGAAATGACTATTGACTGTGATGACCTCTGCAATAAGGCAATGTTGTTCCAGCATCTAGTCTGTGATATTACTATTATTATAATTGTTATTATTAACAGTTATTAACTGTTTATTCTATTAATACCAATTTCAAAGGGATCTAATTCGTGGAAAATTTAAAACTTCTGCTTGTCTTCATTTTTCTTTTGACTTTTGTGCATATCATTATTTATTACTCCATATATCAGAGTGTGACCTTGATAAGAAAAAAGACAAAAGCTAACAGGACTGGTTTTCTTTTGGCTGTTGAAAAGGGATTTTTTGAAGGACAATGGTGAAAGTTTTCCTTAAAATAATTTAAGAAATATAAACATCTAACAGGGTAGTGATTAGCACAAAAGCCTTCCAAAACACTTCCACAAATATGTCTTCACTTTGCCACATACAAAAGAAAACTGGAATTTGTTCAAAATTATGAATAATTCCTTAGCAGATAAGACATTTGGTACTAGGACGCAGCGCTCCAACCTCTCTGAAAAATGGCTTTATCTACCTGACCACTGACTTGTTAGAAGCAGCCAGGTATTTCAGGAAGTCAGCTTGATAATGACAGGCAGGCTGTCTTGGTTTGGCAGCTTTTATTCCTAAGGTATGGCTAGGCAATTCTGTAGCTCTCAGTTGACACTACCGTATAACTGGTAAACTCTCATTTTAGAAGAAAAAATACCCTCATTCAATTGACTTCGGGGGGTGGGGGCTTATTATGGCTACATACCAATGAACCATCTGTTTTGAAGGTTTCTTTTTCATCAAGGATGCTAACACTTAAGCTCTGATGGTTCAGGGCATTCTGTCATCATTAATTAATCTCCTATCGCTTGTTGTAGATGACTTGTTACTTTTTTTTTCTTAAACTTTTTCCATTCAATGGGTATTTGGCCTCTAAAGTGAGTTAACGTAATAGATCAAATTTGGTATCTCATCATAAAGCCATATTAATGCTCCTTCTTCCTTGTGACATGTCTCTAATTAGAAATTTTTTAAAAAAGCTTTTATGTCAGTTAGAGAAAATACCCGACACTAAAATTTTGTAATTTTTCCTTACAAATATGTGCTATATACTAATGTAGATGTTTTGTTTTTGCTTAATATGTGCTATCATTTATTCCACTTGTAAATAATTTGTTGTGACCATTAATCAGTGAATAAATGAACAGACTGAGAATTGCTGAGTTGTTAACTCAGGGTCAACCTCCAACTGTACCAGTCACTCAATGAAAGGTGTGTCACTTTGAGCATTTCTGCTACTAACAACAGTAATTAACATTACCACTGTGTAGAACAGTTATCATTTATTAAGGGATTAAATGTCTAAAGCACAGTGCTAAGAATGCTACATATATTATTTTATCCCAAAACTCTGACAAGAAGATATTATTATTCCCATTTTATAGAGGGGAAAACTGAAACCAAGAGAGATTATAAACTTCCTCAGGGTTTCACAGTTAATATTCAGAACTGATTCCTATGCAAGTCTTTCTGATTTTAAAGTCTCGGTGAGTCATCTAAGCTTTTATTTATAAGATAAATAAAATTGTGTAGGAGTAGACCATCTCTAAGGATTTCAATATTAGAATTTGATAATTCCCTTTCTATTTAGCATATGCTAACACATCTTTTGATCTATACTTTTAGAAATACAGAAATCTCAAGCACTTCTTTTATTTAACAGAGCAAAGTGGACTTAAATTTTCCAGCAATGTTTGATTTTGGATACAGCCAGAATGATGAAGTGTTTCACTCAGTTAAACTGACAGCTTAGACCAATGCTACTTATGAAAAGAGCAAGCAATTAATTTAATTTAGAATGTAGAGGGATAAATATTATTTTAAAGCTTAGACATAGTGCCTTTAGGATTCCATTGAGAGTTACTTTGAGTTTACTTTGTTTTTAAAATGATAAAAATTCTCTGTCATTTTAAATTCTTTTAGAGGCATATTTCACAGAGAATTAAACAAAATACTCTACTGTATTCAGCTGGTAGTGTTATTCCTTGACTGCCTATAATATAATGGGGTTAATGAGGCAATTTTTTCTACTGTTTATTATTATTTTATAATACTTAGTTTTACATCTGGAAACTTCTTTATTTGAGAATTTTCATTATTTTATATGTTTTATGTAATTTAATTTCTTTAACAAACATGTACTCATTGACCAATTTATGCTAGGCACTGTTCTAAATGTTGGGAAACGGCAATAAATAAAACAAACCAAAAAAACCTGCCTTAATAGAACTTATATTCTAATTAATAAAGGCTCACCTTTTAATAATAATTACATATACAGCTTTATAAACCAGAATTTTACCTTCTTCATAGAATCTTTTCTGAGAAACCCAGATCATACTATATTTTTCTTTCTAATCATTTACACATTGTTTGAATTAGAACACTTAAATATGCTGGTTTAACATTTTTCTTATATATGTCTTAACTTTCCAGCCAAATAAACTCCATGAAGATGAGACTATGTATTAAAACTTTATACCGTCTCTAGCAGTGAACACCTTTGTATGTGTTTCTTTATGTTCATGTATTTCTCTGACATCAGTATCCTAAATGTTGAGTTGAAAGATAGGTGCATTTCAATTGTATAATAATACTACCAATTGACTTCAAATAAAGCCACACAAATTTCTACCAATCAGTCATGTGAGTATCCATTTTCTCTCACTATGACCATCAGGAGATATTAACAAGCTCTTATTTTTCCTAATATTATAAGAAAAAAAAACATTTTAATTTCCACTTCCCTGATAACTTTTTCATGTTTTTTTTAGGAATGTTTACTTCTTTTCACAAATTTCTGTTTTTATCCTCTCTCTTTTTCAATTGGGGTGTCTTATGTTTTACTTGTTGATTTAAAGAGGTTTTTATTCATTTTGGACATTGACTCTTTGAAATGTATGTTGTAAATATTACTCATATTTTATGACTTGCACGTACACATTTAGTGTATGGTATCAGTGCAATGATGTTTTCAAAAGATCCGTTACCCATCCCTCCCCTAAAAACACAATTCATATTCAAAGTATTATAAGACAAAGCAGCTTATTTTATACATATGTTCAGTTCAAGGGGTTTTCATGACATATTTTTCAGGAGTGTTGATCCCTTTTGGGAACACCTGAAATCTATTCTTTAGGGTCAGCATCCCACTCTACAGATGAGATAAAGGAAGAATTTCGCTCTAGCCTAAAACAAATTTAATTACAGATTCATATCCTTAATAGTTGCCCTTCAAACTGAGTAGCACCTTGCCCCATCTCTAGTTAGGCCCAGTTGTCAAAATAGCATTTTAGGAATTCTATTATATAATATATTATCAAGGAATTATTATATTTTAGGAAAACCCAAAACTACTGGGTTGTTTGACAATGCATTTTTCGAATCAAACTGCTATCCCCTCCCACCCTTCCAAAGCTGTCCTGCCCAAGTGATCATGAGAGTATTTATTTCATGGATAATTCTCTGTCCTTCTGAGTTAACTTTCAATTAATTTAATTCTATGCTCCACTGAAATTAAAATACACTTCAGTTTGTGTCCACACAGTCTGGGACAACATTTCCACACCAAAGCCTACCCTGCCTTAGATTCCATCTAGGAAATGACAGGAGGGGGCCAAGTCAGGCTCTGCATGTATTACCCTATTGTTAAACACATGGCTTGTATTCAGTTTCCCAAAACTGATCCCAGCTCAGATTTTCTCTTTCCTTTCCTTTCCTTTCCCTCCCTTCCCATTCCTTTCTCTTTTCTTCTCTCTTCTCCTTTTTCTTTCTTTTTTCATTTTATCACTGACAACCCAGTCTTTAACTCATGACTTCCCACACAGCACTAACCAAGCAATCAAAATACAAATTCTACAGCAGTTTACAAATAAGAGCCAAGCTGTGGGACTTCCCTGGTGGCACAGTGGTTAAGAATCCACCTGCCAATGCAGGGGACATGGGTTTGAGCCCTGATCCGGGAAGATCCCACATGCTGCAGAGCAACTAAGCCCCGTGCTCCACAACTACTGAGCCTGGGCTCTAGAGCCTGCGAGCCACAACTACTGAGCCCATGTGCCACAACTACTGAAGCCCACGCACCTAGAACCCGTGCTCCACAACAAGAGGTTGGAATTCTAGGTTAGAAACATAACTCTGCTTTTGATTATCTGTGTGACATTGGACGATTTACTTCAATTTTCTAGGCCTCATCTTCCTCATCTTTAAAATAAGGAATATATGACCCATACCATAGGATTATTGCACAGATTAAATATTTAGTAATAAATAATATAGTAAAGCATTTAAAGGGTTTGGCACAGTGCCTAGCTCATACTGCTAAATAAAATGTAAGAATAAAATGGTAGTGGTCCAGACGTGGTACTGCCCACCAGAAAGACAATATCCAGCCTCATCTAACAGAACACAGGCACCAGTCCCCTCCAACAAGAAGCCTACACAACCCACTGAACCAACCTTACCCACTGGGGCAGACACCAAAAACACCAGGAACCACGAAAATGCAGCCTGCAAAAAGGAGACCCCAAACACGGTAAGTTAAGTAAAATGAGAAGACAGAGAAACACACAGCAGATGAAGGAGCAAGGAAAAAACCCACCACACCAAACAAATGAAGAGGAAATAGGCAGTCTACCTGAAAAAGAGTTCATAGTAATGATACTAAAGATGATGCAAAATCTTGGAAATAGAATGGAGAAAATATAAAAAACCTTTAACAAGGACCTAGAAGAACTAAAGTGCAAACAAACAATGATGAACAACACAATAAATAAAATTTAAAATTCTCTAGAAGGAATCAAGAGCAGAATAACTGAAGTAGAAGAGTGGATAAGTGACCTGGAAGACAAAATAGTGGAAATAACTACCGCAGCGCAAAATAAAGAAAAAAGAATGAAAAAAATTAAGGACAGTCTTGGAGAGCTCTGGGACAACATTAAATACACCAACATTTAAATTATAGGGGTCCCAGAAAAAGAGTAAAAGAAAGGGACTGAGAAAATATTTGAAGAGATTATAGTTGAAAACTTCCCTAATATGGGAAAGGAAATAGTTAATCAAGACCAGGAACCGCAGAGAGTCCCATACAGGACAAACGCAAGGAGAAACATGCCAAGACACATGTTAATCCAACTACCAAAAATTAAATATGAACAAAAAATATTAAAAGTAGCAAGGGAAAAGCAACAAATAACATACAAGGGAATCCTCATAAGGTTAACAGATAATCTTTCAGCAGAAACTCTGCAAGCCAAAAGGGAGTGGCAGGACATATTTAAAGTGAGGAAAGGGAAAAACCTACAACCAAGATTACTCTACCCAGCAAGGATCTCATTCAGATTCGATGGAGAAATTAAAACCTTTACAGACAAACAAAACCTAAGAGAATTCAGCACCACAAAACCAGCTTTACAACAAATGCTAAAGGAACATCTCTAGGCAGGAAGCACAAGAGAAGGAAAAGAGTTACAATAACAAACGCAAAACAATTAAGAAAATGGTAATAGGAACATACATATCAATAACTACCTTAAGTTTAAATGGATTAAATGCTCCAACCAAAAGACATAGATCGGCTGAATGGATACAAAAACAAGACCCGTATATATACTGTCTACAAGAGACACACTTCAGACCTAGGGACTCATACAGACTGAATGTAAGGGGATGGAAAAAGATATTCCATGCAAATGGAAAACAAAAGAAAGCTGGAGTAGCAATTCTCATATCAGACAAAATAGACTTTAAAATAAAGACTATTACAAGAGACAAAGAAGGACACTACATAATGATCAAGGGATCAATACAAGAAGAAGATATAACAATTGTAAATATTTATGCACCCAACATAGGAGCACATCAATACATAAGGCAAATGCGAACAGCCATAAAAGGGGAAATCAACAGTAACACAATCATAGTGGGGACTTTAACACCCCACTTTCACCAATGGACAGATCATCCAAAATGAAAATAAATAAGGAAACACAAGCTTTAAATGATACATTAAACAAAGTGGACTCAATTGATATTTATAGGACATTCCATCCAAAAACAACAGAATACACGTTCTTCTCAAGTGCTCATGGAACATTCTCCAGGATAGATTGTATCTTGGGTCACAAATCAAGCCTTGGTAAATTTACGAAAATTGAAATCGTATCAAGTATCTTTTCTGACTACAACGCTATGAGACTAGGTATCAATTACAGGAAAAAGTCTGTAAAAAATACAAATACATGGAAGCTAAACAATACACTACTAAATAACCAAGAGATCACTGAAGAAATCAAAGAGGAAATCAAAAAATACCTAGAAACAAAGGACAATGAAAACACGATGACCCAAAACCGATGGGATGCAGCAATAGCAGTTCTAAGAAGGAAGTTTATAGCAATAGAATCCTACCTCAAGAAACAAGAAACATCTCAAATAAACAACCTAAGTTTACACCTAAAGCAATTAGAGAAGAAGAAACAAAGAAACCCCAAAGTTAGCAGAAGGAAAGAAATCATAAAGATCAGATCAGAAATTAATGAAAAAGAAATGAAGGAAACTATAGCAAAGATCAATAAAACTAAAAGCTAGTTCTTTGAGAAGATAAAAAATTGATAAACCATTAGCCAGACTTATGAAGAAAAAAAGGGAGAAGACTCAAATCAATAGAATTAGAAATGAAAAAGGAGAAGTAACAATTGACACTGCAGAAATACAAAGGATCATGAGAGATTACTACAAGCAACTATATGCCAAGAAAATGGACAAATTCTTAGAAATGCATAACCTTCGGAGACTGAACCAGGAAGAAATAGAAAATATGAACAGACCAATCACAAGCACTGAAATTGAAACTGTGATTTAAAATCTTCCAACAAACAAAAACCCAGGACCAGATGGCTTCACAGGCAAATTCTATCAAACATTTAGAGAAGAGCTGACACCTATCCTTCTCAAACTCTTCCAAAATACAGCAGAGGGAGGAACACTCCCAAACTCATTCTATGAGGCCACCATCACCCTGATACCAAAACCAGACAAAGATGTCACAAAGAAAGAAAACTAGAGGCCAATATCACTGATGAACATAGATGCAAAAATCCTCAACAAAATACTAGCAAACAGAATCCAACAGCACATTAAAAGGATCATACACCATGATCAAGTGGGGTTTATCCCAGGAATGCAAGGATTCTTCAATATATGGAAATCAATCAATGTGATACACCATATTAACAAATTGAAGGAGAAAAGCCATATGATCATCTCAGTAGATGCAGAGAAAACTTTTTACAAAATTCAACACCCATTTATGACAAAAACCCTCCAGAAAGTAGGCGTAGAGAAATTACCTCTACATAATAATGGCCATATATGACAAAACCACAGCCAGCATCGTTCTCAATGGTGAAAAACTGAAACTATTTCCTGACGAGGAACTGGACAAGGTTGTCCACTCTCACCACTATTATTCAACATAGTTTTGGAAGTTTTAGCCACAGCAATCAGAGAAGAAAAAGAAATAAAAGGAATCCAACTCAGAATAGAGGAAGTAAAGCTGTCATTGTTTGCAGATGACATGATACTATACCCAGAGAATCCTAAAGATGCTACCAGAAAACTGCTAGAGCTAATCAATGAATTTGGTAAAGTAGCAGGATACAAAATTAAGGCATAGAAATCTCTTGCATTTCTATACACTAGTGAAGAAAAATCTGAAAGTGAGATTAAGAAAACACTCCCATTTACCACTGCAACCAAAAGAATAAAATACCTAGGAATAAACCTACCTAAGGAGACAGACAAAAGACCTGTATGCAGTAAACTATAAGACACTGTTAAAAGAAATTAAAGATGATACAAACAGATGGAGAGATATACCATGTTCTTGGATTGGAATAATCAGCATTGTGAAAATGACTATACTACCCAAAGCAATCTACGGATTCAATGCAATCCATATCAAACAACCAATGACATTTTTCAGAGAACTGAAACAAAAAATTTCAAAATTTGTATGGTAAAACAAAAGACCCCGAATAGCCAAAGCAATCTTGAGAAAGAAAAACGGAGCTGGAGGAATCAGGCTCCCTGACTTCAGACTATAATACAAAGCTACAGTAATCAAGACAGTATGGTACCTGCACAAAAAGAGAAATATAGATCAATGGAACAGGATAGAAAGCCCAGAGATAAACCCACACACATATGGTCACCTTATTTTTGGTAAAGGAGGCAAGAATATAAAATCGAGAAAAGACAGCCTCTTCAATAAATTGTGCTGGGAAAACTGGACAGCTACATGTAAAAGAATAAAATAGGAACACTCCCTAACACCATACACAAAAATAAACTCACAATGGATTAAAGACCTAAACGTAAGGCCAGACACTCTAAAACTCTTAGAGGAAAACATAGGCATTACACTCTATGACATAAATCACAGCAACATCCTTTTTGACCCACCTCCTAGAGAAATGAAAATAAAAACATAAATAAACAAATGGGATCTAATGAAACTTAAAAGCTTTTGCACAGCAAAGGATATCATAAACAAGGCTAAAAGACAACCCTCAGAATGGGAGAAAATATTTGCAAATGAAGCAACTGACAAAGGATTAATCTCCAAAATTTACAAGCAGCTCATGAAGCTCAACATCAAAATAACAAACAGCCCATTCCAAAAATGGGCAGAAGTCCTAAGCAGACATTTCTCCAAAGAAGATATACAGATTGCCAACAAACACATGAAGGAAGATATACAGATTGCCAACAATCACACTAATCATTAGAGAAAGCAAATCAAAACTACAATGAGGTATCACCTCACACCGGTCAGACTGGCCATCATCAAAAAATCTACAAACAATAAATGCGGAAGAGGGTGTGGAGAAAAAGGAACCCTCCTGCCCTGTTGGTGGGAATGTAAATTGATACAGCCGCTATGGAGAACAGTATGGAGGTTCCTTAAAAAAGAAACAAAATTGAGTTATTTGTAGTGAGATGGATGGACCTAGAGTCTGTCATACAGAATGTGAAGTAAGTCAGAAAGAGAAAAACAAATACTGTATGCTAACACATATATACAGAATCTAAAAAAAGAGAAAGGTTCTGAAGAACCTAGTGGCAGGAGAGGAATAAGGAGGCAGACATAGAGAATGGACTTGAGGACAAGGGAAGGGGGAAGGGTAAGCTGGGATGAAGTGAGAGAGTGGCATGGACATACATACACTACCAAATGTAAAATAGATAGCTAGTGGGAAGCAGCTGCATAGTACAAGGAGAGCTGCTTGGTGCTTTGTGACCACCTAGAGGGGTGGGATAGGGAGAAGACGCAAGAGGGAGGAGATATGGGGACATATGTATATGTATAACTGATTCACTTTGTTATAAAGCAGAAACTAACGCACCACTGTAAAGCAATTATACCCCAATAAAAATTTAAAAAAGAAAAATATGGTGGTGGAGATTGGGTGTGGTTACATCCAGGAACTCCAATTGCTTGGATGCACAGCTTCATTGCTAATTGATTTTTAGCTAAATAACTCATACATAGCAGTCAAAGGGAACATAGATTTTTGAAGAAAATGTTAATCTTCTAAAAGTTTAACGTGTGAAAAAATTCAAAATATTTTATTTTATTTATTTATTTTTAATTTTTATTTATTTATTTATGGCTGTGTTAGGTCTTCGTTTCTGTGCGAGGGCTTTTTCCAGTTGCGGCGAGCGGGGGCCACTCTTCATCGCGGTGCGCGGGCCTCTCACTGTCGCGGCCTCTCCCGTTGCGGAGCACAGGCTCCAGACACGCAGGCTCAGTAGTTGTGGCTGACGGGCTTAGTTGCTCCGCGGCATGTGGGATCTTCCCAGACCAGGGCTCGGACCCGTGTCCCCTGCATTGGCAGGCAGATTCCCAACCACTGCACCATCAGGGAAACCCCAAAATATTTTAAATGTAGTATATTGTAGCACAATGTTTGCTGAAGGGCAGTATGACATATTCTTTGCTTTCAAAGGAGATCATTTATCAGTTTACATATTCTTAATGTATTTAATTGTCCCTCTTATATATTGTATATGGCTTTTCACATTAATAATTTTATAGAAATCACTTAGTCCTTAATTCTTAGGGTAAGACTATGTAAAGAAATTGAGTCAATTTAAGATCAAATCAGGAAAAAAGTATTAAGTAAATTACAGTACAGGTTGAATTTACTGAATTCAAGGAGAGTGTTGACTTTCTCAGGCACTTTAATATTTATCCCCTTTTCTTACACAAAATTTAGAGAAGTTATGACATGGTTCTTGGCAGCATAGTCCTTTACCAGGGTATCATGCCTTTTGTGAGAAGCATGAGAAATATAAGAGTCAGAGTCTTGGGACCAATTACAGAATAAAGGACAGGACCTGCTCTCCTCTCTGCTATGTAAACACAGGAGTAGTGCCTTCTTAGATGGATGCTGGTCTTCTCTCTAAAACTGTAGTTTGATGTTGAAGAATTATAGTATGTCAATAACAGACCATTTTTCAGAGCCAGCCCTAAGCAAAATTGTGAAATAGATAGTTAGCTTTGCTACTTTTCCCCTCCTTCCTAATAATTATACTCTCTACCTGAGGCATATTTCTTTCTAGTCCCCATAGAGCAGGCTCTCTTAACTGTCATTAATTGAGAAAGCAAGATAATTCCCCTTAAAATATCAACTGTTCAATAGTAACATCTCCCAAGAGTATTATAAAGATTCTTGCTGACCAAAAGAATCTTCAATTCCCAAAGAACATTTCTAGAAGTGCAAGTTAGCACTATCATGAATGCTTATGTACGTATTTTGGGGCAGAGAAACTTTCTTAGTATCAGTGAAATTCTACAATATAGATATTATTTGCTGATAAAGCCAAGTCTAATAGTATGATTTTTCATCTTTTTAGCTTACTTTCCATCCTGAACAGATAAAAAGCACGCACGTGTGCACAAACACACACACACGTTTAGCTGTGGAGAAGATGAATCAGATCCACGTAAAGCTACTGAAAGTAAGCAAGACTGGTATTTCAGAAGGCAAGACAATGATTAAAAAGAGAGAGAGAGAGACTATTACAAACGTTGCTGAGAAGTCTAGGAAGATGAAGACTGAAGTTTGGATTTATAACTATGGAGGTTATTGGTGACCTTGACAAAAGTAACTTTAGTAGAGAGGTGGAGACAAAAGACTGGATGAGTTCAAGAGATAATTAAACAAGTGGAGCCCCAAAAATTCAGATATTTAAAAAGAGATTCATAAAGATTTGTGAGAGAGGACAGTAAAGAATTGGGCAGCATATGAAAGGAATATGATGTCAAGGGTTTTTTGACTGTTTTGCTTTAAAGATGAAGAAAACTATAGCATATATGTTTGCTGATGTGAATGGTCCAGTAGAGGAAAAGACAATGATGCAAGAAGTAAAACCTCTGAAGTCCTTGAGTAGGGCAACAGATGCCAGGATCTCGAGCAGACATGAAAAGATGTTAAGAGTGTGGATGATCTGATCCAAAGACACTGGGGAATGAGTAAGTGTCACATTTTCAAGCCACCGAAACAGAACTAAGGATCAGATAGGCCACCCCATAGAAATAACTTCAGAAACTTACCGCAGAAGTTTGATTCTAAAATAGTGTGTAGTTTAGAGTAGCCGAAGATATTTTCTAAGCCCACTGTGAGTGAAACAAGGGCCACTGTAGATGCATCTTCTTGCATTGACTAAGAGATAAATTTGGACAACTCAACTGGAGCTAAGATGGGTACAAATATTCCATGGCAATATTATTCACTTACCAGTTCAACTACCACTTATATGCATAAATCATTTCCCACTTGGTTCACATGCATCTATAGTTTTAGAAACAAATTTACTATGTAAATAAGGTATACCTGTGTTAAGCTCTGAACCTCTTAATTCCAAATCAGCTCTATTTTATGTACTCAGAATCATTCTTCATGGCCTAGCTCTAGTGCAGTACTCCCAAGGGGTAAAAACTGAATTATCCTGACCTTGAGAAAAAAAACCCAGAAATTTGTTTAACTCTATTTTTCAGCTAGATTTTTTTCCTTTCTTTACACTTAAAATTTCACTTAAAAATTACACCAGATAGCCAAGTAACAATTTTAATGACTATGAAGATAATATCTTCTTAGTGATTTATAAAATAATTTCACCAGTTCTATAATAATGCAAATTGGAAAACTGTGGAAGTAATTTACTCTTCTAGGTTTTACCTTCTTCAGACATTAGGAGACATAAGCCCTGATGATATTAATACATTTAGAAGGAAGTTGCTTACCAAATGCATATTGTTAATTTTGTTACATGGTTCAGCTTCATTTGACTATATTTCTCCCCTAAGGATGGTTTTTTGAAATGATGCCTCACAGCTATGAGCAATTCAGATTGTAAAATCTTTAATCACAAAGTAAAAATTTTTACACTTTTGAACCTTTAGAGTACATGTGGTGTATAATCTATCTATTTCAACCCTACTCTTGAATTCATTTGGTGTATTCTTTACTAAAGGTCAGCAATGTAACACTAATTGGGTCAAATTCCCTTAAGCACATTCTCATCTCCTTCTGATGTACAATACAATAAAATAGTTTTCATTGTAGATACAATAAAATTTTAAAAAATGAAATAAGGACCATAGCATTGAATATATATAAATTCTGGAATGTTCTTTCCGCTGGGATTCTTCTTGTGGCTTTTTTTTTTCCTTGCTCCTGTGGGTTTATCTGATCATTTTAACAAGAACATTCATTATTTTAAAGGAGGACATAGGTTTTCTATTTTATACCTCCATTTTATCACCCTTTAGTAATGAACTGTAAACGATCTATAATTGTCCACTTACAAATAATGCTTAACTATTCCTGGAAAAAGCATAATACTAAAATCCAGAATTAATTCATTCACCATGAATAATAAGTATTTCGCTTCCTGTTAGCATTTGTGGAATAAAGCACTTAGAAACAAATTCGGTTTCATTTCCTTTTAAAATATTTATTGGTAATAGGGAGAAGCTCCTTTTCCACAGTTTTTATGTGGGAGGCAGAGAAGGGGCTCTGCATACAATATCATTTTACCTCATTCTCCAGGTGGCAAAATACCTTTCCTTGCTCTCTGTTCTTCCTGCCAAGGACCCATGAAGTATACTTTTCCATTTCTCTTCCCTTAACCAAAACGCGTCAGCCCTTGACACACTCACACACACACACATACACATACACATACACATACACATATATATACATACATTAGTCACATTCATATGTCTTCCAGGTATGTAGACTGAAATACATAAGCTTTCTATATAACATGTGAATTTGGTCAAATACATCCACCACGGTAAACATGGAAATTATACAAATGTAGATGGTACTCACATCCATGAGCCATCCCTAAGAAAAGAAATCATCTTGTCATGAGCAGCCTCTGTGCTAAACAATCTATATTTGTTATTCTAGTTAGTCCTCACAACTGTAGTTATGAAAACCCCATTTTATAAATGATGAAATTAAAGATCAGAAATGTTACGCCATTTGTCAAGATTTAAGTAGCCCAGTTGGTGAATCAAAAGTTTAACCCAGGTCTACCTTACTGAGAGAGCTCACAGTGTTCCCATTTATTAATCCGTTCAACAAATATTTATCGATCATATATCATGCATCATGCACTGTGCTAGGTGCTGAAGTGTGTGAATGAATGAGACAGACAGGATCCAGGACCTCAAACACTTATCACCTAGAGGGGTCAAAGGTATTAAAAAAACAAAAAAACTAGTAGCACAAATAATCACTTAAAACAAAATTTGATAGTGATAGCACAAGGACAAATCCTGCCTGCAAATATATTAATTTGTTCTGCATGGTATTGGCCTGAAGAATGTTTTTATTTTTTGAATTAATTAGTAACGTTTAAGATTTTATACTCAGACATACACAGGCATATACACATGTACATACAGAAATCCAGATTCCCGGTTTATCTGAAAAAATCAGGTATGACTCACTGGGCCAGCATTCCTGCAAGACAATCGTTGGTTAGGGCTGAGAAGAGTTTGGTTCTTTAGATGATCATAGGCTCTCTGAAAAATCACGTTCTCTACCATTTCCTACTATCACCTTATTCCTTAACAAAAGCTTCCAGGCACTGTAGGTTTTTGAGCTATGATCCCTGATTAGATTACAGTTTTGGTAAATGTTAGGATCAGGTAAGATTAACCCAAATGAAATTACATATCTAAGTGAGGTGAGCAAAATTCTAAGATGACCTCCAAAGCATTACACCTCTTGAGTGTGGGTTGAGCCTGTGAATATGATAGGATGTTACTCCTTTGATTAGGTTAGGCTATATGGCAAAGGTGAAGGAATCTTGCAGATTAATAAAGTCCCTGATCAGTTCACTTTAGTCAAAAGGGAGCTTTTCTTGGGCTGGCTTCTACTAATCATGTCAGCACTTTCAGAGCGAGTCCAGAGTTCAGAGACTCAAAGCAGGAGAGCTACACTCCTGCTGGCCTTGAAGAAGCAAACAGCCATGCTTTGGATATAGCCATGTGGAAGGGAATGGTGGGTGACTTTTAGGAACAGAGGGTTTCAGTCCTATGGCCACAAGGAACGGAATTCTGCCAACAACCGGTGAGCTTGGAAATGCACCCTGAGCCTTAGATGAAATCATATCCCAGACTTATAACCTCATTGCAACCTTGTGAGAGCCTAAGCAGAACACTCAGCCACTGTGCCCAGACTCCTGACCCTTGGAAACTGTGTGTTGTTTTCAGCTAAACGAGGTAATTTGTTACACAACAATAGAAAACCCACAGATATGTTTTAAGTAAACAGGTGAAGAGAGCATTAAGGATGAGAAGCCGCAGTTTATGGAAGACTCTATGGCAGAGAGGAGGGAGGGCAGTGGTAAAGGTGTGTGTACATGCAGGGAGGGTGGACCAGCAGCCGCTGGGGCCCAGAACATTGCCTAGGGCCACATAAATCCTGTTGAGTGGCATAGACAGATCATGACCTCAAAATATCATCAATCAAATCTTCAAGGGATTTGACATACATATCCTGAAAAATCTTCAAGGAACTTTGGTGTTTACGGGTAATGATGAGCTGTTGCTTAGACCCCTGGATTATTTAATCAAATAATAACAGCTACCTCAAATTTAGTAGCACATCAGAGCAATGGTAAAAGTCAATATGAATAAGAGAAAGCAGTTCAATAAATAATTTCCTGAAGAAATTATTATCTTTTAGAGTTTTGAGAAAACAAAATCTTACTCCACTTCAAAAATAACAAAACTTAATGTATTATGTTTACTTATTTCACAAATAAGTACTGAATTATAATTTTATCATACGATCTGGGATGAAGAACAATAACATTTTTCACATCAGAACATTTGATGAAAAATAGTAAATATATATTCAAGTATTTATGTTTCCTGAAGGCACATTATTTAGTTATACAGTCCCAAAAGTGATTAAGCTTATATTTATTTCATAAAATGCTGCTAATTGCTTTTCGATTGAGATTCAAGTTCCCAGTCCCCAAACTGATTAATAGAAGAGAAAGAAAATCAACTTTTTGATACACATTACCTAGATAAACCCCAAGTAGTATATTAGAAATTATATATAGATATGAAATATCATAAAGCAGGGAACCAGGAAACAATATTTGAACCATCTTTACACTCTCCTTTTCTTTTCCCTTTCCAACCAGTTATTTGGTATATGCTACAACCCAGACATGGTGCTATGTCATGAGAAGAATCAGTAAAGCATGGTCTCTAGCTTTCAGAAGCTCACAGTGTGGTGGATTTATGGCCCAAAGGTCCTGGTTTCTGAATGGTTCATTACAGCTGAACAAATATTAGTTGATTTATTTCAGGGGAAGCTCTCCAGCCTTCCTATTCCTGAATTTGGAGAAAAAAAATAGATTCTATTCCAAAAGGAATACATTATTCTTTGAATTATTAGTATATATATACATATCATGTATTTCATGTATTTCTTGTATGTGCACTTGTGCATGTTTAAATCTGAAACTGCCCAGGAAACCTGCTTTCTTTATGCTCCACCCAAATTTACTGGCTTAGAAACATCCCAGCCTTGGTTATGGAGAAGTACTTTATCATATTTTTACGTTTCTTTGTATAAGAATCAAGTTAAAAGGAAGGAAAGAGACAGAGAGAAAGAGGAAGGAAGGAAGGAAGGAAAGGAGGGAGGGAGGGAGGAAGAAAGAAAGAAAGGAAGAAAGAAAGACAGTTACATAAGATGAAACAAAAAGTTGAAATTGTTGTGTACGTTTTATAAAAAAATCAAGTTCAATTAATCTATTCATTTCTTCCATTCCATTCTGTTTCGTTAGATTTAGCAAATGTTTGGGGATTTTCTAAGTATCAATGTATGACATTAAGAATATAGAGGTAGGGCACAGTGCCTGGCTACCAAAAGCTTGCAGTTTCATATGGGAAAACATTAAACAACGTCAATACAATTGAAAAAGTGGTAATATCAAAATATACACAGGATGACATTGAGGTACATAAGGGAAGGTCTAAATCAGATTCAAAACATACAGGGAAGGCTGCCTGGAGCAGATTATATTTGAGCTGAATCTTGAAGAATAATTAAGAACTATTCAGTTAGAAAAAAGCATTGGAGGAGAGACAACTTTAGTGATTGGCATATTAAAAGGCATAGAAGAAAGAATGCATAGTGAATTCTAGGTCCTGAAATTCATTATGAAGGACCGAGTGAGGGGTGCATACACAGGAATGCCAAAGGAGGAGACTTGTCTCGTGAGCAGCACAAGGAGAGGCGTCCCGTGCTGTGAAAGGATCTCAATATTATTATCCTTAAGGCTCAATATTATTATCCTTAAGCCTATAAGAAGTGTCAACTCTGATTCTTTGTGTCTAGATTTACTAGCCTCAAGAGGCAAACGACAGAACATGACCTTTCAACGTTCATTTTCATTCCTGGTTATATAAATTACTCTCCCATTTCCATTTTCCCACATTTAGTCTTCTGCTTTGAGAGTACTGCCAGGTAATTGCTCTACTGAGTAAAATACAGCCGTATGAAAAGCAGGTTTTCTCTAAGAGGAAAATGCAAAAGAATTCAATGAAAGGAAGAACAAACAGATTGAGATGATTTATTTGTATCTGAACTCAGATCCTATCTGCTTCTTGTTTAAAAGTCTCTGCTTGCTTTCCACCTTCCAGAGCAGGAAGGGTACCTCCACGGCTCCCCACCTCCCTAACCCCACCCACCATCTGACCCATTTACCCCTGCAAGCTCGTTACAGTTTGCTTTTCCTGTCTTGCCTCCACACTGTCCCCACCAAACTTCATTTTATAACCACTCTTGGTGGGTCACTATTGCCCAGCAAGAAATATATCACACACAGGTCCTCTCTTCATGACTTTAACCATGCTTTTCCCTAGGCATAGAATGTCTTTCTCCATTAGTCTACCTGGAAAATGATTTTCTCAGGCTTCAAGAGCTGGCACAAACATTACCTCATATCTGCAGCTTTCTGTAATTCTCTTTTAATTCCCAACCCTCTAATCTTATTCAGAAAAAATTGCTTCCTCATCAGTCCTCCCATTGTATGACTCTACCACTTTTCATGCTGCATGACACTCACTGGTACTTGTGCTTCTGTCTCCCTCACGGATCATAAGGCCCTCAAAGATAAAAACTGTCTCTTATTCATATTCATATCCTAGCAACACCCACTAATTGTTAGATGCCCAATGAGTACCTGCTGAGTTGAACTGAAACGAAAGCTTGTCGCAAACAGTGAGTTCTCTATGCCCGTGGGTTTTATTTATTTTGATAACCTACTGAGAAATCAATCATGCAACAATTTGTAAGAATCACAAAGGGGGCTTCCCTGGTGGCGCAGTGGTTGAGAGTCCGCCTGCCGAGGCAGGGGACACGGGTTCGTGCCCCGGTCCAGGAAGATCCCACATGCCGCGGAGCGGCTGGGCCCGTGAGCCATGGCCGCTGAGCCTGCGCGTCCGGAGCCTGTGCTCTGCAACGGGAGAGGCCACAACAGTGAGAGGCCCGCGCACCGCGAAAAAAAAATAAAAATAAAAAAAAGAAGAATCACAAAGGAAGCCAAAGGAGTTTAGCCCTACAGTAATCTCATTATTTTACAGAAATGAGCAGGAGTGGATATGCAAGTTACCTAGATTGGTTTTGTTGTATGTATTTAGTATTGTGATTTCCCCACAATTTAGTATTGTGATTTAGTATTGTGTTATTTCATAAAATAACTTTTTAAAAAGGTACTTACAATTAAAGAGCAAATTTTAAAATAATAATGTAATTGTTATTAAAACCTATTTTTTTCATTTAATAAATATTTATTCAATACAGACTTAGCTGAGGCACTGGCCTTGAGCTCTTTAATTTCTCATGGACCAAATCATTTAAATCAGGGCAATAAATTATTTTAAATAACTTGATAGATATCAGCAAAGAACCAATTTTATTATAATGCTACATGCAAAAATTATTTAGAATTATTATATAAAATAAAAATGTTTTTTTAATCAAAACTTAGAATGGCATCCTAAACTCCAGGAGAAATAAATACTTTCTTAGAGTGAGATGAAGAAATAAAAATTTCCTATTTTTCAAGGTCAAGGATTATAAACTCTAAAGATTCATATAGGAATGGATAAATCAACATATCCCTCTATGACATTCCTGAAAAATACCTATTTGGACAATGTAAATGAAAATTGAGCTGTCATTAAATAATGCCCTGGATAAATCTCAACAAATTTTAATCAAAGCTTGGAGAGAATTCTTTTAAAGCTTTCCAATATTTCCAGGGATGATATAGATATATATTGTTTCCATACCTCAAATGCTATGGAGAACCACTTATTAATTCAGTCTAAATCTTAACATTGGATTCAATTTTCTAGGTATTTTTCCTTGGATGTTTTAGGGTTTGGGAGAGAAGGAAGATCTGGATTTTTAAAAATTGTCTAAATTCCTTATTTTAACATATAACAGAAATACAACATAATTCAATAACATTTCGAATTTTGAAAAAAGGACTATCTTCTTACCCTTTTCTTCTTAGTTTAATAACACAGTAGTTTGACGGAACAAATGTTTAAATACTGACTCACACATCAAAAAAAAAAGTAAGTTGTTATACAATGAAATAAGCATATTTGTAAGAGAGGTCTTAAGAAATTAAATGCTACCAACTCCTCAAAACACTGACCTCTCCAAAGCAGACATCAAGAAGCAATTGCTTTTAGCTATTACAGTCAGCTCTTTGTATCTGCGATTGTGAAACCTGTGGGTTTCACAGAGGGCCAATTGTACTAGCCATAAGGGACTTGAGCATCAGTGGATTTTCGTATCTGTTGGTGGTCCTGGTACCAATCCCCTATGGATATTGAGGGACACATATACTTGTTTTCAGCAATTCTAACTTGTTAGTAGAAGGTGAAATACTGTTTCTACACTCATAAAGACTAGTTTAGAAATCTGTTTAAATACTACAATGAGAAACATTTGAAATAATGACCCTAATTTTCAGTAGAGGAAACTGCTTGTTGCATTTTATGGTATTACTAATTCAGTGGGTAAAAATGAGAAGCTAGACCATTGTGAGTAAAGTCGCAAGACCACGAGGCCATGATAGAATGGACTGCTGTCCAGCTGTTCTTGCTATTTCAATGTACTTAGCTTCAGAACCAATACTCATCATGGCATGCTTCATTGATCTAAAAAAAACCCAGACTGCCAGCCATTTCTCCAGCAAAAATAGGTTTATTACCGAATAAGCAAAGAATTGCATTGTGGGGTCTGCAACCATGGTGAGCCATGTGCAAGGGCCCCATGGCAAGGGAAGATGGGAAAAGGAAGTTGGGAGGGCTATAGTAAACGAAGAGTTCATGCTTTTCATTGGCTGAGCTGTTGCCAGGAAAGAAAAAGAGTCTTTCTTCTTCCTTTTGCTCTCTGCTATCTTTTCAGGTGTGAAAGCTCTTCCTTCTGGCCTCCCAACTCTATTTAATTGAAGTTTCTGTTTATTAACTTTTTACAGGTTTGATACCACAAACTAGCCAATATGCATTCTCATTGGTTAGGCAGCCTCTCTACCCCTGCCTCACTTATTGTTAAATAATTTGACTATCACCTCTGAATAACATCCTATTAAATTAAGGCATATTAGTTTCATATTTATCAGGAACTGTACAAGGCTATACATGTATATATATGTGTGTATATATATATGTACATGCATTTATATAAAATTTGTACACATACAAATAGTATATTCATGAAACATATATAGGTATATATCTTATATATGTTCAATATTTGTATTTATTCCTTAGATCATTCCTACAGGTTAATTTTTTCTTATTTTAAGATAGGAAGCCTGAACCTGAGAAAAGATAGTGTCTCTGTGTCACTCTCTAAGTAAGTGATGCAACTACATTTCAAACTCAAAACTTATGCTCTAGGTATTAACAACAATCTCTCTCCAATTTATGTTCGGTATATAACAAAAATCATGTTTTGCACTATGTAAAATTACATGGATATTTTATCATAGTGCTAAGCCTGTGTTTGCTGAAACCTTCCTCCCGTCCTGCTGGAGATCCCAGGAGACAACCACTACAGGTGGTTGTGGTGGACCCCACAGGATGTCTCAAGAAGTATTTGGTCCCAGCCATTTGAAAGCCATGGAGAGTTCTGATCAATCCTTTGGGATGTCCACACAATGCAGAAATTTATCTGAACCCACTTACACTTGCTGCCAACATATAACCCCAACCTGTCCCCCAGTAAGAATCACTTGACTCAGTAAAGTGCAATTGACAGCTGCTGCTGGCATTGTTATCCCCACCGCAGCGGGCAATACTCAGCCACTAGAACCCTGGTCCTACACTGCAATTGCTATGCCTTGCTTCCAGATTGCAGCTGATTCCGTCAGTTCATATAACCTGCCTTAAGGACACAACCAGAACCAAGGATATGATATCTCTCTTCCCTGTTTATATAGTCACTGCCCAGAGTCCAAGCCTTTCAGATCATTCAATCAGCTCTTCAACTCTTATCCCCACAATGCTGTAAACACATTTTCTCTTGACCCAATGTCTCATTCTAATCTTCTCTCTCAAATCTTCCACAATGACCACTGATATTCCCCTAAATTATCTGTAATTCAAAAATGACCTTAACTGAAACCTAGATGTCCCCAGAAAACACAATTTCCCCTTTATCCTACTCAGGCAAGTTGTTTTTATTTTGTTGTCTGTTTGTTTGTTTTCCCTCCCACACCTCTAATGTTTAAGCATTGGGCTAGGCAGTGGGATTTGTTTCCTCCTGGTTTCCAAAAGCTGTATGTGAATCCCCCTATTCTGGAACTTTCAGATGCATATCATCCAGCTTCAGCACTCTCCCCTCCTCCACCCTCCAAGTCCTCCTTGAAGACTTCAGCACAATCTTCATCTTCACCTTAGCTGCTTTAATTATCCAGGTGAATACAATGGCCACATGGACAAACCATCCAACAATCTAGACTCTGTGTTCTCTGAACTTCCTAATGATCTCCTCCACTTCACCTAAGCCACCTACCCCCTCAATCATAACTTGAACTCTGCCATCTCAGGAAACTCAACCACTCCTAAAGTACCCATTTCAGATATCCCACTCTGACCACAACATCCCAATCTTCCAGCCACTTGCCGGGTACCTCCCTCCGTCCCCTGAAGCAGTTATTCATATAACTCATTGAGATCACCAGTCCATTATCACTATCATTTTTACTATATCTAGCAGACTTTCAGGCTTAAAATCTTTCCCTACACAGGTTCAATTCTACAGAGATTTATTTCTGTTACCATGTTGCAGATATAACTAATTTCCCTGTCCTTCCTTTATCATTATAGCCAAACGAGAAAATCACAGCTCTAGATGAAACTATAGAACCTCTCTTAAAAGAGCTTTCTACAGTTTTTTTCTTCACATTCACTCTGCAGTTTACTCCAATCTGCATTCTGACCCTAACACTCTAAAAAAATTGCTCTTGTAAATGAAATCAGTGACACCCAAATAGTTAAGTTACAGGAAAACTTGTTTGATTTTTCAGGCAGATTCAACAAGCCAACCAAAAGTTTCCTATTCTTGAAACACCTCCTTTTCTTTGTTTCTTTAACAGAATATTTTCCTATTTTTCTTCTTGCTTCTCAGGAAGCCCCTTCTAGTGATACTTGCCAACTACCAGACCTTTAAATACTGGAATTTTGTAGAGCTCAGATCTAAGCTATCTACATATTTGAATTTATCGTCTTTCCTTAAGTGTTTATATTTTCTCCTATTCCTTTAAAATCATGAATATAAATCAGATTTATATTTCTATCACAACTTCTCTTCCAAGCCCTAGACCTATAGCCAAATGCCTAATGATACACTACTCGGATATTTCACAAATTGTGTATTTATTTAATTAATGATTTACCTTTAATCTGCCTGAAACTGTTAGATAATAAAAAAGGCAATTAGCTCATGCGTAATCATTTGAATTTCCTGTCACAAATTCTAAAAGTGAAAAACTCCATGAACAAAATATTTTTAACACTCAGTTTATTTCCCTGAACCACCATCAGCCCCTGTAGTTCTTCAATTTATAACAGCGGTCCCCAAACTTTTTGGCACCAGGCACTGGTTTCATGGAAAACATTTTTTCCACGGACGGGGTGGGGGTTGGTTCGGGCGGTAATACGAGCGATGGGGAGGGGCAGATGAAGCTTCCCTCGCTCTCTGATCACCTCCTACTGTGCGGCCCGGATCCTAACAGGCTGCGGACCGCTATCAGTCCGCGGCCCAGGGGTTGGGGACCCCTGATGTGTACTGTACTCTCTTCTTCTGAAAAACACTCTGCTTTTTCATTATTTTCAAATGTAACTGAACTCCTTTCAAATGCTCATTACCAGTTTCCCCTTTCAAAAAGACGTTGGAAGTTCGTTTACTTGTGAGTACAAGGCTCTTTCTCCTCTGTGAATTATAAAGCAATTCTTTAAAGACTGGGGTGGTAGTGGTGGTGAACTTGGGTTGAACTAACACATAAAAGAGAACCTGTAAAGTAAACTTGATGTGAATAACTGAGGTGCGGTAGTTTCCTTATGCCTACCTGGTAGCTATGAGTTTCATTTTTTTTTTTTTTGCATGTTTCACGGATGAGCTTTTATTAAAATTGTACATAGATCTCATAGTTAATTTTTTTAAAAGGGAACTTCCTTTTTTTCCCCCAGTATCAAAATAGTTATCTTTTTAAAATACCTTGAAAAATGTTAATACAATTATTTTGTTATATATTAAATTCTCTCCTAAAATCTCAGTCATTTCTCTCCCACCTCATTACCCTAGAATCCTGCTTTAGTGTCACTATCACTTTTTTTTTTTTTTTGGCATCCTGAGAAGCATCAAGAGGAAAAGAAGATTTTCCTGTTAAGTCCGCTATTTCCCAAAAAAAAAAAAAAAGTTTAAATAGGAGAAACCAAAAACAATATTTGATTTGATACTGAAGATTCTTATTAACGAGCCTTCCTCACAGAGTTATGCTCTATGTTTTGTATTTCTTTCCACATGTAGATCCAGAGTAAACAATGCCAGACAGATTTTGAAATTCTGAGCCTTTCGTCCTTTTTATTTTCTCCCAGGATTGGGAACATATTGGTGACCATATCAATGAGTCAGTGAGCATTTCCAGCATGCCTATTGTCAGTGCGAGTCCTGAATATGACACTGGGACTGTGTCACTATGTGAACTATAAGAAAAGTAAGGCTAAAGACCCACCTCAAACTATGCTGTGTTAAACTGCTAGAGTTCCCTCTTGTCTGTATTTCATCGAAAGGAAAAACTGTGCCCCTAGCACTGATCCATCTCCAATATTATGGAGGCAGGGGCTGAGTGCCTTCTCTCTAGAAACCTTTCAGTAATGAAGCCCTTCAAGCTGGAAACAGCATCCTGACTGCCTTTCACTTTGGAAAACATGTTTATCAACTCAGAGATGAATCATTGCTGCATTTATGCTAAATTGGCCATCCAGGGCTACATAGTTATTTTCCACAGCCACAGCAGACTTTCTCTTCTATTTCATGTGAATCCCAGCCCACTCCTGCTGAATATAAGGCCTGGCCTCCTTCCAGACTTCCCAAGTCTGATTATGGAGTCCTCCGAGGATAGATCTGGTCTACGCTACCTTGAGGGTCAACTTCAGCTCCGAGAAAGCCCTGCTGCTCTGTTCTGATTGGTGTGTTATGGCGATGTCAGCTACCCTGAATCATCAGCAGACATGAGTCGGAGAATAAAGTGTCCTGAAATGATGCCGGGCAAAACTGAGTCAGTCTAGAGCTTTGTTGGCCTCTGATTGTTGACAATGTGCAAGAGATCATTCACACTGACTTTTATAATTCCTTAAAAGTAATGTCTGTCCTTGTATGTTGTGGTGGTTAAAGACATACGTTAATGAATCAGACAGAACTGGATTCAGATCCTAACACTTACTAGCTATGTGTCCTTGGGTAGATTAATTGGTGTCCCTAAATCCCAGTTTACTCATCTGAGAATTTGGGCCAATCTTAGTATCTACCCCATAGGGTGGTTTTAATGATTAAATGGAATCTGGTATATAAAAGGCAGACCATAGAACAAGGTGCAGGATAATGGTTCAACAACTGGGACATATTAATAAGGGTATTATATTCATTGTCTGTTTCCATAATAATCCAGTGTTCTTTTAGCTGTCACTGCCATCATTCATTTCTTTTTATTTTAGTCATTCTATTGGCTTAACTCTCCTTAGGCTAACCCTTGATATCATATCTTAGCTTGCAGTTCAGTACAATCTAATCATCCAAAAGAAATAAAGATAAAAATTTACTCATGTCTGAGAAAAGGCAGTAATTTTTTAATTGCTTTAATGTTACTTTAAAAACTCAAACACTAACTTATTTGAAATTGATTGAACTCAAGGCCTATTTACAACCTGGCTGTGGTGTTTGTTTTTGTTTATTTGTCTGTCCTTTTTGTCATTGTGTGTGATTTCTAAAATTATGAGTAGATTTAAAATTAGGTATTTGGGAACTAAACCATAGAGTATTTACTAGTATGCTGGAGTCCATAGTGCATTGTGTTAGAATTATACAAATACAGTGCAAAACTCAAAGCAAAAAGAGCCCCCATTCATATAATAGCCAAAACAAAATTTATTTTTACATTCAGATGGGGTTTACACTTGAGTTTTCAGCCAGGTTGGCAATCACCTGATGTTTGAATAAGGCCATGGCACGCTCTGAGTGATCTCTATCTTAACTAGTCCAATACTACTCACAACTTTGCTGGAGTGGCCATTTGCTGTTCTTTTGGCTCCTTTAGTAAATAGATGAACTAACTTTTCTGCTTCTGGTCTTCTATCTATTTCTGGCCTTCCAATCTCATGTCTTCCCATGCTACAACAGCTGTATTAGTTTGCAAGGGCTACCATGACAAAATATCATAGGCTTGTTGACTTAACAGAAATGTATCTTCTCAGAGTTCTGGAGGCTGGCAGTCCAAGATCAAGGTGTTGGTAGGTTTGGTTTGTCCCAAGGCACCTCTCCTTGGCTTGCAAAAAGAATCTTTCTTACCATGTCCTCACATGCTCTTTTCTCTGGCATCCTTTCCTCTTTGATAAGGACACCAGTCTTATTGGATCAGGGCCCAAGGTTATGACTTCATTTATTAACCTTAATTACTTCCTTAAATGTCCTACCTCCAAATAGTGTAATATTGGAGGTTAGGATTCAGCACATGAAATTTGGGGGAACACAATTCAGTCCATAACAACAGCCTTGCAGACTAATCATCTGATGAGGCTTGACCTCCCTGACCCTGTTGAGTGGAACACTGGAAGAGTGAACATTATTCTACAGGCAGCTTCCAAGGAGTATGATGTTCCCCATAGGTGGGGCCAGGGACTAATGTAATCAAATTTTACAGGGCCTGGAAAACACTGAGACGTACCAGCCATTTAGGCAAGTTAACAAAATGGAAGTTTTTCATCAAAATTATTTAATTATCAGACCAATAATTGATTTAGTGAGTAGGATAAAACATTTTGTTTTCTTTTTTATAGTGAAATATTTCAAATATACAGGAAAATTTAATGAATAATAGAATGAATACTCAGGTATTAATCCAAATTAATTAAAACAAATTCTTTTAATGTAATTCTTTTGAAAGAAATATTGTTCTTTTAAAAGAAGTATAATATTACAGATACATCTGAAGCCCCTGTCAATCTTTGCTTGATCATAGTGCCTTCTTTCCTCTCCCACAGGTAATTATTTTTTTGGTTTTTTTTCACCACCACACATGATGTTTTTATACTTTTGCTTCATACAAATAGACTGTTGCTTTTCTTATTATTAAATTCCACATAAGTGGCATTGTAATATAGCTATCAATTCCAAATTTCCCTTTATACATTTAGCTCCAGCTATTTTATTTTAACTGTTGTATAATATTCTAGGGTTGACTATATCACAATGTAAATATTCATTTTTCTCTTTATGGATGTTTAAATTGTTTTCAATTTGTTGACTAGTACAAACAACATTGATCGAGGATTTCTGTACCTATCTCATTGTGTGAATGTTCAAAATTTCTCTACCAAAGGTAGGGAAGGAAAAAGTTTTCCTCGATCCACTTAGGGCTCCTGGAACAGTCTAAAAAGTAAACTGACCAAGACAGATTAACAAGAAAAAAAGCACACAAATTTATTTAATATAAGTTTTATGTGACATGAGAGTCTTCATAAGGAAATGAAGACCCAAAGAAATGGTTAAACCTGAGTATTTTATTCTAGGTGGACAGTGTTGAGAAATATGATAGGTCAAAGAGTATGAGGGAAGTGTAGTAAAATGGGGAAAACTTAGAAAGGACTGTATTAGGATTTTTCTTGGTGTTCCTTTGTCTTCAGAGATAAGGATGCTCCTTTCCTCTGGGTATAAGTCAGTCACCTCACACATGAGGGCTTTTTGACCTGTTCCAGGAGAGAGCAGGGGGAAGATCACAGTGACCTCCCTTATTTTTCTGTTTTCTCAAACTCTTTCAGCTTAAAATAGTCAATATGCTAAGGTGCCATATTTTGGAGTAGCGTGTCCTGAACCCCATCAAGAATATGCCCCTAAGAGTGAAGGTATCTCATTTCTCCAACTTTGTGAAACATTGCCCAATTGCCCTCCAAAATGGTGGCACTTATTATAGTTCCCCCAACAACTTCACCAAAATTTGTTATTATAAAATATTTTCAGTTTTTTCAATCTTTGGGTCAGTGATGTTAGCGTCATGTTATTTTAACTCACATTTCCTGCTCTCTGGTGAGCATCTTGTATGTGTTTATTGGCAATTCAGCTTTTTCTCTTAAATCCTTTGCTCATTTTTCTATGGCATTATCTACCTTATTGATTTTTAGGAGTTAGTTATATATTCTAGATTTAAATTCATTGCAAATAGGTTTTACTAATCTCTCACTCATCATAAATAAATTTGTTTACAGTTTATAGTTAAATATGTCTATGTTTTGCTGTACAGAGAATTTTAATTTTAATATAATCAAATGTCTCTTTTCCTTTACAATTTTTGGGAGGCAGTTTAGAAATTCTTCCCTATCCTGGCATCAAGATATTCATCTATATTTTATTCTGAAATTTTAAGTTTTATTTTCACATTCAAATTTTTAAAACATTGAATGCCAAAAAAATAAAGGTGTTAATCTACTACGATTACTGAATAAATAAATTGGTAGGCATGCTTACTAATTTTATGATCTTTATCTGATAGTTCTAATATCTGAAATTGTAAGCGAATTGATATCTTTTCTATTGTTTATTGTATCTGATGATTCTTGCTCATGGTAAATTTTTTCCTTATGGATTTTCCTTATTAAATTTTGTATTATGAATTATCTTCAAGATTCCTTTGAAGTACTAGGAAATGTGAGTTTGGCTTATGAGTGGTTGTGCTTTTGCTTCTGCCAGGTACTCTTGGGGTACCCCTATCTAAGATTACTATTTAAATGTTATTTCTGATTATGGTTTTCTGGACCACTCATATAGAATAAATTGGAACCACAAATCCACATAGTTATGAATTCTCAGGGGAAACACTTATTTTTCCCCACCATGGCCCAGACTACTACCTATTAAGTTTCCTTATGAAGGTGGGTTTCCTGATGGAGTAGTTATTCCTTCTATTTTAATGAGAATATAGCCCTTTGGGAGGGGGCTAGCTTAGTGCAGGATCTTATTTCCGATTCACCGTCCTTTCCCTGGACCCAAATCTTCATTAAAATTTTACAACCCCCCAAAAAGTAGAATAGTAGCCCCTCCACATACTTCCCACCCCTCCATTCCACAAACCTACCACCCAGTATAATTCAAGTATTTCAATACTTTTACTTTCTTATCTTGAGTATTTCCCTTATTTCCTTGCTTACCCAGCTATGCACTTAAAAGGATTAAAAAATATTGTGATCATTCTAGTTATTTTGTTGCTTATAAATATTGCTATAAATGAATGACCTGCTTTTCTAAGTATTGTATATCAAATAGATTCACTTACTGATTCACTTTAATTGGATAAAGCAAGATTTACAGTCTAAAAAATTAATAAATAACTCTGTTTCATAGTTTCTATTTTCTTTTCAGCATTATTATGCATTTATTTTTTATTCAGAAATCACTTGAGAGGTATAGCAAAGTCTTTAAAATTCAGATTAATTTCCCATAAACAACACTGCATCATGAATTATCTATTTTCAGAATTTCAACTTACTGTGACAGGCTGCCAAATTTCTGCTGTCATGTAAATTAAAACAAACAAACAAAGAAAAAACCCAACAATTACCCAACTGAGATATTGTGCTATAAAGAAATGTTCCACATCTCCACCACTTGGGAGTGAGAACAGGAACAATTTAAATTTTTCCATTTTATGTCAATAATGTTTTTTGTGTCCCATATGGAACATCTTTCTAGGCAGTTTCCCAGCTGATCTACTCCTGATATCACTTATCTAGCTACAGACAGAATCAAATGGTTCAGTGTATGTAATTTCTCACTTCTTATTCCAGAGAGACCATCCAGGAAAATTTTTTAAAAATCAACCAAAATGTTTTTTATATATCTCATGTCTCTACTTTCATTTCTTCTTCTTTTCAAAATCTCTGTTCTCATTTGCTCTTGGGAAATTGTTAGATGCCATATGGTTAATATAATCAACCAAGTAAAGGTTTGTTTCAATTGTTTGTGTTCCCAGAAATCTGTTAAAAACCTTTTTTTTTTTACTATGTCATCTCAAGGAAAAAGCAACATAACAGGATTAGATAAATGGAATCAGTGTAATGGATTTTCTAAAATTAGAGGAGGACTTCCCTGGCAGTCCAGTGGTTAAGACTCTGTTTCCACTGCAGGGGGTGTAGGTTTGATCCTTGGTCGGGGAATGAAGGTCCTGGATGTTGCATGGCGAGGCCAAAGAATAAATAAATATAAAATAAAATAAAATAAAAGAGATAAGGATAAGAGTAAGCACTTGATTATGACTTTATTTTCATTCAACAAACCTGTCATGTGAAAGAAGACAGCCAGAGACCCTTCCAGTGTCCCCATTCTCTGCTCTATGGAGATCATATGTATCTTAAGTAAACTCACACATTCATGAATAGTGAGTCATCAGAGCATAGGTTTCTCACATTTTTCTTCCTTTATAAAATACTTTTGCTTAAAACCCAATCTTCAAAAAGCTCTAACACATCTAACACATGCCACATTTCTTCTGTTATCAGGAACATTGGAAGTCATTTCCTGATTATCATTTCCAAGTAGCTTGAGATAATATGCATACATGTTGAGATAATATACATGAATCTCCTTTATGAGAATGTCCACTCCTATTTTTCACTTAGCTTTGCCTTTGACATAGAAATAGTGACATACGTCCACCAGAACTTTCACACCATTAGTCACTACCTTGAACTAAGAGTATGTCAACATTGCAGATAGTTCTGTTTTATGAGATCTTCTGTGTCTTTGATCTTCCTTTTACTGACACATTTTGCAAATGTGTCAATGCTGAAGACCACATTGCACTAAATAAACATAATAGAGAGGGTTTTTTTATTACTATAAATGACAAAATCTATTTCAATAGCACTTAAACAATCTAACTTTTGGATTACACAATACATGTTATATATGACATGACTGATATGCTTCACTTTATAACATATGTTAAGTTACAACATTTTTATTAATGAGAACTCTAAAAAGCAGAATATCCTGATAAAATTAATTTGGGGTAATGTCAAGATATTTTTAAGTAGCAGGCAGTTGTAGTAGAAATAACCTGAGCGTTAGATACCCAAGTTTTAAAATCCTGCTTCTTCCATTTATTACTCTGAACTCATCTTCACAAAGTCTTTACTTTCATCGAACTGAAGTATGAGTTAAAATAGCTTCTTTACATTAAAAAAGTACTTGGTACATAATATGTTCTCTCTTCTTCCATGTTTATTAAGAACATTTAAAAAGTAGAATAAGCTATATATTAAGTAATAAATAAGGTAAAGTAATATAATTCAGTGTCTTTAGTAATTTTAGCAATCAATCAATAATCATTTTACTGTCTGTACTACTAACAATATTGACAGCAAACATAATGACCAATATTATTTCAATATTCATCAATATTTTGAGACTCTTCTTTGTCATAATTTTCAGTTTTGCTTAATAACAATCAACGCACACTGAGAAGCCTTGGTCTCCTTTGGCTTCTAGTTCAGTTTCATGATACTTGCTATTTTCCAATTCCTCATTTGCCTTGGTAAGCTGCATCCTCAATTGATGGGCATGAGTTATTAATCGCAAGAGCACATAAGGATGGATGTAGCAGGAGACATTGGTCAAAGCACCATAGTAGTTTTCTCTCTCTTCAAATGGGGCTCCAAGTTCAGGAAAAGGCTACTACACATATAAATATAAAAGATGAAGAAATCTGGAGCAAAAGAGGCAAATAATGTTTATGACTTTCAGTTATAGATGTTTTTCTTAACACTAAGATCAGTTTATAATGATAAAAGGGTCAACCCATTGACAACATACCAGTTATAAACCTTCAGGTACGTAATAGTAGAGGCCCAAAATACATGAAAGAAAAACTGACAGAATTGAAGGAAGAAATAGACAATTCAACAGTAGTAGTTGGTGTTTTCAAAATTCCATTTTCAATAATGGATAGAATGACTAGACAGAAGATCAACAAGGAAATAGAATACATGTACACTGTAAATCCACTACACATACTTGATATCTTCAGAGCAGTTTGTATTTCATAATTTTTTACCTAAATGTAAAAATTATAGTTTCCATTCTGTAACAATTAACACTAATAGTTAACATTTGCTATTTACCAGGCATTATCCTAAGTGTTTTGCAGGTTTCTTATTCTTTAATAATCACAACAATCCTAATGGTACAAAGAAGATGTAAAAAAAAAAAAAAAAAAAAAAAACTGGCCTGATGTCTCACAGCTGGTGAACGACAAACAAGGGTATTATGGTCTGAATTGTATCCCCCCTGCTCTCCACCCTGCAAAATTCATATACTGAAGCCCTAAACCCCAGTACCTGAGAACGTGATTGCATTTGGAGATAGGGCCTTTAATAAAGAAGTAATTAAATTAAAATGAGGCTGTTAGGGTAGGTTTGAATCCATTCTAACTGGTACCCTGATAAGAAGAAGAAATTTGGACATGGAGAAACACCAGGGGTGCAGGTGCATAGAGGAAAGACCATGTAAGGACACACTGAGAAGGCAGCCACCTCCAAGTCAAGGAGAGAAGCCTCAGAAGAAACCAAACATGCAGACACCTTGATCTTGGACTTGTAGCCTCTGTGAGGGTGAGAAATATATTTCTGCTGGTTAAGCCACCCAGTCTCTGGTATTTTGGTAAGGCAGTTCTAGAAAACTTACATTAAAGACTTAAACTCAGTGTCTGACCTGAGGGGCCACAGTGCCAACCATTATTCTAGTGCATGATGGCAGACATGGTTATTTTTGTTTGTCCCTGATTTTTTAATATGTATGAGTTGTTTTAATCTATCTATGTTATTAATACCCACTTTGAACCTTTTTATCCAGGCAATTGTAGAGAGCTATTTAATAATCTAAAAGTTACTTTAGGTTCTGAGTAAATTGTGATGGATTTCTTGTTGGTCCACAAATGACAAATCTTATAAGAGATCACCTCTGACTCTGGAACACCCATTCTAAAAGGTATAAAATGATTTTACTAAGAAACTATTTTAGAAACAACCTGGAGGTTGTGAACCCTAGAAAAATTAGAGGCAAAAGAATCCCACTAGAGTATTTTGCTTTCCATAACATTGCCTCCTATAATCCAGAGAGGATTTCATCTTTGCTAGGTGATTATTTAAACAGAAGGAATCCATGGGAAATGACAGACTCCTTGTTGAATACTTTCTGTATATACATGACCTCAGAAAATCCCGTCTAAACTTATGGAAAAGTGCATAGGCAGCAGGTAAAATCTGAGAGATTTTTGCCTAGACCAATACATAAATTATATGCAAGAGAAGAATAAATGGCTAAGCAATTCTGATTCCAAGAAAAGCTACAATTCCAAGGAAAGTTGTCAATTCCAACCAAAATAGAATACCTGACTTAATGTTCATCTACAATGTCTAGACATTTATTCTTAAATCAGTGAGCTTTCAGTCTCTTACACTGATATTTTCTTTTCTTTCTTTTAATGTACAATATTGAAACACGTTGCATTGAGGCACATGCCGAGAGTATTGGTGATAAAAAACACATCACAAAGGGAGTAGCAAAGTTCCTAGAATATATATTTCTTAAAAACTAAATTAGGTTTATTATTCCAGTGCTTTTATTCTGCTGGAGTTAAAAGTTCTTAAAATGGCAATCAATTTGAAAGACTTCTTGTACTATTGATATGTAGGTACTGTGACAATTCCTCCCTTTATAAAATAAAAAGAAATGCTATATTTAAAAAAATTATTTAAATAATGCTAAACTGACAAGAAAATAAGGGAAATCCTCATATGATAAATACAAGACAGGTGTGAGAATCTGAGGAAGGATTTCAAAGACTGAAGACGGCCATTGACTTGGGATCTTTTGCCATTCCCATTTCATCTGAAGTTTTGGCTTGAATAGTTACTGAAAATATAGGAGATAAAGCAGGGGCCCTGTATGAGGCTGGAACACTTGAAACACACAACAGTAAATGAAGTCAGGGCTATTTAAGACTAAGGTTAGATGCTTGATGGGGACAGGGCAATATTTGATCTCCATCATTCACTGTGTACAAATATCAGTTCCACAGAGGTCAAGGATTAAATGTGAGAGGCAAAAATGCAAAATGTTTTAGAAAAAAAGAGAAAATATATATTTTTTAAAGAAAAAAATGCATAGCTTTCAAAATTTTTAATATTAGAAAATAAGAAAGACTTAATAGTTTAGAATCCAAATTAAGAATTCATGTTCTAAAAAAAGATCCACAAAATTTAACACAAAGAAAAAGACAAATAAAATATAATACGGTGGAGTTAGTGAAATAAGAAGCAAAAGTACAATACAGTTTCAACTAAATTATTGATATACAAAGGCCTATGGCAATGCTAATAAAGAAGACATATATTAATAATATGAGGAGTAGGAAGGGGAGGTGAATACAAATACTGCATAGGTACTTAAAAAAACAGAGATTAATATAAAATTTATGCAAAAAAATTTGAAAAGTTTATTGAAAATGATCAAATTTCTAGAAAAAGAAATACAGGCAGGCATGCCTTGGAGATATTGTGGGTTGGATTCCAGACCACTGAGGTAAAGTGAATATTGCCATACAGCCAGTCATACAAATTTTCTGCTTTCTCAGTGCATATAAAAGTTATGTTCACACTATACTATAGTCTACAAAGTATGCAATAGCATTATGTCTAAAACACAATGTATGTACCTTAATTAAAACTATTTTATTGCTAATAAATGCTAACCATCATCTGAGCCTTCAGTGAGTCACAGTAGTAACATCAAAGATCACTGATCACAGATCACTATAACACATATAATTATAATATGTTTGAAATATTGCAAGAATTACCAAAGAATTACACAGAGATACAAAGTAAGACAATGTTGTTGGAAAAATGCAGCCAATAGACTTGCTCCAGGCACAACTGACACAAACCTTCAATTTGTAAGAAAACCCAATATCTGCAAAGCATAATAAAGAAAAGCACAATAAGAGGAGGTATGCCTGTACGATAGCCTAAACCAGTTAAATGAGAAACTGAAAATTGAATTAGTCCTGAAACCATTGAGGATGTGCTATTAAGGGTATAAATATTTACATAAGGAAAATACCAGTCCCAGATAACTTTGGGCTTGCCATTCAAAGAAGAGAAAATCCAATCTTGCTCTTTGCAATGTTATATTTTTCAGAGATCTACTCATAAGTGGTAAAACTATAGAGAAAATAAAATTAATCATTAACATAATTTGGGATAGTTATCTTTAAGTGGAATCAGATGGCATCATGTAGAGACGTGAAGGAGGATTTAAAACTATTGGTAATGGTCTATATCTTAAGCTGAGGTATGGATATATGGGTACTCCTTCTGTTATTCCGTATATATACTACAAACTTTAGCAATGTCAGAATGGCTTAAGACAATAACAATTTCTTAAGTTTTTATTTGATTTTTCAATAAATAATACATGCACAAAGTTCAATTAAAAAAACATGGAAAGGTGAAAAGTGCAAATTTCCTTCCCACCCTTACTCAATCTATCCAATTTCCAACTCCCCCCAACAGACAACAAATGTTATTAATTCCTTTGTATTTTTCTGCATTTCCTTAATATACAAGCATATATGTATATTTATTTTATTCCCTTCCCCACTTTTTTACATTAACTATAACATATTCTGTACAATATTCTGTACGTTGCTGTTTTTCTGAACAATGTATCTTAGAGATCTTTCTATTTTAGTACATAAAGTGTTTCCTCATTTTTTTTAGGTTTGTATAGTATTCTGGTTTATTTAAGCAGATTATATCAGATCTGTATAGTATCCTTTCTATGGATATAGCATATATTTTTAAACATTTTTTCTTCCAATTTTTTGTTCTTGCAAACAATTATCCTATGAATATCCTTGGAAATACATTTGAATATATCCTATGAAATATTTCTCATGTATGCAAGTATGTTTGAAGGATAAATTCCCAAAAGTGGAATGGCTGAGTCAAAGTACACTTCTTTTTGTAGTTTTGATAGATATTGCCAAACTGTCATCCATCATAAAAGCAATGTGAGGAAGAACTTATTTCCCCATAGCCTCCTCAAAAGAGTGTGCCCTGAAACTGCTCCACTGAATTTTTGTTTCTCTCATTTTGAGCATGGTACAGCATCTTTTCATATTTTTAGAGAGGCTATGTTTTCTTTTCTGTGAACCATATGTTTATATCAGCTGCCCATGTTTCTATTGGGTTTTTCTTTTTCTCATCAATTTCTAGAAACCTTTTAATACATGAGAACTTAGCTCTATATCTGTGATATGAGTTGAAAAATTTTCCCAATTTGTCCTTTGTCTTTTGACTTTTAAAGGGCTTGCATTTGAAATTTATCATAATACATGGTATGAAGTATGAAGCTATGCTGTTTTTAATTATAATTCTGTTTCCCAAAGAGAAATATATTTAAATTAGATTACTCCCAACTTAGAATACAATAGTATTATAAGTACTATGGGTTTTTTTAAGTGCATTATTTTAAGATAGTTGACTCTGTGTAATATTTATGTTCTCAGTATGGGTCTAATACCATATTTTCACACATTATTTACAAAAACATAAAAATGCAGTTTAAAAGTCAGATAAAATGATAATGGCCAAGTAACTCCAAAGCCACCATTTTCCAAACTCAACAATAGCAATGCTGAGATAATCTCTGATAAAATCTGATACAGAACATTTTTACTCCTTTTTAGTGAACTGAATTAAATATTTCTGTACACTTAGATTAACCAATTTATTAAGATCTATAGTTCTCTCCAATTTTTTTCTTAAGATTTGAGAAAATCCAATCTGTGAAAGATATCAGCCCATAAAATTCCTATAGCAAATCCTATGAGAAAAGCTCACAATAAGGTAACACAGTAGGGGAAATGCTTGTGGGAAGCTCTCTCCCAAACAGTACCACAGCTCTCCCATGGAACACATAGTTGATTTGCAGCCATCATGATAGAAAAAGTCACCAACCTCCTGGCCTTTGATTTGCCTTTAATCGTTGACAAATGTAGAGACGATAGTCAAGAGTTAAGTTGAGTAGTTGTGCTGAGCTGCTCCCCATCCCATTTTCTTCTTGAAATCAAGGAACACATGCTTCTAAACACAAGATAGTTGGCTTCATTGGGTGACTATTGTTTTCTTAGTCATAGGCCTGATAAAGTTTCATCTTCCTGCAGGACTGGGCTTATGCCACATCTACTGATTGTTAAGATCCTTTCAAAGGCTGGGCATAGTGGATATGTACAGTCTGTTTCTAATTTTAATACCCCTGAATATTGTGCTCTTAGTATTAGTAGATGTTTACCTAATATAATACTGGTGGAGAATTCCAAGCACAGTATATGGTATGGGGAAAAAAATGAAAAAAATGAAATGGGGACATATGCAGGAGAAGAGAGTTTAATAATAAAGGGTTAGGAGAGCAAGGAAGAGTTATTAAAAGCAACAAAAGTATCACCAAATTGGTTGAATCTTCATTCTAGTACCAGCATTTCCCTTAATTAGTTGTGTGACTTCTAGCAAGACAGACCTTATAGGTTTCCATTTATATACTAATAAAATGAGCAATTTGGATTACTTAATCTCTGAAGGATCTTCTAGCAGTAGCATCTATTATTCTCAAGGAAAACAAAAAGAGAGGTAGTTTTTGATTGTGGTGAGGAGGGCCATGCCTGAGGGATAATAAGAAAGCTTTTTTTGCTTTTTTCCTTAGGTGTTAACAACTGTCTGTTTGGCAGTCTTCATTAATCAAATATATTGAATAATTACCAAATATCCTCATAATCGTTCCAAGTTAAAAATATGTATGCTACAGATTCTTAGATTTTTTTAAAGTCTTGAATTATATCCATAATTTGTTTTATTATTTTTGAGAAAAGTTTGTTAAAACATGTTTATAATATCCATTAAATGACAAAAGAGCAACTGTGGCAAAATAAGGTTTAAAATTCTTTGCACTAGAAAAATTGCTTTCAAATACCTTTTAGTATGTAAGTTGTATAAAAACCACTATTTGCCTTCCCTGGTGGCTCAGTGGTTAAGAGTCCTCCTGCCGATGCAGGGGACACGGGCTCGTGACCCGATCCAGGAGGATCCCACATTCCGCGGAGCGGCTGGGCCTGTGAGCCATGGCCGCTGAGCCTGCGCTCTGCAACGGGAGAGGCCACAACAGTGAGAGGCCCGCGTACTGCAAAAAAAAAAAAAAAAAAAAACCCACTATTTTTTTCTAGAGACTGACTAAAATCTTTAGTATATAATCAATGAGGGGAATAAATTTATAAAGACTTCAGAAACACATCAGCTCACAAAAATAGGTAATACTTTCCTGCTCTCAAAAACAGGATGTTTTATTATGATCATAATAGATTATCTGGTTTTTTTCCCATAAATTTAATGAATCAATTGTTGGTGGTCTGAAATATTCCTTTATGAAAGTCAGTATGTGAAAGAAGACTCAATTTTTCTATTAGTTAACTAACATGGCATCTAGCCTGCCCTAATAGAGACACTTTCTTTTAGTGATTTTTCTGTATGAACAGAAAAAGAGAAGCCCTATGTTTCCCCAAGATGGAAGTCATTTGCTGTTTTTCTCTCTATTTCATAAGTGAAACTTTTATTTGCTCACGGCTCCTCCTAGATGAGTTATAATCTATATTCACCGTGTCTTGTAATTTGTCCAAATGTTCTCACAAGTTTCTCTGAGTATTTTATAATATGACTACTTTATAAAAAGCAAAACTTCTAAGTTTCACATACCAGCAGGAAGTAATCCTTTTAATTCTACCTAAATTAACACCTCTGGATCTACAGTGATCGGAGCTCCCTTTAACTGTGATACTGACACGTAGAATACACCCAAACCTTTTCAGGAAAACCATGGGTTTGTGGTTCTCCCTGTGGATGAGGGAAAATAACAGATTAAATGGAAAGATTAAATTGTGTAGTCTATCAGGGCTCATTTATCTTTTGTTCTTTTGGTCTTCTTTTCTGTTGAAAATTGATGTTTATTTTTCACATATAATGAATTAAAGCAGTATGGAATTTACCTTAAAAGGGACAAAACTGGGCAGGAACTGGCACCTCTGGATGACCCTGAAACGCAGCTTGTAAGATTCATTTTCTGTGAGCATCTGCAGCCCTGGCAACCACTGGCAGTGCTGCGCAGAAATGAAGGAACTGAAGAATCCTGATAGCCATCCCCAAAATAGCAAGGAGAATGATAGATTATATTGTATTTTTCCATGAAAGGTAAGGGGCCAGATTAACAAGAGGATTTATAACAAGATCTAGCTCATGTTTTTGGTACAAGTATTGTCCCATTTCACAGGTGAGGAAACAGAGTGCCAGAGGTCACACAAATTAAACTAATAAGTCTTCATTGTACTTACACTACTACCTGACGGTATATAATTTTCTTATCTACTTTTTGCATGTCTTCTCCACCAGAATAAGACTTTCATAAAGACAAAGGCTTGGTTTTGTTTACTCCCGTACCTCTGGAGCTTAGAACAGTACCTGGGACAGATAAAGTGCTCAATTAATGTCTGTTAATGTTAAAAATGAAATAAACTGAAATCATCATCCGGTCCATTCCACTGCTTCAAGGGGAGGACATTACAGCTGACACTGGTTTGGATCACCATTCTGTCATTCCAGAAGTCACTAAGTTCTTTCCAGTGATTTGCTGTTTATAACGATCTCATCAAATATATTGTATCAAGTCAACAATAAATTCAAAATAACATTACAATATGCCCACAAATGTTTAGAGTCCCTTTAAAAATATTTTATACTTCTAAATACTAACACCATTTTCATATGTCTCCATTTTTAATGACAAAGTTACTCATAGCTATTTGACACGATGTCTTCTAAATTTACAGGAATTTAGCTTATGACGAAAAGATTGAAAGGGCATATACGCACATCCACATTTTAGAATCTGAAATTTCATTTAGCGACACTTTATTGAACAGAAATCCATTTGTCCTCAGAAATCAACAGACTTGAATAATCTAGACATTAAATGAAACATGAATACTATGGGTTTAAGAATATAATAAAGTGACCTATTTTGTAAAATTTCTAAGTCCATTAAAAAGTGCATATAATGAATAAATTTATCAAAGAACATATTGTTAGGATTCAATCATAAAAAAAATTCATGAAAAATAAATTCAGCAAAAGATAACATGAATTACAGTATCTTCCATGTACTGTGCATACTTGAGCTTGAATCCCTTATTTCTGAAGTGATGTTAAACACATTCTTGAAGATTGGCAAAAAATGTTGCCACAGAGGCAAATGGCTTCTACTGTACAGACTGTCAAGGATAGAAATACAAGAAAATCCTGTCTTGTTTCTGAGCAAGAGCCATTTAATCTCTTGTCTATAAAAGAAGGTTTTCCAAACAATCCATTAACCCTGATTGCAATATATTTATGTAACTGACAAGAAACATGATCATTGCTGAGTACCAATGTACATACTATACATCACAAAGTCACTAAAGACTGGTTGTCTCCTGAAAACACTTTCAAAAATCTATCCTTATTTTTCAAGTTATAGTTCCTTCTTCAGTACCACCTGTCAATCCTTTATTTTCAGTGTGTTCTCAATAGAAGTCCTGGTAGGAACTTATAAAACTGGAGGATTGAATTATTACAATGTAAGGAAAGGCACAAAAATGTAGTGGGGGAAAGGAATAGCATAGGTTTAACAAGAACAAAAGGATAAATTGCAAAGGATAAAAATCAGAAACTTGTCACACCAAGAATCAATATCTAAGATATTCGGTTACTAAAATTATGGATGTGTCCAAATTGTAAAAAAAATAATATGGGGATAGTTAAGGACAAAAAAAAATGTGATTGTAAAGTTCAGAAAATGATACCTGCAAGTAAAGTACAGAGAAGGGAGAAAGTTGGAAAGCCAGTTAGACTATATGAGTTTGATCAATTCCTGTCGTGTGGTGTCAGGACTATAAGAAATATGTAAAGATATCAAATATAAAACTCATTTGATATAAGACTTCTGTTAAGAGGGCTCATGGACTAAGTAGTGTAACATATAGATTTCTAGATCATGGGAAGCTCTTAGAAACACCAAAAAACTTCCTCATTTATAATTGTTTCAGAGAAAGGGTGATCATTATCTCTTTCCTTCTTCCTGCTTTTTCCCTCTCCTTTCCAGTAAGTCTATAGGCATATTCTCTTGATCTGTCTTCCATAGTGGAAGAACTATGGTCTTTTAACTTCCTGCAATTTTTAAAAATTGGAATTAACTAGGATAATCAACAAAGAACAATTTACTATGGTTTTGAGCTCAAAATGACTTTTCATCTGAGGTATCTTGTAGTCTCTCTAGGTGTAAATATAAGCCATGAATATATAGACACAACATCTAATGATCTTAGGGTGACTTCCAAAGATAAAGCTCAAAAGTTATGTAAAATTTGGGCCCTGGAGTAGAGACCAGATTTGGGAGAAAGGGGAAGAGAATTCTCGGCTCATGATAAATTCCCACTTTGATGATGTTTTAAAAAAATATTTCTTATTAAGAAAAAAAGGACTCTCCTTAAATGTATACTACTGGCTAATACATAACTTGTTGAAACAACTTAAGATATTCATGCAGTCTTTTTGGATTTGCTACTAAATTCCAGTCACTATTCAAGGCACTGGTAATACAACAGTAAACAAGACAGACACAAATATCTGCCTGTGTGGAGTTCATATTCCATTAGGGGAAAATGCAAAGTGAACAAAATAAATAAGCTTTATGCTGTATTAGAAGGTGATAAAAGCTATGGAGAAGAAATAGAGCAGAAAAAAATACGTGAAGAAACACAGGGCCATGTGATTTTAAATAGGGAAATCCAGAGAGTTCTAAGAAGGTGTCATTTGAGCAAAGATCTGGAGGAGATGAGGGAATAAGCTACGGGGATATCTGGGGGAAAGAGGCAGAAGGAACACAGAGTAAAAGTTCTGAGGTGGAGGAATGCTTGGCTATTTCCTGGGAGTGCAAGGATGACCGTTTAGCAAGACAATTAAAGAGTAGATGAAAGCTTAAGAGATGATCTAAGAAAAGTCAAGGTCCGGGGTGAGAGGGTATAGTGTCTAGAACTTTAGAAGCAAGAAATTACTTAACAATTACATTTGCATCGTACAGGTAAAGATGCCAGCCTAATCAGAAAATATGCTCTTCTGCTATACTGGTGCTTACAAACCTCGTATCACTCCTCCTCAAACATCGTTATAAGGACTGTGGTTTTTACTCTTGCAGAGAGTTTTGAGAGGAATGAAATCATCTGAGCTCACTCACATGTTGTGCTATAAATTGATTCTAGGGGGCAAGGGCAGAGCAAGGACACTAGTTTTCAGATTATTAAACTATTCCAGGTAGAAAATGAAATCTTGGAGCAAGGTACTGATGATGAAGGTTAGAGAAGTGGTCAGAGTGTGGATACTATACTTTGAAAAGGAGCTAGAAGTATGAGCTAGCAGATTGGATGTGGTTTTGAGATCAAGAGAGGAGGGATAGAATGACTATAAAGTTTTAAGCCCTAGAAACTAGAAGGTTAGGGTTGACTCTTAGTGAGATGGTAAGGTTATAAAGAGGAAACAGGTTCAGGATAGAGAAGTTTGGTTTTGTAAATGTTAAATGTGAGATGTCCGTTAAACATCCAAATAAAATGTTTAGATATATGAATTCAACAGAAAGGCTATTACCAGTCTTCCCCACGAATCCCAGGTACAAAGAACATTTAATAATTTTCTAGCAATAAAGTCTTATTATATATGTTTTTAAATTTTTAGGAAGGATTTATAAATCAGGATGCAAATATTTCAGGCCTATGCAACTGAGTGAGTTGTGTTTATATGGGTATAACGTAGCATTTTTTTCTTAAAAGAGAACTAAACATTTACGGTTTCCAACTGATACTTTTATGCTTCCAGTTAGAAAAAAGGGAATAAGACCATATTTTATTTTTAGAGAAAAGTGATACTTAGAGATAAGGGTTTTGGTGGTGCTGCTGTGTGCAGACAGACTACATACCAGAGCCCTGCCCATCATGTCCCCATGGCCTCTGTTCTTGGGCTAAGAATGTTTAACTCTTGATATCAGAAAGTCTTGACATTTTGAAATCATTTTCTGTATTTAGAATTAGTAATACAGTTTAATGCACTTTTAAGTGACAAGGAGTGCAGACCATATCTCTGGCTTTTTGTATATTGTCTGGTTGCCCTTGTTTTATTCCTACTCAGGATGCTTCTGCAGTAGCTGCTAGAAACGTGCGCTCCTCCTGACAGAGCTTTAGAAAGAGGCGGCAATAACGAGACTTGATAACCTCAAAAGCTGTGCACAGGAAAATCATCTGCGTTTGAGCTAAAGAAAGTCATGAAATCAATTATAGAGGATTCTAGTTAGGTGTCTCTTGCCCCTCCATAGATGGTTTTTCATCCACAGGTAAAATAAACGAGGAAAACTCGCAGAAGATACAAATGTGTGTTTATTAAGTAAGCATTTTTTTCAAGTCAGAATGAATTTTTTTTAAATTTTACTTAATTATTTTTATAGAATTTAAATCAATGTTTTTTATAATTCAAATTTCTGAATTTAGTTCCTTGTCTAATCCAATAACATTACATGAAAATATGAAAATGTTAGTTATTTTACTTATTGATCATTCCCATTGCTCCATGCAACTTAAAAGTTAACTTACTTCTTCATTCAAGCTCTCCTTTGAAGTCTTGTCTAGAAGTTATAGACTATTGAAAATGTAATTTTAATGAAATGAATTGTGTTTTTCCCTTTAGCCCCAAACATACAAGTATCAGAAAATTTCAGGTGTCCTAACCAAAATAGCTAACTACAATTTCTTTCAAAATAAAGTTCCTGTTGCCCATTTTTAGATGACATTTTAGAAATCTCCATTTCACAGATGCAAAGATCCGTACTACAAAATTCAACATCTACTATATGCAAAATAAAGGCTTTTTTAAAGCAAAAATGTATATTTATTCAAAATTACATTATACCATTTTTAATATTGTATTGGAATAAACAATTCCCTCAAAAGGTCAAAGGTAGTTGAGCCAAATAGTGAACAGTGTGCTCAGTATTCTTATAATTACCTCTTGGACATCTTATTTAATCTGTTTTGAAAACAAACACTACTTAGTTTGGGGAGTTTTATTTATCTTTTACACAAATATGAAAACTGAAAAACTGAATTAAGAACAAGACAGAGCTTTGAACCTCTGTTATATATAACCAATTATAATGCATTGCAATTTTTTAATATGGTTTAGGGTTTGTTCACTTCTTATCTAGGTCCCTCTCATTCACCACAAGAACTAAGTTTGACAGAATAAATGCATTGCTATCATTAAGGAAAAAAATATTTGCATGAAATTTGAAACTAAGTCAAATACTGACTGACCAAATACCTTCTGAATTGTAACAATGTCCACTATTTACTATAAAAGTGCATTTATTGTATTTAAGACCTATGCTTATTTGTTTTCTAATTTTTTTTTATTTCAACAGTATCATTTGCACTCCTTTAAAAAAAATAGTACAACTTGAGTGTCTCAGTCCAGTGCATTGCTATTTCACGTTTTTCTCCTACAGTATAGGGGAATAAATTCCCATGCTCAGTGAAGAATAGGTTCCATAGTGTTATGGCCATGTGCTGGGCTAATCTATGGATATTTACTAAATAAAAACTTCAATTCATGAAAAAAATGATATGCTTTAAGCAATTAAAGCGATATAATAATGTTTCAAAGCCAAGTCTCCTTATGTATTTATTATTTTCTCCCTTTCAAATAGTAATAGTGCTAACTAGTTCCAAGAGCATATTGGAAAACATTTTTTTCAACTAAAACAAAACAAAATCCTTTTCACTACTAAAGATAATTACACACACACTGGATATTTAGCCAGTCCTCCACGTTTGTTCCAATATATTTTAGGTAATCTGCTGATTCTTACACGATCTAACAGCCTCATAAATTTAAAATGTATCACTATTTCTTAGGCTATATAGCTATATAGCACATATAAAATGGAACATTTGCCTATTAGCTGATTGATGCAAAAAATGTAAATACCATATCTGAAAGTTCACACATCGTGCCAGAGCTCTGCTCCTTTTATTTTGTGTTGAAAGTCATTCTGAAATGTCCTCGTAACTGGTGGCAATTTTTCAAGTAATTATTAATAAACACACACCAAATAAGAAGCAAAAGAAATTATTAACCAACCAAACCAGCTAGACGCTTAGATAAAATAACATGAGATTGTATAACTTTTCAGCAGGTTTTCTTGATATAACTTCTTTAAAGGACCATAAGCATGTCCATACGCTTTTGGGTTATTTGTAGATGAGAAGGAAGTCTGTTCCTGAAGACACACTGCCATAGCTCTAAAAGTTTCTTTTTGTGAAGACTAGTAAACATGTTTCTTGATGTTTCAAACAATTCTGCATTATCTTGATGCATCAGAGGGACCTCTGTTCCCTCAGAAATATTACGGAAACGTCAAATGTTTAATTTAACAATGTGACCTAGTTAATATTAAAGAGAACCCAGCTGCTTGGCTTTCTTGCTTATGAATGTATGAATTTTCAGTACTGTAAAGTAAACAAGCATTTTATATGAAAACACTTAAGGAATGTCTCTGCCTACACTTATGCAAACTATTAATGAAATAAAAGTAATCATGCATGCACTTCAAAAACTTGCTGCAACACTCAATTTAATATTTGTATATTGTTTTAGCATAGTGCCATGTTTGTCAGTAACATGTTGAAGTTACTGTATTGAACTTACACAATAAAGACAATACTATACGAGAATACTCAAAGCAAGACCTCAAATATCCTTCTTCAAATTATAGCTATATTTCACCCTTATAATATAATAGATGCATGTATTTACTTTTTGGAAGAGAGAACAAATAGAATCCATATTCTAGTATCACTGCTTTATTCCATTTTTAAAGAGGCACTTCTTCATATTTCTTAGAATATATTTTTATGATAATCTCTTCCTTGTAAAATATCAGTCAAAAATGTGTGCAAATATCATGGACAACATAAGGAAGTTACTTATTTTTAAACCAGCTTTGGAAGCAGCTGCCCCTGAAACACTGGAGAAAAGAAATGATACAAGAAATAGAAGGTTAGGCAGGCTAAGTGAGGGAAGTAAATGAATTATGGGCCTATTCCAAATCAAACGTGGTAATTCTTTGATGCCTACAAATTTTAAGTAACAAGATAACTGAAAAAGAAAAGCATAGCTCTCAAAATAGAGAGGCAAATCATTAGAGCAAACAGTCTAGTGTTCGTGTGTATGTGTGAGTGGGGATGTACTATCTCAATGAAATCGAAAGAATATAAGGGTGCTTATTTACTATGTATGTAACAGTAGACATAGCAACGTAACACAGAAAAATCACATGAGGAAAAAGAAAATTCCTAAACAGTGTTAGTTAGCTGGTGCTGAGGGGAAAATTCATAAAGTTGATCAAATGTTCTCTAAGCAGCTTCAAAAACATTACTGGAATTTTTTTCCAGACTGAAAAGACATAGGCAGACCGAACTAGATACAGCAATTTCAAAACACATCATTGTTGTAATTTGTTCATTCATTTAAAAATATTTTACACAATCCAGCCAACTCTCAATTGCTCATTTGAAAAAGAGCCGTCAAGCAGCAATGCCAATGCAGTTTCCAAATGTGGGGTAGGGAGAGAGTGTGAATGATACTTATAAGTGGGTAGGTATACACATAAAATATGCCTTCCAAGTTATTTTTGTATATGACACTAGCCTATGACAGGGGGAAAAAAAAGCTGGCTATGCTGGTTGACATCTGAAGCTGGTAGAATTCTGAAAATTGGCAATAAATGGTGCATATCAAATGAAACTCATGAAAATGCAAGGTTGACTGGCCTCCTGTACTTACTTTCTTTCCATTTTATTCCATTATATTGTCTAACACTTGCTTGTATAGTATATAAAGCCCAATGCTAAAAAATGTATGTCAAGTTGGCAAAAACGTAAGAACAACATTGGTTAGGTTCTTAGATTAAGAGTTGCTGTGGCTTTTTATTCCAATGCATTCCAATCTCTGTAATATTTATGGGTGGAGCAGAGGACCGACAGTCATTATTCTTCTGCATTTGATTGGAGGTCAGCATTTTTAAGGTATCTTGCATTCATATTTTTAATGTATATTTATGTATTTTTACAAATACTAGACAGTCCATTGGTGACACTGCAGAATCGTGTACTGATCTTGATTTTAAGATTCTTAGCTATAGAATTAGAACTTGACTTTTTAAAGCTTTTGACTAAGAAGTATATGAAGGCTGCTACATGCCTTTATTTCTGTTGGTTTCCAAAAGTTCCTTGAGATATTTTTCTTTCAAAAGAATATTTTAATGTTAAATCCTCAGTCTCAAAAATTACCACTCTGAAAAGGTGGTAAAAATCTTGCTTTTTCACACTAGAATTTGAAATTTAAAGTTAAATTTTTAAAATGTGCTATCATTGCAGAATTTTTATGAAGTGAAAACTTTAACATAAGGATTCCAAATCTAGATTTATACTATAATATAGTATCTCAGATGCCCTAAGAAGATTTCATTATCTCTCCTGGATGCAATATGCTCTTAAAATCTTTTCTGAGAAGAAAATGTGAACTTACTGGATGATTAGGAAATTTAACTTGAATTTGGGGAAAACAATATTACTCTCCATCACCTGATACTGCCTACTGCCTTTGTTGATACCTGTTGTTTTTTTGAAGACAAAATATATTGCACTAAAATGGCAGAGTCAAGATTGCATTACAAATTAAATTGAATTCCCTTAAATAAGTTCACTGAAAAGTCTGTTTTACTATACCTTATTTTCATTAACTTTAATGGAAGTGGTTTTCCAGAGTTAGCATTGCATACAGTAATCTATAACATCTCTAAGACCATTGAATATGTGTGATTTACTTTGTAAGCCTGTCACATTGAGGATTTATTAGAGCTCAGTAAAAATATATACGTGTGTGAGAATATATATATTTTTTCAACCAGTGCACAAGAATTAGAAATTAGCCCCTTATTGGTACTTGGCAACTTTTATGTTCAAAATTAGCTGTCAAATACTATTCATGTATGAGTTCTCTTTCTCTTGATCAAAGAGTTTTGGGGGAAAAAGTTTCTTAAAGTACATCAGACAGGGATAAAATGGGGTCTGGAATAAAGGACACATTGTGAAGACAGCAGTTTAAAAAGAATCCACTCTCTTTCAGAATTCCACATCTTAATTTGGGGAACATATTTTTTCACAAGACTCCAGGAATTAAACAACATAGAAGAGTTCAAGTGTTGAGTTTACCAGGTCATTTGCCATTCCTTGTCTCCCAAATGCAAGGCCAGTGATAGTCACCAGGGTACTTTTTCTGTGAACTGAAAATCACTAGACAGTTAATACATTTATCATAATAATTTCCTAGAATCATCTAGTTCCCTGTGCCCATTAAATGTACATTTGAGTACGACAGTTTCAGAGAAAAACAACGAAACAATCACTATGATAGCTGAAATATGGCTTCATAGGAAACAGGGCTACATTTAATTAGCTTTAATTGCTTATGTGTCTTTTTTGTTCTTGTTATAGTTCATATCACTGGCATAGACTCATAAGCCAATCTTCCAATTTAAGTTACTACCAAAATTTACAAACTTGACGTGAAGAGTACATTGTATTTACAAAGAACTTGGCACTTACAGAATAAATTATTGACCTTTTAAAAAAAATTCAGACCAGGGCACCCATGGTTCAGGCAAACGGGAAAGCCTGATGTCTTATATATTATGCTACATTAACGTGAATAAATAAATTTCCAGCTGGTAATTCCTCCACAGCGCTGGCCCTGGTGCTGAAAACAAGTACCTTCCATTTCTAATCCATGGGGAGGGTAGAGAAGTTATCAGTCCAGAGAGAGCAAAGGTTGCATGTTTTCTTCCTCATTTTTATCCATGCGTTTTAACACTGTAGGATCCACAACTGATTGGGATCTAGAAATGATAAAGCCAATGTCAGTGCGTTACTGCCAAACAATCACCTTCTGTTCTCTGTCTTTTCTCCTTTATTACTTCTCTCATGGATGCGGATTAACTTTTTCTACAACAAGAGACTTATGAACTGAGAATGCTGCACATTTAAAGAGATACATTTATGGTGATGTTTTGCATCAAAGGAAACAATCCCCTCTGGCCTCTGAATAGAATAATGCACAGCAGAGGATTCTAAATACATAATAATAGGCTTAAGTTCTCTTCTTTACAGTCAAGGAAGAGACTTTTCTTTGAGTCTGAGAATTTCTAGTACAGGACTGATGCATTCCAAGAGATCACCAAATGGGGGAATTATTACAGTGAACTTATTGTTATAAGAAAAGAAGTAGAAATAAAAGGAGCCTTGATTCCTGTCTGAAAGGGCTCTATGAAACGACTTCAACAGGAATGTGCATTTTTAACCATCTTTTTTTATATTTAATGAGAACTTTAGGAAAAAAATCAATATTTCAATATGAGTTTTGTTCAATTTTCCACTAGGGCATCTGAATAAAATCAATCTTACTCTTGAAAACTTTAAGAAAAGTAGAAACCCCTCTTGTTTAGTCAGGAGCACTTTATGATTAGGAAAGCAAATAATGTGAAAACCCCTTGCACATGCCTTTGATAGCAGGTGGGAATTATATCTCAGTTCCTCACTAGGAAACAACATAGGAAAGTCAATGAAAAGTGCTACTGTGGTGGCAGGAAGCTGTCATCTTAATGGCTATGGCATTAAAGAAGCAGCTGCCCTTTTAAATTCTCCTCCATAATGAATTTTTCCCCTGCTGCTGCATTCCAACCATTTGGCTATTGCTGTGGCAATATGCCTCTTCACAGACCTCATTAATTTTCAAAAAGAAAGACTATAAGCTAAAATACAACCACACATGCTAATGAAGAAGAACAGCAATGGAACTAATTATCAAAGCAAAAATAATTACAGAATTAACTGATAAATTGACTCCTTCATTTAAATAAACTTAAATTCATTTCTAAAGAGAGAATGAAAAGGAAGGTGAGAACTTTAAAATAAGGAGGTTTATTTCCTAAATCACTTTCACTATTTTACCTCAATAATAGGTATTAGATGCATGTGTCAGAATGGAGACTGGCTGCAGTTGAATGTGGGGTGTGTGTGTGTGTGTGTGTGTGTGTGTGTCTGTGTGTGTGCAGGAGAGAGAAAGAGACAGAGAGAGAGGGAAGGAGAAGGAGAAATGATAATTTATCTTAGAAAAAAGTACATGAATAAAATACATTTTAACACAATTGACAATTGCACAAAGCACTTAATAATTAGACTTGTAACATTGTTTTTCTTAGACTCAACTGAAATAATTGGTTTCCCAAGATGAATCCATGCTAAAATATACAGGGGTTCATTTAATGTCCTGCACTAGAGGGTTACTTGACAACGAGTACCCACTAGACTATAAATTCCATAAGCAGGGACTTTATCAGTTTCTCTCCTTGCTGTGAACACAATGCATGTCACAGAGTCTGTTACACAGTAGGATTTTGATTAACTTTTATCCAATAAATAGTTTCCATACTGAAAGAAGATGGCTATCAAACATTCAAAGCGAAGAGTGATGAAGATAAAGCAATTTATCCTGTGGAGAAAGAAATTCTTAACAAAAACATTTATTTTAAAATTCTCACAAAGTTAAATATATAAATGTTGAGGCATATCCTAATAATATTCAAGTATACACCAAAGCTCTTCAGACAGCACAGAGTCTACAATATAATCATTTGCCATAATGTTCTATTAAAACACATATCATACAAATACACATACACATGCACACACATCTTTTAAATCCTTACGTTCCTTGACTACTTTTACTATCAAATGTAAAATAGATAGCTAGTGGGAAGCAGCCACATAGCACAGGGAGATCAGTTCAGTGCTTTGTGACCACACTAGAGGGGTGGGATAGGGAGGGTGGGAGGGAGGGAGACACAAGAGGGAAGAGATATGGGGACATATGTATATGCATAACTGATTCACTTTGTTATAAAGCAGAAACTAACACACCATTGTAAAGCAATTATACTCCAATAAAGATGTTAAAAATTTTTTTAAAATAAAAAAATATTAGAGGATATGGCAATGTTAATAAAATAGTTTAAATTACAGTGCACTATCCAACCTGGGATTAAGTTCCTAGTTTGCTTTTTTTAAAAACATTTTTATTGGAGTATAATTGCTTTACAATGGTGTGTTAGTTTCTGCTTTAAAACAAAGTGAATCAGCTATACATATACATATGTTCCCATATCTCTTCCCTCTTGCGTCTCCCTCCCACCCTCCCTATCCCACCCCTCCAGGTGGTCACAAAGCACCGAGCTGATCTCCCTGTGCTATGTGGCTGCTGCTCACTAGCTATCTACCTTACGTTTGGTAGTGTATAGATGTCCTAGTTTGCTTTTATCATGCACTACAGATGTCAGAATTGTTGGATGATGAATGCTGCTGGCTCAATATGCAGAACGATTCCTCAATAAAACAAGCCAGGCAGAAACAATTTCTGATTAAGATTTTTTTGATATTTAATTGCCCCAAGTGTACTGTTGTTTTAGTCTAGATTTTCTTTTGTGCTCTCTTATACAAAAAAACAGGGTTATTTGTGCAGGATCATAACTGTTAATAAATTGGTCTGTTTCAACTGCAATAGAGGAAGTTACCTAACATTAACTCACAGTACATCTTAGCAGTCTCCAGCCTCTACTGTCTTTCAATGAATAACTTTTTTTCCTCATGAAAACCTATAGTTTAACTTTAATTATCCAGGTATCATTTATTCATTTATTATGTATCTACAATATTGTGCTATACCTTAGTGTTTAAGAGACTAGATTTTAGACAGAAATGGATTCCAATTCCACCTTCTGCTATTTATTAGTTCTGTGACCAAGGGAAGGCTATTTAAACTTCCTAAGATTTTGTTCCCTTATCTGTAAAATGGGGAAAATAATACCTACATCATACAGACGTATTGAGGATCAAGTGCAATAATGCATGCATAACCCCCGGCATTAATTCCGGCAGATAGCATATGGTAGTGGTTAAGGAAATAACTTAGAGAACACTATTACCTGTGTTCCAGCATTAGCATTGTAGCTTTGGAGCTATGTGAAATGCAGAAGTTACTTACCTTCTCTGTATCTGGGTCTCCTCATCAATAAGATGGGTATAGTATTACCTTATTAGTTGTTTAGAAAAGCAAAGGAGTTGATGTATACAAAGCATTAGGTAGGGTTTGGTACGTAGTAACAATAGGTGTTGAATATTATTTAATAAAATGGAAGTGCATATTACCATTAACAACATTAGTGTTGATGCTCACTGCAACTGTTGTGTGCCAGACACTATCCTGGGTCCTAGAGGCATAAGGTAAAAGACATTCCCCGAGTTCAAGGAACCCATTCTCTAGTGAAGTTTGTATTCTTTCACATGATTATACTATCTCTCCACAAATTTACACGGAGGAACATAATCTTCTAGCTATACACGTAGCTAAATTCACCCAAAGGAACAGTTATCTACAACTCTTTGGTGAAGGAATGATTTTTCCCCTCTCAATCTAAGAATGATATAAAACTGGAAAAGGAGATGGAGGAAGGGTGGAACCTAGAAACAATTTTCTCCCGTCCTTGATGGGGAACTACCATCCCCTGCCAGAGAGAAGATAAAAATAAAGTGAAACAACTTTCTTGATCTCATTCTTCAGGAGTTTTCAAAGAGAACCATATAAGCTTCATATGATACAAAAGCTACACCAGACAAAGGATGTCTGGAATTCCAATCAGCCCATGTCAGAAGCAAGAAACTCAGGGTTGGGGAGGTCATCATGCTGTAAGCCAAGTCTTCAGGGGACAAAATGTCCTAATTAATTGGAGAAGAAAATCAGAATCCAAAAAGACTTCAAAATGTGGATCGCCTGAACCAAATCTAACAAGAGGATGTCAATTAAAATAATGTACTTGGAGGAAAAAGCTAAACACAGAAATAAAGAATTATGAGGATAAGGATCTATAAGTAAAGAGACCAGTTTTAAGGGGTTCAGTATGAGTCAGCAATGTGCCTTGGCTGCCTGAACGGCAGCAACAGTGACAGCAACAGCAACTAAAGTGTCCTCACTTTAGTTTGCAGGTCCTCACTGCAAAGCCAGAATTCTGGAACCTCTATGCAAGTAATGATAACGTCAGATGTCACCTCTACAATTCTAAACACTGCACCTAAAAGGGGCCACTGACAGACAGCAGAGGACTCCTTCATTCATTTAACTGGTGCCTAGTGAGCATGGTTTGTGTGCCAGGCTCCACTCCAGGCACTGAGGATTCAGAAGAGAACAGGATAGACAAAGCCACTAAAGTCTCCCTGAAGCTTACATTGCAGGACAGGGGGATAAATAACTAAATAAAATCCATCATTTCACTGACTAATAATGAACTATGAAGAAAATAAAGAAGGTGATTGATAGGAAGTGTCTCAAATGAGTAGGAAGTAGAGCTGATTAAGACCTGGTGACTGAGAAAGACCAAAAGGCCCTCTTGAGGAGATGACCTTTGTTTGGGGCCAGCCATTGGAAGACAGAGGAAAAGAATATTCCAGCCAGAGGTGACAAGAATAAAGACCTTTGGATAGGAACAAACTGGGGAGGCTGAAGGAGAATAAAGAAGGATGTTGTGTCTGAAAGGTAGAGGAGGAGAGAAAAGGTAAATAAACTTAGAGGAGAGAGGTAGGCAGGATCAGATCATGCAGCATACTGTAAGTCTCGATATGGAGTTGATTGTATTCATTGTATAATCAGCAGTCACTTAGAAATTCAAAGCAGAGAAGTGAACTGATCTGATTTACATTTTTAAAATATTATTTTGACTGCCACATGGATAATATAATAAATGGAAGGTAGGGGAACAGGGTAAAGGTGGAGGCAAAGAGAGCAGGTAGGAAGTTTTGGAGGAAGTGTAGGTGATGGGGATGCAGCTAAGGCTGTAGAGGATATGGAGAGAGGTGTGCTCAGAGGAGGGGACCACATTAGTTAACAAATCACAGAAGGAGGGGCTAAAGGAAATGAGCATTGCTAGCTGGCAAAGGAAAAGACTAAGGGACACCTATGAGAGCTGTCTCCAAATCCTCCTGTAGCTCAGTTCTACAGTGAGGGCACTCTGTGTCATGCTGTCACAGAAGAGTAGACAAGATGTATATCAACAACATGAAAGACTCTGTACCTCATGGATTGGAACCTTGTTCCAACACATATAGACTATGTGACTTTGGGGATACGAATATCTGTTTAACAAGGTTGCTGTGAGAATTAAATAAGTGAATGTTACCAAGAAAGTACCTAGTAAGGGCCTAACTCATGAGAAGTTTATTAAAAATGGTAGATTGTAACAATTATCACTGTTAGAATTTTAATTTTTATCAGAAGGAACCTATTCTTAGGTAATGGCTTTTAACCATTTTTGTCTTAGACAACTTTGAGAATTTGATGAAATATGCCTTCTCTCCAGAAAAAAAAAGCACTATATATACATTTATATATCTATATATACATACATACATTCAAACATATACACACACAGTTTGAATACAACTTTTATCACTTTACAGACCACTTTGAGAGTCCATCAATGAACCCCTTTGGTGAGAAGAGCATATAACTCAAATTAGGAAGCCTTGTTTTAAGAGGAGGGAGTTGAAAAGCCCGAACTTGATTTAAAGATAAGCTTGTCAATTAGTGGAGAAATTAAAGCTGAAGATGTTCCTGGCCTTTCCGTTCTCTCCAAGGAGTTGTGGAGCAGCCTGGGGAGAGAAAGGCATCACACCCCGCCCCCCAAGAACAGCAGCAGCTGCAGCAGCAAATAAAAGAGGCCAGTCTCAAAGATGCCACTGCATGAGTCAGTGGTGACCAAATGACCCTAAGGCTTTCCTCAGAGAAGGATGCAAGATAGTGTTTGCAATGACATGGGAGATGCCCTTGTGTCCTCCCTGAATTAGGTGAAGAGAGACTTGTAGGAGCTGTGGTTCCTATATTTCCAGGATAGGAAATGAACCAAGAAATAATATTTGTGATCCAAATGAATGCTGGGCTGGTGTGGCCTGGGGTAGCATAAGAATTAGATGTCTTCATCTAATTGCTACAGAATGCAAACTCAGAGGCAGTTACGCATTTGTGTGTGTCTGGCAACCCCCTTGCCCTCGATCACCAGTAGATCATGGCTGGACATATGTTTTACCCATATTGGATACAAAACACCTAGGAAAGTTTTTATTACGGAGCATGTGTTGAATAAATACCCATTGACTGAAAGAAAACAGGCCTAATAACACTATGAGAGTCAAAGCAGGAAATCAGATTCTGACTCAACAGTGAATTCTGTAAAGATTAAAGCTGTAGGGAAAGACAGTGTTTTGCCCCAGGAATGGCTAGACAGAAACTTTTAAACAGAAACTTGGCAGAGATGCTGAAAAAAGAACATAAGCTTTGAATGTTAGTGTTTGAAGTGTGTGTCTGTTCGCTCTATGGATCCCTTCCTTCAAATGAAATCTTACACAGGAGTCCAAAAATTTGTTTAGATAGTCAGTCTCACCGCAGTGGAGATGGGCACTGGCCCCCCGCCACCTGCTTGCCCTGAGGCACTCAACCAGAACCTTAAAGAACAGTTTGAAAAGCCACTGGATTGGCTGACTTCTAAGGGGCCAGCTGGATTGTGAATTTGGAGCAACATTGAGTTGAGGTTACCTTGAATGAATTTATCTTTGACTTGAAACTCCTTAGACATCCAATCATAGGAGTATGAAAGGCTTTAAAATGTCACCAAATATCTACTTCAGAAAAATATAAAATCTGGAGTTGTATCAGGTGTCCCCACCCTGGCCCAGCCCGCTTCCCAGCAACCTCCAGCATACCTCTTCATGGACTTAGGGGAGAGTTCCTTCTCTACCTCCTTCACAGGCATGCTGTAGGAGTCCACATTGTATTCGCTGTCGTCATCATACTCGTGGTCTAGCAGTGTTCTTGCCCAGGTTCCCATATCATAAGGGGGGAGCATTCCTCCAAACTCAGAGGGCAAAATCTCAGGATGAATTAGTTGGTGTAGACTGTTCAGGTTGTTACCGTGCAAAAATATCTACAAATGCAAGAAGAGGGTGGGAGAAAACACACAGAGGAGAATAAATATCACCCAGATTTTGGGAACTGGGCGGGGGGTGGGGGGGATGGAGGATTGAGGATAGGAAAGCCAAAGCAAGAGTTTTCCATGTCTGTTAAAATATTTAAGCCCTTCATCTACTCTGTGAAACAGGAAGGCTGGTTCTGTAATCCTAATACTTCATATAAAAATCCTGAGGCTCAGGGATTTTAGGTAGCTTCTAGAAGGCCAGATCATTATTGGTTTAAAGAACTGGAACAAGAAATTTCGTTTCCTGCTTCATAGCTGGGAACATGAGCAGAATCTAATGTGCACGTTGATCTGCACATTATCCTGGTGTTAGCTGTACAAAGCTGATGATGTGCATAATGAATGCTGTTAAAAGACTCTTCTCATAAGGACTCAACAACTGCTGAGCCCATTCACGTTATTAAACCCAAAAGCTGTCACCAGTATGGCTTTCTCTTTATCTTCGGTAAAAATAAGAATACTGTAACCACTAAATTACTGCTTTATAATACAAAGTGTGTGATGTAAATAAAAGTAGATTAGCATCATCACAATGAAAGGTTGACTGAAGTTTCACATCCCAAAGGACCAATGTTCTATAATGTTGCCAGCATCTTCTCTGCTAGAGATTTCCATGGTTATCATTCAAATCAGAAATGGAATGAGTTGAAACTGTAAAGCTGTGTGCATCTGTTAATTATTCTTATCACTGTCTACATAGAGCTTTTGGTTAAACTGGAGAATTATTTAAGCTACATACTCAAGATTTGTTTCTCCATAAATTGCTACCTCTTTCCTCTTCTTTCATTTCAATCTCAAGACTTCAGATCAGTCTTCTCTGATAAAGTACTCTTGTCACCTCATATAAACTTTTATATTTATTTAAAGATTATAATTTATAAGTGGCTTAGAAATCTCACACTTCAGGTTCAAGATGAACAGAGGTTCATCTTGCTTTCCATACTTTTAGAATCCACAGAAGTAAATATACTGGAACACAAAGACTAGTCTATATCAAATAAAATGAGAGGAATGGGAGTCACCAGTCAACAAATAATTTCAACAAATTGTGGAAGAGTATAAAAGCACCTGAGATCGGGTCACTGGTCAAAATGATCACAGCAAGTGGCTGGTGGAATACATAATGTGGGGCTTACAGAGGTGGAAGATACTGTCTTCCCCAAGTTAAATAAGGTTAATTGCAAAATCTACACCTTCCCCTTCCTACTTACAGAGCACAACAGGAAAACACGCACACTCTCTCCCTCTCTCTCTCTCTCTCTCTCTCCTATAATTTTCCTGGGAAAATTAAGTTCTAGCACCTGAAATCCCTACTTTATTAGGTATACAACCTTTATTTCATCAGATGTACTACGTCATGTCAGAAACCTTATCTTTCAAGTCATGCAAGAGTTAGGTAATAAATCCTTAGAAAAGTAAATGTAATTCACACTACTTCTCTTTTCACTAACACTCTGTTCCCTCCTCCCTCAACATCACTTTCAGCTTTGGCCTTGTTTCCTCTTTCCCTGAAAAAATAGGGCAACCAGATGAGACCCACCCACTAGCATCTGTGTCCATATGTTTTGCCTTTGCTCCCAGCACAATGGAAGAATAAACTCTACAAAGGCCAACCCCTCCACCTGTGCACTAGAATTCATTCTCTCTTCCACTCAGTTATATTTCCCAAACAATTCTCTCTTGTCTCTCTCACATCATCAGATTTCCTCCTCTTCTGTATCTTTCCCATCAAAGAACAAACATGCCAACTCTACTCTTCCCTCCCCCACCATACAGATGCATAAAACCTCTCTTGACCTTACCTCCAGTTATTATCCTATTTTTCTCCTTCCTTTCATTGCAAAACTCATCAAAGGAGTCATCTATATTCATTGTCCAAGTACTTTTGTCCCATTTTTCCTGAATCGAATCCAAATAGGCTTTGCCTCCCACCATTGCATGAAAATAGCTCTTGTCAAGATCCTTCTCACTGCTAAATTCAGTGTCCAATAATTCTCTGTCCTTATTTTCCTTAAACTCTCAGCAGCACTGGATATAGTAGATGGCTCTCCTCATTGAAACACTTTCTCCCAGGATCTCTTGGTTTCCTTCTATTTGATAGATGCTTTTTTCAGACTCTTTTGCTGGTTATTCCTCACCTCCCCAGCATCTTAACATCAGAGAGCTCCAGGCTTCAGTTCTCAGATTTATTCTCTTCTCTAACTATACTCACTCCTTGGTGATGTCGTTCAGTCTAGTGGCTTTAAATATTGTCCATACACTGAAAATTTATATTTTTAAGCCAGACCTCTCTTTTGAACTCCATATTGGTATTTCTACTCTCTATGTCACACCTCCACTTAAATGGTAAATGGGCACCTGGAGCTTAACATATCCAAGATTGAACTTATAATTCTCTCCCCCAAATCAACTCCTCCCTATTTTCAATGTCAGTTAATCGTACAAATATGCTTCTAGTTTCTCAGGCCAAAACATTTGACTCATCTTTTACTTCTCTCATAATCTAAGTTGTCAGTAAATTCTTTTGGTACTACCTCCAAAATCTATCCTGAATTCAAACATCTGAACAACTCCACCCTTACAATCCTAACTCAACTCCCATCATCCTTCACACTGTGTTACTGCCTCCTAACTGCCCTCCTGACTTCCACTCTTGCCACCAACACTCTATTCTCAACACAGCAGACAGAATGACCATGTTAAAACATCCATCAGGTCACATTATTCTGCTCATAATCCCCCATTGCCTTCTTCTTTCTCTTAGAGTAAGTCCTATAAGATCCTCTATGAACTCTTTCTGTGAGCACATCTCCTACTACTCACACCCTGCTGGAATATGCCATGCACACATTTGTCTCATCATTTATTGAAGTTTTACTATATTCTCCCCTGTGTATATTTTTTCTTCCTCCATTTCATGCAAGAAGTCTGGTTCTTTGGGTCTCCTTTGCCTCAGATTACCTTACAATTATACTTAGGCTGAACTTTTAAATTTAAAAAAAATTTATTTTCCTAAACCGTGCCATTGAAGAGATTATGGTAGCTGACCATAATTATGGTAGAAAGAGGGTAGAATATTTTTAAGAATTAGCAAGGAATAGAATAGCAAGCCCACGATTGAGGAAGAAGTGGAAATTTGTGACAACTAGCAGGAAAACCTGTTTCCTGTCAGCTCTTGGGGGTGTGGCAGGACCACATCTGTGGACCAGCTGAAGAGTGCACTAGGGTAGTGGATTGAAACCTCGCCATTGGGTTCTGGCTTCAGTAAAGATGCTGAAGCATCTCCTTCTGCTGGAGCAGAAGGAGACCTTAATTCAATGAACTAATACTAGCTTGAACAGTGAGCATGTCAAAAGTGGCCATGATGGATGGGAAGTTAGGCTCTACATGAAAGATTCTAGACACTGGTGAAATTTTGAGAAGGGACCCCTGTCAACCCCTAAGGTTGACATTCCCATCAGCCCAGTGTGCTGGAAACTCAAAGTCTGATTTAATTTAAGAAAATGAAGAGCTAAATGTCTACTGTGAAAGAGGATTCACGACTCTTTCCTAGGTTTCCTTTTACCAGTTTTTCAGAACATAGATTTACAGCATCTGTGTTATAAGTTGTTTGAGTAATACTGTAATGCTGAATCACTTGGGATTCCAGTAAGGAAATATAATAACGTTGCATTGTGCATTGATTATATACTTAAAAATTAAAGGTGTTTCAATCTATAATTATTTTCTCATACAAAAATTTCCAAGTCATATAGTTTTAATTAAAATGGTAAAATTCAAATACCTCAATTCCATCTGGAATAGTGCTAGCAATGCATTCTTGTAGGCATTGTCAAAATCATCAAATTCCGTCAAATAACCCCCAAACCTAGAACTTTCCTTGTTTTGTAGACTTGAAACTCTTCAGTCTTTTCAACAGAGCAAAATCATGTCAAAATCATGTCACAACAAGTCACTCCTGCACTCAAAGTCTTTCAAGTGCTCCTCATTTCACTCTGACTGAAAGCCCAGATCTTTACGACCCTCTATGAGTGGGCACACTATGTTCCTGCCCATCCAGTCCCCTAATATCCTCCCCAGTAGCTTATTCATCTCCAGCTTTTCTGGCCTCCTTGCTGTTTGTCAAATATTCCAGGCCTGTTTCTACCTAAGGACCATTGCCTTTGCTAGTCCCTCTACCTGGAACAGTTTTCCCAATACATCCACATTTTCAGCTCTACTACCTCCTAGCTGTGATTTAGAGCAAATGGTTTCACCTTCTATGCCTCATTTTCCCATCTATAAAAGGAGGAAAATAACAATGCTTACCCTAAAGCTTTGTTGGAGGGACTAAATGAGTTAACATACCAAGAGTACTTAGAACAGCACGCGGCATAGCGTGAACACTACAAAAGCATTCATTAGTACAATTTGTGCTAAAAGCCCCAGCAGGTATTTTGGATCACCTGATCATCCCTTCATAAAACAATGCTGAAAGTGTTTTTTCTGAGGCACATCAATACATTTTTCCAAATTATAAAATGTAAATTAATATGAATCTTGGTGGTAGAAATAATTCCTAATATAAATTATAATTGTTTACAGAATTCTTCCTTCTAAATTACTAAAACATATTCAACAAATTCACAAACAGAAAACTCTCTGTTCACAAATGTTTGACACCGACACATACTAACAATGATTTCACTTTCACACTCACAGTAAGGCTTTTATGGCACTGAGATACCTGAAGTGCCTTCTCATTCATGAGAAACATGGAAAATTATCTTCCCTATGGATTTAGAAGTAACTATATTTTCCTGTGGAACTAATCATTTGAAAATTGGTCACAGCACAGTGGTAAAAATATCTCTAAATGCAGAGCTATTTGTATTCAAATGTTAACTCTACAACTTTACAGCTGTGTAAATGAATAAGCAAGTTATTTATCCATCCTAAGACTTACTTTCCTCAGCTTTTCAATAGGAGATGATGCTTACTAAGCTTACTTTTCAGAGATGTTTGGAGGATAAAATGAAATAATGTACATTAAAATGCATTTTAAAATATTATCAATAGTGATAAATGTGTTCGGTATTTACAATGTGCCATGCACTGCATTAAATAATTTATATAAATATTCTTATTCTCAGAAAAATGATTATTTTGGAACCTACTTTGAATATCCTCATTGTTGGATAAAACTGAATCTTGGAATTCAAGTAACTTGTAATTTAAAGAGATATTAAAATTTCTACACATTAGTATTCTTTCTGAAATGTGTGATTGATCAAGACAATCACTACAAAATTATATTAGAGATCACAAAATTCACTATATTCAATGTAATACATATTGTGAAATAACTAACGCCTATTTATAACATAAAAAATTATAACTTTTCCCTGCATATTACTTGAAATTAAGTGTACCAATAACAATATAGTAACACGGTATAATTTTTTTTACTTTTAAACTGAGGCTTTAATATATAATGAATGTGCTAAAATGTTCCCCATTTGTGGAAAAGCAAGAGAGCTAGTTTTTAAGTATTTCTTTCACAGATACACTGTTCAGAATTAATCACAAGTTTTTACATTTTGTAAAATATCTTTTATGTTATCTTTTAGAGTTATATTCAATACAGAAACACATTTTACCACAGCACATGTTATACATACAGTATGCATCATAATTTATTGAACGGGGGAGCAGAAAGGAAATAAAAAAACAAAGAAGCAAACAAATACCCTTTTCCGAGTCTTCTCCTTCAGGAAAGGCCGGATCACGGTATACAGGGCATGGATATACCATGGTTGGTTGACAAAATGAATTCCTCCAAATCGTGCTGGGAAACTATCCTAGAGTAACATGGCGGGGAAAAAAAATCAAAACACGCTTTAAGACACTGAGAAGGTTTAGGGAAGGCCATATGGTATACAAATTTGTTATTCCGTACACTTAAATGATTATGTGTATAGCTAAGGAGAAGAAAGAAGGAAGAACCTTAGGAAGAACCTTACTGCAATTAATCATTGTAACTTTCATACAGAAACTGAAGCAATATGGAATAAAGCACATCTTTCTCAAGAATAGGTTGTTGATAGGAATTTCAGCATTTTTAGGAGTGCCACGTTTTAAGCCTGCAAACTGCTAACAGTCATTATAGACCAAGAAATATATGTAAAAGACTTTAGAAATTTGTCAAATAATGAATCTATGTTAGATAAGTGTCTATTAAAGTGTATTTAAATTAAAATGTTTTATTAAATTTCAATGTAGTTATCTATAATGTGAGGACGGTCAGATATCAAAACTCACTTTATTCTCTTTATTTTATTGCCAACTTTACTATAAACACTCTCCTTTCCTTATTCCAACTACAAAAAAAGGAAACACGCTTAAGCAAAATAAAAACCTGGAATTGTAGTGTAAGAAATTTGCACATGCATTTTGCCAAGTTAAATGAAAGTTAAACCCTCTGAGCTCACCCAACAGGAGGAAAACGGGGCTATCACAAAGCCAGCCTCTCCTTCAGCAAGAACTCAACCATGTAAGGTTTGCATCTGAAGTGATGTAGAGGTGTTTTCCTCCTTTCTGTGACTAAATAGGTGCATCTCAAGTCCACCCCCAAATCTGAAGAGAATCCTTAAGCCAAATAAGTTACACCATTTGACAGTGCTACGGATTCTACGGAAATGGACATAGATTTTGCTACTGGTTCAACATTCCACGCTGAACTGACTACAAAAGTCCCTTTAAAAAACTGTACCACTGGAAGTGTCTCTTGAGTGGCATCATAATAATTGGCATACATCTAGATTCTACTGAGAACATAAACAGGAACAAAAGAGAAGAAACTGAAATAATTGTAGATCTATTTTCTTAATTTAAATTTTCTCTTGAACAAGATTCAAAAGATTTAAAAACATGCATGGTGTAACATCATTAAATTATTTTGTTTTTAGGGGACACTTATGAGCATTAGAAATTCATTAGTGATTTTATATATTGATTTTTAGAGTCAACAAACATTTTTTCTGCAACAAAATTTCTATCTTTGAGAATAACACACTACGAAAAAACCACAGTACTTCAAATAATAATTACATTCGTAAGCTGTGTCTTATTTTATGTCAATGTCTTACTTCTTTTATAAATTTGTAGCTTTCATTCATCAAGAGTATTACAAAACAGAAATGAATCAGGTAGAAATGCAGACATAGTGTCTTTTAATTTTTTTATTTTTTCAGCTAAATATGCTTTTATTTTCATATGAAAAAATACATCTGACTTCCACATAGCAGGTTACTTTTTAAAAAATTTTTATTGGAGTATAGTTGCTTTACAATGTTGTGTTAGTTTCTACCGTACACAGGCATAGAGAACAAACATATGGATACCAAGGGGGAAATGGGGGGGGATGAATTGGGACATTGAGGTTGACATACATACACTATTGATACTACGTATAAAATAGATAACTAATGAGAACCTACTGTATAGCACAGGGAACTCTACTCAGTGCTCTGTGGTAACCTACATGGGAAGGAAATCCAGAAAAGAGGGGATATATGAATCATATATGTATATATGATTCATAGTGTCTTTTAAAATTATGACATTTTTATACATAAAATGAAGATAAATAATGTATATACAATAAAGAGAATACTAATATGTGCCCTCCACTCAACTTAAGAAATAGAATATAATTGGTAACCTTGAAGATCACTGTATTTATATATTCTTTCATTTCCCCCACATTTTAAAATTGCACATTGTATTTCAAATATAAGGATTTCTCTTGCTTATATCAATATTTTATTTTATAAATGTTATAAATATATAAATATTATATTTTTATTTTGCATATTTTATATATTTTATATATATATATATATATATCTCTATCTATACATACTGTTAAGTTTTTTAAGTACTTAAGCTTTATAAAAATGTCATAGTCAATGTGGTCGGGTAACAGTGTTTTTGCGGTTCGTTGTATCTGAAATTTAAACACGTTGTGCATAGCTATAGTTCATCGTCACTGTTGTATAGCATACCATTGTATGGAACACCACAGTTTATTTTCTCCTGTCCCTGCACATTGTTTTCCAAATTTTCGGTTTGTTTTGCTATCACCAACACAGCTGCTCTGCAGACTTCATTCTCAGAAGTGTCTCTTGTGCACGTTCAGGTGTATGTGCAGGGTATTTATCTAAAAGTGTTAACGTTGAGTCATAGAGTGTATACAGTTCAACTTTACAAAATTGTTAGGAGCAAACTGCACCAATTTATACTCTTCTTTCCCCCAGTAATGCAGGAAAGTTCTGGCTGCTCCACATACTACACTTGGTATTACCCATCTTTCTAACTTCTGCCAATCTAGTGGGTGTAAAATAGATTCTCGTGACACTTTAATTTGTTAGTTGCTTCGTCTTTGCTTATTTTAATTCCATCATTAATAACATTGTTTGATAACATAACCATTTTACACAGAGGTGTTTTGTTTCTGGGTCCTTGAGGGCCTGAATTTGTTATCTCTGCTGGTCTTGTTCATGATATCTTGTTTATGGTGGATCATATTTGGCTAATATTAATCCTTGGGAATCCTGAAAGAGCTAGTTTGAAGATGCTTTTGTCCCGACAAGACCTATATTAGCTCCCACTAGGTTCTATCCCTGGATATGGGAGAGGCAGAGAGGTTCCTTAAATGTTTCCTGGCCAGCAGGGATTTCCCCAGCACAACCTTTCCCTAAGGATGCAGCACCTGGAGGAATGCAGGTTCTCACATCCAGTCCCCAACTTGCCCTCAGTGTGTGCAGGCCTCACGTCTTCTCCTGCCCACCGCGCACCCCCAGCAATCATTACTCTCCAAAACTCTAGGTTCCTACAGTCAACATTGGCCTCCAGAACCACTCAAGTTTCCCTTATTCTGTTTCTTTCCAATAGACTCCATGTGTTTGTCTCTGTCGGGACTTGTTTTATGTTCACCAGCGTTCAGTAGAGCACCTAGACATATTTTCATTGTGATTTATTCAACACCCTGGTGCTTCATGGCAGGGAGATCTTGAAGAATTTTTAACCTACAGCACTACCTAAAGCAGAACTACTTAGTACACTTTTAAAGTATACTCCTGAGTGAGCATTTGATCTCTAGAACAAAACTGAATGAACACCAGCTATCAGGCTTTTAAGCCAGAAGTCTTAGCTCAGTGATTTTTAAACTTTGAGAACCACTTGAGGTCATGCCTTCTACTGTGAACAAAGAATATACACATGTAAACACATAACTTACACATGATGCCATGGATTCCTTGGACACATCTTTCAATACAGAATGACTTGGTCAGTACCAAATCACAGTTAAGGCAGTGTGAAAGAGAAAGGAAAACACTGACTTTGCAATCAAGTAGACCTAGGTTAAAATTCTGACTTAACAGTACCTCTGTGTTAAAAAGGTATCAAAGTATCAAAGTCCAAAGCAAGGACATAATGCTTGATTCCTTCCTTTCCTCAGTGTGATATCACTTATTTCCTTTCTCTTTTTCTTCTCCTTGTGGTATTACCATTATACACATGGTACACCTTTTGTAGTTGCCCTGCAGTCCTTGGCTATTCTGTTCTGTTCTTTTTTCCCTTTGTTCTCTTTACATTTCAGTTTTTGCGGTTTCTATTGATATATCCTCAAGCTCAGAGATTCTTTCCTTAGCTGTGTCCAGTCTACTGAAAAGCCTATCAAAAGCATTCTTCATTTCTGTCACAGTTTTTGATCGCTAGCATTTCTTTTTGGTTCTTTTTTAGGATTTCCTCCTCTCTGCTTACATTGTCCAGCTGTTTTAGCATGCTGTCTAGTTATTCATTAAAGCCCTTAGCATATTAATCATAGTTTAAAATTCCCAGTCTAATAATTCCAATATCCCTGCCATGTCTCATTCAGATGCTTACCCTGTCTCTTCAAATTTTGTTTTCTACCTTTTTTCAGTTATGACTTATAATTTTTCCTTGATAGCCAGGCATGATGTACCAGGTAAAAGGAACTATTGTAAAAGGCCTTCAGTAATAAAATGGTAAGAGGTGGGGGAAGGTAAAGCATTCTATGGTCCAATAGATTAGCTCTTGGGCTTTTAATGATCATGTGCCTCTGGACTGTTAACTCACAAGTGTTTCTTGATCTTTTTTCTCCCCGCTTGGGTGGAGCAGGATGGCTAAAGTACCTGGAGTTGGGTATTTGCCTTTTCCCATATGGAAGACTAAAGTTGGGAGTTTCCCTCCCCCGCAGGTCAGTTAAGCTCTAATAATACCCCAGCAGGTTAGGTTCTGGTTACCTGGTTTCTCCTGAGAGCAAACCTTGATGAGTAGAGCAGAGTGCTCTGGCATATGTAAAAATGGTCCCTTTTCCCCTCCTCCTGATGCAAACACAAGGAGATTTTTCTCAAATATTTACGGTGAGAACTTGGTCAAGGTCCTGGAGGTAAATCTCACAAAAGTGTGGAAGGCCCCCCTATACCTGCTCCTCTCCCTGGAGCTTTAACTCTCAGCATTTTATACAATGAGCCTCCAGCAATCCGTCATTAACAATTCAGGCTGTCCTTCCCCAGATTGGTTCCCACGTAGGTTTCTGATCATGACTTTCTGCCCCAATAAGCCAAGACTCCCTGTATTCACCTGTTTCTCTAATCCTGGGGGGTAGGGGATTGCCCTGTGTCCTCACACCACTTTTATAGATCTAAGAATATTTGTTGATTTTTCAGTCTGTTCAGTTTTTTCCTTGTTAGGACAGAGTGGTGACTTCCAAGCTGTTTATATTAGGAACTGGAAACCAGAAGTCTGATCCCCTTTATTTCTGATCACACCTCGGGTCTTGCAGTATTTATACCCCCACCTCTGTGTAGCTTCATATTTTCATATTCACCTTCCATATGATGCTAGTGTGATCACAGTAAAATCCGAAACTCACTACCTCCATTCCACTCCTTAGTACCATGTCACTTTCCCCCATCCCCTTCATGTCTGTTCATGTTCACATGCTGTTTTATCACTTGTTGATTCTGTTCCTTCCCATATGCATCCCTCCCTTTTTGTATCATCTGCTCTTACTAATCCCTTAAGAATTAGCTCAGGCAACACCATTTCCAGGAAGCTCTTTTGATCCTTTTCCTGACTTATCCCACTGCTCTCACATCAAAGCCCATCTCTACCATCACAGTGCCTAAGTCCATCACTGCACTTGCCATGATACTAAAATTGTCTCTTTATTTATCTGCCTCCACTACTAAATTGTGAGCTCTTTGAGTGCAGAGGTTGTGTGTTCCATATGGTCTGTTGGTGCTGGGCCTGGCATCCATTTCCACCTACTTCATGCCCCACCTAACAGAGCAGGGGATGGAAGGCTAAAACAGGAATCTATGTTAGCTAGGGTTCTGACTAGGTGAGATCTGTCAATGAGATGCACTTGAATAAGATTTAAAGGACTAAAGGGAGGTAGCAGTCACCTTCCTGTGCAATGACAGCTGCTAAGCAAGCTCTAGAAGAGCAATTGTTTACAGTAGTATCTGCACACCACCTTCCACTTTCTAGTTACCACCTTTGGAAGGTAAAAGTCTGCTGGGACATTAGCAGTAAGAGGGTGAAGACATCAGTTTCTTGACCTTTGAATCACATCTGCAGGGTTGGGACCTCAAAACCAAGAGAGCAGTCACAGACCTCCGTAATTTTCATTCCTCCTGCTCTTCCAGTGAGGTTTTAAGCACTCACTCACTGCATTTAAATCCATTTTTCCTTGAACTATGCAGAGAGATTTCTGTTTTGTGCACTGAATGCTGATCCAGACTGTGCCTGATTCATCCTTCTACTCCCAGCATTTTGAAAACCTGTGTATGTGAGTGTGTGTGTAAGCTAGATGAATATTTATTAAATGAAATACATTCTGATATTTATTATTTAAGTAAACTATTTACATTCTCTGAGCTACAATTTATCTGCAACATGGGAACAATATTTAACAGGACTGCTAATGGCTCACCATTGGTGCCACTCATTGAGCCCACCTTCTTGGTGCTGAGCTACCATATTAACTCCCACTTTACACACGTGGAAATGACTGCAGTGGTAATTTTATAATATAGTTTATTGGGCAATTGTTTGGCCCTAAATAACACTACATAGTAGAAAATAATAATCAAAATATTAAGAATATACAGTATGTTGATCATTGGCTCTGGCCACACTGCTCTTCACTGGAGACAAGGAAATAAGTGCTTTGCAATTAGTGAGAATATAGCCAAAATGGGCTGAAAAGAGTTAATAGAATTTCTACCTTCCAAAAGCTTTTGCCAATTCACCTACTTCTATTCGTTTTTCCTTGAGCAGAACACTTTGTGCTTGAGGTACAGATTGTCTGGCGTGAATTCTTCAGTTAATGGAAACTCGACCCGCCAAAGCTCTAGTGGAACTCGGCATGTCTCCAAGCTTCTGCTGACCACAAACTCAAATAAATATCCTTCTTTGGGAGAAGATGGATTTGAAAGTACTTCCAGCATGTAATATGTGGGTTTCCTTAAGAGTTGACGGCCATGGCAAACAACTGCAAAATGAGCTCAGTCAAAGCAAAGCCTTGATCTTCTCCTCATTGGCATAAAAACACTATGAACACAAGAGACTTTGGCATCATGGGCACCATATAAAGGGGTAAACATATTTATATCTACCAAATATACATAAGAGAATTATTCACATATTTCTAGCAAAAAAAAAATACGTTTGCCCTAAATATCTAGCTATTCAAGAAAAAAAAAATTAGAGAATCTGAACTATTAGCATGTAACTCAAATTTTTAACTGATTTTGATGAAATATAAAAATTGTGTATTAAGATTAACACTACTATGAGTAAATTGTCAGATTTGAGAACATAAATCAATATAGTTTCTGGTGTAATTAAAGGTTGAGGTAATAAATGTGAGGAAAATGAACTTTTCTATTATTACATCACAGCTCTGGTCTTGTTTCACAAGTAAGACTGTCTAGGACTCCTAAACCAGACTGTCTACGGTTCCTCAACTTCTTCTTAAACTTATCAACTGGGTTTAAGAATTGTCCTCAATGTGAACATAGGCAAAAATTGTATTTGTAACTCACCCATTCAGAATTAAATCTATTCGGCCTTTTTTAATGTTTGTTTTTCTTTTCCTCTTTTCTTGCACTTTTTGTAGCACTTAGTTTCAACTACTATATGCGCTATGGCAAAATGCATTTAGTGATAAATTGTAGCACCAGCACCTAGAAATTACACCTTTAATTCCACAACTCTACCTCTGAAGTTATACTAGGATCAAAAATATTGGACTATTCTTTTATGAAGCTTTTAGAATAAATATAAAACATGCTTGTTGTAGAAATTTTGAGCACAAAATAAAATATAATTTTTTTTTGCGGTACGCAGGCCTCTCATTGTTGTGGCCTCTCCTCTTGCGGAGCACAGGCTCTGGACGCACAGGCTCAGTGGCCATGGCTCACGGACCTAGCTGCTCCGTGGCATGTGGGATCTTCCCGGACTGGGGCACGAACCCGTGTCCCCTGCATTGGCAGGTGGACTCTCAACTACTGTGTCACCAGGGAAGCCCAAAATATAATTTTTAAAAAGTCACTCATAACTTTACCACCTAGAGACAAAAGCAATACTCTAAGCATCTTGGAGTATGCCTCCATTTCTTTTCAGTTATGTTTTATATAGATGACATGAAACACTAACAGTCTTAAATTATGATAATAGTTTTTTTATAATGGCTCATATGTGTGCAACATACACGATATCACTTTCTCTAAAAGTATGAGTAGGTACAGAAAGTAGGTGATTATTGTAGCAGTTGGTACTACTGGTTCCTTAGGTAGGATCAACATTAGCTTCCTTCAGATATGTTCAAACTTCTTAAGATCGGTCTGCTTTGACAGCTAGTGGGAAGCAGCTGCATAGCACAGGGAGCTCAGCTCGGTGCTTTGTGTCCACCTAAAGGGGTGGGCTAGGGAGGGTGGGAGGGAAACACAGAGGGAGGAGATATGGGGATATATGTATACATATAGCCGATTTGCTTTGTTATACAGCAGCAACTAACACAACACTGTAAAGCAATTATACTCCAATAAAGATGTTAAAAAAATAAAAACTTTGAAAAGAAAGCATAAAAAATATGCAATCAAAAGGTGAAGAGAAAAAAGATATAAAAGATGGTGTTAAGTAGTTATTAAGAATATTATGTTATTTGTATAGATTTTATGATATTTGTGGTATGTGTCAGCTTCTTAAAATGTGTAGTTTATAGCGATTCATTTCATTATGAGTAAAATTTCATCTTGTATCTGAAAAAAAAAAAAAATTGGTCTGCTTTGACGTGCTAACCGTAGAATGTTTTGCTAAATATGTATATTGAGGGTATTCTTTCTAGATGGTAAAATAGTATTTTAATCTCATATCCGTCTTTTATTTATTTATTTATTTATTTGCGGTACGCAGGCCTCTCACAGTTGCGGCCTCTTCCGTTGTGGAGCACAGGCTCACGGACGCGCAGGCTCAGCGGCCATGGCTCACGGGCCCAGCCGCTCCGCGGCATGTGGGATCCTCGCGGACCGGGGCACGAACCCGTGTCCCCTGCATCAGAAGGCAGACTCCCAACCACTGCGCCACCAGGGAAGTCCTCAGATCCCTCTTTTAGAATGTTGTACTAGCTATTTGTCTACATGTTGTACCCATCTTCAGAAGCTTAAGATTCCTGAATGAAATCACGTTTGTTCTAGTTCCAAAGCCCTGCTCCCATTCCCTACCACTAGCACCCTGCGCAGAGTCTGCAACTGAAAAGAATGGAACTATAGTTGTGATCCCATATACTTAGTGCCATCAATAGTGGACAGACAGATCCAGGCAAGTCATTCAACTGCTTTCAAAAGGGAAACAAAAATTTTTACCAAAACATTCTAACTAGTGCCTTCTGCCAAACTGCAAGAAGACAGGCAGGAAAGTATTTAATTATCAGCTAATTGGTATGTCTTTTTCTGTGCCTGTCTCATGACTGGTAATAAGCCATATGTAAATGAATGTAAGTGACATTGAAAACAAAGGATCTTGACCCTGGTATGGAGATAAGAGAGTTTACATTGAAATCGTACACATGCAGGAGGATGCTTCATCTCCATCCTCTTAACTTGTAACTGTCCATTAAAACCTCATGCTATCCAGGTAGGCATCAAATAAAGGAACTTAGATGAAAAAAATTGTGTAGAAACAAAATTTCACCAAAAGGAAGTAATTGCTCTGACATGTAGGGAAACAATAATGATTAACATTTTCTACAACCAGTTTGTTTAACATTTAGAGTTTGTCATTGGAGAAAAGAGAAGAAAATAAGCGAATGGTTGGAAAATGACTAGTGAATTCCTGTTTCAGGAAACAAGTCAGCCTTCAAAGATATATCACATTGTATTCCAAAATAAGCACTTAGCAAAGCTTTTTGTTTGATGAGCAATCTCTGAAACAAAATGCATGTCAATTACAGATTTAAATTTTTATGATTCCTCAGAAAACAGTGTCTTAATTTTAATAAGTGTTTTAAGAAACATGGATTAACCATGATGGATCATTTAAAAGAGTGATGAATAGGATACATTAATTTCCCATTAATAAGTGATATTCTTTTTAGAATTAAAAATTTTTGAGATATGAATACATTTTGAAATGATTTTACCCTTATAAAGATTAAAATCTTAAATCCAAATACACACTAAAATATAGATAACTTTTTATGTTAAATTTTTAAATTTGAAAATTGATATTCTTAGATTTGCATTTGCAAACTTTACAGTATCTGTTTGTTTTAAGACCTCTGGCAAAATGTCAGCTATTGTTTAAAGTGTCTATCATGAATACAAGTGTGTCAACATGAATTTCTATTAAGGGTGATCAACAGAATGTGCTCTACCCAAAGGCAAATGCATACCATTTACAACACTTCTATTTTTAAAAATAGCCACTTTCCTTCATCCTATATGCATCGATACTTAGCTAAAGAAGGTTTCATGGTGCCACGACTCCTAATAATGTCTCTTTTGCCCTGTCACTCTCCTTTTATAAAATTCAGTTCCCATTATAGAGATATGCTAGCTTTGTTCTTTTTCAGTTTTGTCTGAGGGTGTTCTCTGTTTTGTTTTGTTTTTTAAGTTAATTTGAAATGATGCCCAAGTGCAAGTGCAGTGATGTTGCCTGATATTCTCCTTTCTGGGGAACATAAAAGAAAACTTAGAGGGGCTCAATGGAGGGCTCTATCTTCTCAATGCAAATAACTAGGAAAACTGCTATAGGATCCTAAGGTACTAAATTATCATGTCCTTTAAACTGTGAGTGGACATGTGCTGTAGGGAGAGCAGGTCTCACACCAACATTTTGAAGGCAGAGGCGTTTGACTGCATTGCTTTGGTGATTGCTTGGACTGAGAGAGTCTTCCAGCTTCCACTCCAGAGGTCTAGGAGGAAACTTCTCTGGGTCACTCAGAACCCAGTGGTGGCCAAGGACTGCTCCAGCTCACAAAGCTACAGGCCTAGAGAAAGGGAAGGAGTGATACTTTCCTCATCCAAGACACACATGATTATCATCTGCTCACATGAAAATGAGAATTGTGTAATGTTCTTATTGTTGTAATTTTAATGTAGACCATCATTTCCCAATTTTTAATTTTGTTATAAAATCTTAAATACAGTATAGTTCGCTTGCCTAAATCTACAAAGAATAACCTCACTTCCTCTCTCACCAGTAAATTATCACTTGTAAATAATGGTTATACACTAATTCCACAGGAAAAAACACAAATGTTATTCCATTTTTTCCTATTCCTGCTATGTTTCGAACACATGTATTGAGGTAATCCATAACACTCTTGGCTTCTAGTTTCCAGGGATAAATCCACGTACCTATTAGGTAAATGTCTCTGTCAGCAAAAGTATTCCGGTCCCTTCCTCTCAGCCACATAATCAGAATTATTAAATAGACCAGAGGGATTACTATGGAGAGAAAGCTTACGAGAGTACATTATGACTATATGATCAGGGTCTCTGAAATTTGTGGGCTAGAACTGACTAATCTTTCTCAAAATCTCAGGTATATTCTAATTCCAGACAAATCACTGTTTTATTATTGTGTTCTTGTGCTTATAGTTGATCATCTGGTGTTGGTTAACTTTGGTTCAAGTACAACCCTTCCCATACTGTAAGGAACCCTGGAACACAATGTTGGTACATTACAGTGGATAAATCCCTATACCTAGATAAAACTCTCAAATTACACTGGTGACACAGTGACATCAACTTTGCATATGGAAGGGTATGTCTGAGTCTTGAGTACAGTAAAATACAGACAACTTAAAGTGGGATAGTATATAAAATATTCCTCCTCGAAAGAGCACTACCTAGATAAAAAAGTTGCTTAAAGTATAACCAACACTGAAAATTAATTTGTACCATGTTTAGTCATCACATAAATGAATGAACAAGAAGATTTCTCTTTCATGAGCAAAATAAGTTGGTATTCCCCCCAGCTATTTTTTCTGTCAGAGAAGGTTGAAATCAGATTGAAACGAATCACAGCAACAGAGCCTTGACACGAAGACACAAGACTTATTTAAGTTAGTCTCTGCTGGTGTGTGCCTGGTACATGCGGGAGGTGAGACAGCCAAGAGGACAGGACACAAAGCCATTCTCACACCTCTTCACCATCCATGAAATACCAATTTCAATCAACTATAACAGCAGGAGAGAACCCAAAGTCAAAGCTACCACCTTGGGCTTCCCTGGTGGCGCAGTGGTTGAGAGTCTGCCTGCCGATGCAGGGGACACGGGTTCGTGCCCCTGTCCGAGAAAATCCCACATGCCGCGGAAGGGCTAGGCCGGTGAGCCATGGCCGCTGAGCCTGCGCGTCTGGAGCCTGTGCTCCGCAACGGGAGAGGCCACAACAGTGACAGGCCCACGTACCGCAAAAAAAAAAAACAAAAAAACCTACCACCTTATAAAAACACTAGGTTCTTTTATTAAAACTGAACACAAAGCAAAGGTCACAGTTAATTGTGCCATTTCCAATCAAAATAGAATATATAGTAATTTTCTATGACCTGTACCTGAGTCTTGTGGCTTCAATCTATGTGTTAGCTGTAGCAAGACAGCCTTACTTTTACCCCCAGCCAGTATATCAATAATGAATTAGGTCTCCCACTTGACTTTTAAACTACTTTAGTAACACACATTCAGAAATGCTAACGTTCTCATATTCAAAATTGCCAAAGGGGAATGAAGCAGCAGAACTTCAGCCAGAGGAATTCAGAAGAGCAAATTATAAAAGTAATTCGGCAGAAATCCTTAAGTGAATATTTCAGGACACTCCTGCCTACATCAGGCAGGTGAAACTGGCCAAGATTGTTTGTAATGGTGAAACTCAGTGCTGCAAGGGTTTGGCAAGACAGGATCTGTCATATTCTGTTAAGGAAATAGAAATTGGTGAAACATTCCTGAAAGAAACCTCAAAGCATATACTTTATTTCTCCTAATACTATTTCTAGAAATAAATTATAAAGAAATTATCATTAATTGGGGCAAAATTTTCTGTATTTGAATGTTTTGTACATATTTTGTAATGAGGAAAACACTGGAAACAATTTAAATTTATTTAACAAAAGAGTGAATAAATGAATAGTGTATTTATAATATATAATACTAAAGAGCCATTGAAATGGCATTTTCAAAGAATTCTTAATAACAGAAAACAATCAAACTATAATATTAGGCAATAAACCAGGAAAAAATTTTATTTTAACGAAGAATATAAAAGAAAAGAATTAGAAATATACATCAAATATTGGCCTGGTTAACTCTGTGTAATAGAATACTAGATGACTTTTATTTTATTCTTTGTATATTTTATATTTTTCAAATGTTCCGAAATGACCATACACACACACACACACACACACACACACACTTAGAGAAATATTTTTAAAAAATCAATACAAAGACAACACAGAACTCTAAGCGTTGATTAATGCTAACAAATATTTACTGAAAACTGCTCAAGCCTAGGAAACATAAGGGGAATATGAATGAAGCAGAGTCCTTACTTTGAAGGAATTTATATTCTGGTAAAAAGAATAAGTAATGTAAACCAAGGAAAGACAATGTTCACAAAATGTTATAAGGTTTAAAGGAGAGAAAAGATGACAGATTGAACAGAAGTTGGAATGATGAGGAAAGAACTCCCAAAAGAGGTAGTATTTGGAATAAATCTTAGGGTGTCAATGAGAATCTGGTCGCTGTAGTTGAGGCAACAGAGTGAGTGGAAGAGAGCATCTCAGAGAGAAGGAGAAGTGCGACTAGACACGGGGAGACTGGGCCACCTTTGGGATCCAGTTGCCAGGACTGTTTGTCTGGAGTTGAAGGTAAGTGTGAAGAAGTGTTGACAGCATGGCTGTCAGCAAGACGGTTTTGCAGGCCACCTGAACCATCCAAGCTGTCTCACAAAAGAGCTCGAGTGTACTTTGCACTAGGTCTCCTTGAGAAGAGTGGCATGTTGCAGTCGTGCTGTGGGAACATTAATCTAGCAGGGTTGTGTAGTTTGTTATGGAAATTTGACATTTTAATATTTATGTTTTAGTGCAACCATTGTAATGTAGAGACATTCTGTCTCAGGTTAAAAATAAAAAACCAACTAGAGTGTTAGTTTTGTCGTTTTGTTTTTTAATGACCAAGTGATGTGTGACACACACATCCATCCACCAGGTCCTCCCATCATGCTCACCTACCACATGCTCACCCGCAGCAGGGATAAGGTGGTGAGGGTAAGGGATGGGACGGGGCTGGAGTAAGACTTGGGAACTAATGGAGATAAGGATGGAATAAGAGTCCTGGGTGTCTCTGATGCACATTTCTTGGAATATGAAACTGATTTTTATGTTTTCACCTGCCCAATCGTTTGGTGAAGCCTTGCAAAATGTCCTACTTTACTTGATTTCAAGTAAGGAGACAGGGAGGATGGACACATGAGGTCAAGCCTATTAGCACTATGCAGGTAAAAAAGCTGAATGCGAGTAATATTAAGGTGTTAAGTATAAAAGGAAAACCAGATACACTCATCAGAAATATGGTGAAGACAGAAGAGGGAGCCTACAAGAGAATGGCTGAAAGTAGGATGCTACATTTTAATCTTGGTTAGTTGAGAGACCACTACTTGTACTAGAAACTGAAAGAGGAAACGGATTATATTTGAGAGGAAGTGTGATCTGTCGAATTTCAAGTGGCAGTAGGCCATGTGGAGATGTCCCCAAGTTTGGATAGCTCAGACTGGAGTAGAGATATAGAAAAGCAGAAACAGAGCAAAAAATGGAGATTCATGAATACACTGAAAAACATTTTAAAAGGCTACAGACACCTGTAAATTTTAAAATGATAATAATACACATTTGTCCCCCTAATTGAAGTTCTTGACCAATATCATGTTGCCGGCATTGGAGAGAAGAGGTCACTGAAGCCAGTGTGATGTTTTCCAATCATTTGCCAGGACATTTTTAGCTCTACCAACTCCTTCCAAGACTATGTGGTGTCCATATGGATTGTGAGGCAGTGGATTATAAAGATAGCTTGAGAGGTTCTAAAGATGTTCAGGCACGTGTCCTTCAAAGAAGCACATATGAAAAACAGCACGGCCGAGGCTCACGGTGTAGGCAGCCCCTCTGCCTGACACTGCTAATGAGGAGCTCCCATTTGGTCTCTGAATGTCTCCTGCAAGGCCAGGGGTAAGGAGGATGATTCCTCAGTTTAGCTAATCTGGGAATATTTACGTTCTCTTACTTGTTAGTTTTACAACAGGAAGGAAGCAAGGGTATAGCTTGGGATGGTCACCCCCCCACCGCCTCCAAAATCTGAAAACTCGTAATGAATGTACCTCTAAAAAAAAGAACTTCTAATTCAATGCTTCAAATATTTTACTGTGCTTTCCTTGTGTTTATTACAAAATCAAAGATACTTATCCATTTTGGTTACTTTGAGAAGATTCTAATTAACGCTACAGGAAATTCATGTGCGCTGTGTAGGATTCTTCTTCCTTTTGCTTTACCTTCTGTGACTTTATTGGCAGTAATAATCACCCCAAGCTATTCCCTGGAAGTTTGCCTTCACATTGCTGCAAACTCCTCCTACAAATAAAGCTCCTTGGGAAGTTGTAGTCAACAAGCTTTCGCGCCATGGTGCATTTCCTCGGAGTGGAGATGTCAAAGATTGGCACTTACTGTCCCCCCATAGCATTCCTATGCACTCAGGGCCTCCTTGAGTGCACAGAACTGGAGAGTTCATATTAGTCTTTGGTCTGCCAATTTGCATGAACAAGATATGGAAGCATCTTTATTTGTCCAAGCATTCATATCAGGGCAACCAAACACATCTGTAGTCTTTCTTTCCTTAATCTCAGTCATGGTATATACATAAAAAATAAAATAAAATTCTAGCCCAGCCACACAAAGTTGCAGAAAATCCTCAAGAAAGCACAGATTTCCTGAACAAAGAACTGTTATTTCCAATGATTGCTGTATGCATGGATGTATGTGTTTAAGAAAGCTCCGTAGCTTCAACGTCTTCTTCGCAATTCATGAGTAGAAGAGATTGCATGCCTTGCCCTTCACCTGCCCTTGAAGGGAACACAACAATTCTGAACTAGTGACAAAGCTGGTTTTATCCGTTTTATATAACGTGTAAATCTGACTGGGGCAACGCATGTCATTTAAAAAATTGAAGTATGTGACATATTTAGGCTGATATTTTGTTCATGTAATTTTTAAAAACTCACTCTCTAATCTTTAGAATAGTCCATGGCTCAACCGTGAGTTACAATTTAGGTGGATTCCAGAGATTTTGGAGACAAAACACAGACAGCTACACCTTTACTCCAACTTCAACACTCTCCCCACCCCATACATGTAGTTTGTCATTGGATCAGGTTTTGATCCTATTCCTTTTTTTCTATCATCTACTTACAATTCCTTTAACATGGGTCTTATCTGTGTTCATGTATGTACATATGTATGTATTTGATGGAAAGCTCCACATGAAGTTCTATGTATTAACTCTAAAAAAATAACCCCCACCTTTAGGTAAAGTCATCAAAAAATTCCTTTACAAGTAAATATTACCAAAGGAGTAGATTTTACTTTAAAAAGTGTTGCTTTTATCTCTCCAATAGTCTCTGCCATATAGATCTGATCAAAAACAAAACAAAACAGGAAAAACTATTCTACTTCTTTCAATGATGCAAAATAAAAATGTTATTCTGAATGTTATTCTATGGTCTTCTTCAAAAGAGGTAATAAAAGTTTATTTCTCATTCAACAAGGATTTATTGTTTTAAGTACGATGCTGGTGGTGAGATCCAGACTCTAATATTTTCACTTTTTTAACCATTCAGAAGGTACTTGTATTTATCTATTTACTCACTGATTTTTAAATTTTTAATAATAGACTCACAGGAAGCTGCAAAACTGAAAGAGACCCCCTGCACTACTCCCCCTTCCTCGCCCAATGGAATATTTGTACAATCCACAAAGTTTACTCAGATGACATCAGTTTTACAAGTATTCATTTGTGAGTGTGTTTGTATGTATTTCTATGCAATTTGTATCATCTGTGTAGCTCACCACATTCAAGATGCCAAAATGATCTATCACCACAGGGCTCCCTCCTGCCACCCCTCCAGGGTCACACCCAACCTGACCCCAATCCCTCACCTCTGGTAACCATTAATCTGTCTTCCATCTCTATAATTTTGTTATTTTGAGAATTTTATATACAAGTAGAATCATACAGTATATAACCTTTTGAGACTGGCTTTTCTCATTTACATAATGCCCTTGATATACTTCAAAATTGTTGTATGTAGCAATAGTCATTTTTTCCCCTTTTTATTACTAAGTAGTATGCCATGGTATGGATGTACCACCATTCACTCATTTTAGGACATTTGGGTTGTTTCCAGTTTGGGGCTATTATTAAGGATATTTGTGTGTAGCGTTTTGTGTGAACATAAGTTTTCATTTATCTGTGATAAGTGCTCCAGAGTGAAATTGCTGGGTGATATGGTTGCATATTTAGTTTTATAGAAAACTGCCAATTGATCTTCAGAATTGCTGCAGTATTTTACATTCCCACAAGCAATGTATGAGACATCTGGTTTCTCTGCATCTTTACCATCATTTAGTATTTTCACTGTTTTTAATTTTGTTTTTATTTTAGCAATTCTGGTAGGTATATACTGATATCTCATTGTGGTATTAATTGCATTTCCCTAAAGACAAAAATGTTGAACATCTTTTCATGTGCTTATTTGTCATCAGTATATCCTCCTCAGTGATATATCTGTTCATTTACTTTGCTCATTTTATTATTGGAGGTTTTTTTCAAATGTTGACTTTTTAAGAGTTGTTTGTTTCCTAGATAAAAGTTCTTTCTTGGTTATGTGGTTTGCAAATATTTTCTCCTTGCTTGTAGCTTGTCTTTTCATCCTTTAAACAGGGTGTTTCACAGAGTAAATATTTCTTTAATTTTGATGAGGTTCAATTTATTTTTTTTTCTTTTATAGATTGTGCTTTCAACATCAAGTCTAAGAAACCTTTTCCTAGCCTTAGATCCTAAAGATTTTCTTTGATTTTTTAGAAGTTATAGTTTTGTGTCTTACATTTAATTCCATAATCCATTTTGAGTTAATTTTTGCATAAAGTTTGAGGATTAAGTCGGGATTCATTTTTTTGCCTATGGATGTCCAGTTACTTCCTGCATCATTTGTTGAAAAAGCTATACTTCCTCCACTGAATAGCTCTCACATTTCTGTAAAAAACCAGGGCATATTTGTGTAAGTCTATTTCTAGGTTCTCTATTTTGCTCCATTTTTCTATGTGTTTATCCCTCTACCAGTTCAACGTTCTAATATTTATATCTAATATTACTGTAGCTATATAAATTTGACACAGAAAGAACAAAATCTACTTCTTCTCAAGATGTAAATTAAAACTATTTTCCAAATATATCACTATGTTGTTCTCTGAAACATAAATAAAAGTTGATTTATAAAAAAAAAAAAAAAAAAAAAAAGTTGATTTTTAAGGAAACAATTCCATCCCTAGAAAAAACTGAAAATTAACTTGCCATTTTATACCTTTCAATTTCATGGGCCAAATAATGTTAGTTTGAAATGTTTCTGTTAAAGCAAAAAAAGATTAATATGCCAACATGAAAAAAATAAACCCCAAACCTGAATGAAAAATACATATCTAAAGATTGAGAAAAATTAATTTTTTGTCTATTAGTGCTATAATTTTTTGTCTGCTATAATTTTTTGTCTATTAGTGAGAAAGAGACCAAATTTTGAATATTAGAGTTACGTATCATACTAAGAAAATACTGCACATACTCCTGTAGCAGTGACACTGCTTCAGTCACTCTACAGCTAACACACACCTTTATCCTTTTCTTAGTTTAAGCAAAAAAGAGCTTCACATTTTATTGATGATATATGTATTGAAGGAACATTCGTTAAGCCCCACTTTTTGCCATTCCCTTAGTGATGGTGAGTAAGATACCACCTCTGCCACCCATGGATTTTGCCATTTAGTTGAAATAAAAATGTTATATTCTATGTTTTACCAGAGAGCATTTTGGTGGCTTACAATGATACAAAACTTTATTTTAAAGTAAATGAGTAGTTTCTGATTTAAAATGACAGACTGAGCATGTGCATTTGTCTCCCTTACTCCTGAGACTTCATTACAATTATGGGAAAGGAATTTTTTTGAGGAAATGAAACCATAAATAGTGAGCGGAGTGGAGAAAAAAACATGATCACATAAATTATTTCAAAGCATTTTTAGAATAGTTGAAGGATTTAAAAGTCTAATGAATAAAACAGAGGCAATACAGACGGGTATGAGAATAAGAAGAAAGGGATTTTAAACAAGAAACAGTAGATTTAAACCAGGAATTCACTGAAAAACAATACAGAATGATAGTCATGCAGAAAAACTAGAAAGCAATTAGACAAATTAGAAGAGAAAGTGACTGGGCTAAAAGAAAAATGATTTTTAAAGGAATAAAAAGAATTTCATGAGTAAATATGAAAAGATGACTATAAGATACTGGCAGTGAATCGTGGGAAAAGGTCTTCTACTTTTAGTTATAAGCTCTTTTATTTTTTATGAAGAAGTAAATATCTTGATATAATATTTTTAAATGGAGTTAAGTATAAAAGAAGGAAAAATAAGACCAAGATTCTCAATAATGAGACTAATGCAGTAAGGTGTATGTAGTACTAGTTAGTACAGATATATCCCTGAGTGTTTTAGCAGCAGCATTTGAAGTTATAATCCCTGAAAATCTTCTGGAAATAGTCACTTAGAGGTTCATCAGATTTGTGAGTAGACATGTGAGCTGGAATTAGAATTGGCATTTGCTTGTGAAAACAAGCAACTTTTAGAGGTGGCCTAATAGAGACACCTAACACAACAGAAATTCACCCTTCCTCTACTCTGTGATAAGCTGAATGATAACCTTTCAGACAGGATTAAAATTCTCCTTAGAAAATGATTTCAACCCCGTCCTAATGTGTAGCAAGCAAAGTAGCAGTTAAGGCCCTAGGATTTATTCCACCTTCCTTGGCAGAGCGAGTTTTAGTCTCAGATATTAATGTGAAGAAGAAAGCATGTGCTGTCATTTGGATCTTCCCACCTTGGTTCCACTCCAATACTACCTGGACAGCAAAGTCCAGTTTGGAGCTATGAAAAAAAGACAAAGGGAAGGAGATCTAAAGAAAATGTTACTGAAGATAGGGCTGACCATTATGCTTAGCTAGCGGGGAGTGAGCAATTCTCTGAGCAGTCATATATGAGTCTGAAGAACATATAGTTTAGGTGGCATAAAGCTTGACTTCAACATGACTCATTCCTGCTTCTCTCTCCTATAGTGCTGAGAACATTAAAACAGAACCTGAGATAAGGTTCTTGGATAACTGGGACTCCACTGGAGATTAAATATTATGCAAAGAATTCAAGAATCCAGTCTCTTATCCGTCTCTTATAATAGCTCCATAAGACCAGAGATGAGATCAAACACCAGAGAGAGATCAAAGATCAGACACAGATAGAATGGAACAAGAAAAGAACAAAATGTACACACTTTTATTAACAGCCTATTTAAAAGACTATTTCAAAGAAATAAGAAAAAAATGACATAAAAGGAGACATTGGGATATTATAAGGCAACAGTGTGATGGTGATAAACTGTAACTTCCTGCCTTTTTCCAGTTGGTATTGCAGAACTGTGATAGAGCTTTGACTCGGCTCTCTGTACAGCTCGCTAAAGGTCTGGTGTACAGAGGTTATGAGCATTTCGCTAAGTGAGGATGATGCATCTCCAAGTCCAATAGCCTTCTCCATGTAAGATGATTCATGAGAACTATTCTCACAGTAGTTTTAACAAAAACTGCCTCATCAATCTGTGTTTTAATACACAGGTTCCTTGCTACCTGTGAATTCCATCATCAGACAGTATTTGCTATAAGTACAGTTGATGATATGCTTAAATGAACCAACAGCATGTTGCAACTGTTACAGTGTTTCCCTCTGTTTAACCCATCCTTTATAACAGGTCCACCAGATTTTCTATTAAAATACACTTTCCCTGTCAAGTCAAAAACTTGACTGATCTCCCACAGAAAAATATTTGAACTCTAGAGTTGCATTCATGACCTTATACTATTGGTATCAATTAACTTTTGCAACCTTATTTCCTACTTTACTTTTTCATGAATGCTAATATACAACTAAATTAATCTACTTGCTAATACCCATCATGTACATCATGTACATATTCATCTCTGTTTTTTCCCCTAACTGTCCCTCAGCGTGTAATGCTTTTAATGATGCATTTCCCTTCTCTCAAAATCCTTCCAGGGCCTTCTATGGATATCTTTTTTCTTAATCCTTTCCTTAAGTAAAATATAACTGCCCTTTCCTTTCTCCCTCTTTAGTATGTTATTTGCACTTTTACAGAGCATTTGCGATTTTAAGTTAACATCATCTTTGGCTATTTAATAATATACTTTACTAATCGTGGCAAATATTTGCCACACTGATCCAAACACATGTGGAGTAATTATTTTTTTACTTGGGGATAAACTGAAAAAAAAAGTTTTGAATTTAGAAGAAGGAAACTAGAATGATACACTATTTAAAAACTTTGTCATGAGAGAAAGGATGGAGGAACAGGCCATTGGTATTTGGAGAAGAAAATCATAAAATAAAAAATATCAGATAGCTCCAAATGTTCAAAGGAACAACACTCTATGTTTTTGAAATATTGTTATGTAAAGGGCCAGGTACTAGGTGCAGTAGCATTGATCCTGTCTTCATGAGTTGGTATAAGGACCAATGGGTGCAAGATTCAGAAGCAGATTTTAGCTGAATTTAAGAAAGAGCTTTGTTGCCAAACTCAGAGACGGAAAGGACTGCCTTTTGAGGTGCTGCACTAGCTGGCTCAGATTGTGTATAAACGGAAGCTGAAGAATCATCTCTTAAGACTACCACAGAAGTAATTCTTACATAAGATGGCCTGTGTGACTTCTACGTTTCCTTCAAATGCTAAGATTCTAAAGATTCTAGCCATGTCTACGCTAAGCTTTTCATGACAGCATCTGACATAGAATGTGCTCCTGTGTTGTGTACCTGCTGAAACTAATTTAGATCTATATAGAATGGTCAAGAGCCCAATACGGAATGACATAAAATGCCAAGAAATAGCATCCTAATTAGATAAGAAAGATCACATTAGGTTGCACTCTGTTATTTTAATACTTGGTTTTCCATTCACTTGTACTTAGTATTAGTCTAGAAAGTCAACAGGAAAAAGAAGAATCTAGTCATGAATCTGTAACCCTTAAATATTTAAAATATGTGAATAGTTGTTTATAATTTACCAACATTTGATCAGATTTTAGAAGAAAATTAATTCATTAAAAAGTCTTATAAAACAGAATGCACTTTTTTGTACATTCAATATCATAAATACAATTTATCATCAGATCTTGAGCAAATGAAAGTATAAACCTTTTCAAGAAAATCTTTTCCACAAAAGGCTTTACCATGAGTAACTACTAATTTAATTTTTTAAGAGTATCTTTTTTTGAATTTTATTTTATTTATTTTTTATACAGCAGGTTCTTATTAGTTATCCATTTTATACATATTAGTGTATACACGTCAATCCCAGTCTCCCAGTTCATCCCCCCACCCCACCCCCCACCACTTTCCCCCCTTGGTGTCCATACATTTGTTCTCTACATCTGTGTCTCTATTTCTGCCTTGCAAACCGGATGGCATTCTAATTTGGGTCCCAAACCGCTGCCTCGCCAAAACCTCTGGTTTGTTTCATTTAAGGTAAGCCTGACAAGCTCTGGGTCTATGGAGCATGCCAGAACCCTTACTTCTCGTCTGTTCAAAGAGACTAATATGAGCAAAGACATGGGCTGGGGGAGAGTGTCTGGTGACTAGATCATGTTTTAGAAAGACAACTGTGATTACCACGTCCATGTTGAGGAGGAACTGGACAGGGTCCAGTTGGAGGCAGGGCCACTGATTTATCTTTGGAGATAACAAAGGTGAGAGGTAACAAAGATTTAAAGGAGGATAGGGAAAAAATATGAATTGGAAAGGACACAGACAAAAAGTACCCTCCCCTTCTTTTTCATATCACTTGGCCTGAACTAATGCAGACATTCAGCATCTCTGGGCTGGATTGCTATAAAATTGTCTCCTAAATTCCCACTTTTCCAACTTCTTTCTTTAAGATTATCCCACTCCATAGATATTGGTGGGCTGAAGTCATGAACAAGTGAATTATATCATATTAGTTTTTCAGTTGGCCATTTTCCATGATTTGTTTTCTCACTTAAAATACTCATTGATTCTCCAGTCTTCATAAAATACAGTTTAAATTCAAAGTCCATCCCACTTTGACCCCAACCTATCAGATTTCTCCAGTGTATCTTTCTTGCCTACCTTACATCAACTCGTCACATGAGACTGCCTAGACTTATAACATATCCAAAATGCAGTGTATGAATTTTCACTCTATACTTAGCTGCACTGTTTCCCTCCCTATGCATCTCTATATACCAAATCATGTCATCCTTGAAGATATGCTCAATCTTTAACTCTTACATAAAACATTTATAGCATTTTAGTCCACACACCACAACTCCCTCTTCTGAACTATTAAACAATTTCTGTCTGTAAAAATTTATTTTGCCATTTATAGAACCAATTTTAATAATATAAGGATATGACTGGTAGGCAGAAATAAGATGTACTGTTTAAAAGCATGATTGTCCTTATAAGGTGTAATTTATGTCCACTTTTTGTCTTTTACTTAATTCACCGATGGCTATCTTATTCAGATTTGCGTAAAAATGTTTTTAAATGGGGCTTATTGATGGCTGTTTAAAAATTCAACTTCCTTCTTCCCTCCTACCAAACACTGGTTAGTTCATCTCAGGTATATTAGCATAATATTTTGGTTTATATATCAGCCTGGTAGCTTCACAAAACATGCTTTTTTAAGCATGTCTGATCTTTAACTCTGAAGCATATTTACATTTCCACTGACTCTGTTTTCCTAGGTCTTGCTGTAAATTTCCTTTGTGGTTCCCAAATGTGACCCGTCACAGCTATATGAGTTAGCACTGCATAATTTTCTTAAGATGAGCAGCTGCAGCTGCCTGATTCTATTAATTTTCTCATCAGACTATGTTAATATCACTTTAAAATAGGAGCTAACCTTTTTAACATGGCACATTGTATACTTATTTGTTAAATAATTTGCTTTATTTTCTACTGTATATCATGACTACTTGAAATAAAATTTTTATGATAAAAATACTATGTTCCCAATGGTAAAATGTGTAAAATGCAGAGAGTAGGAAAAGGAAAATTTCTCCACAGTCCTACCACTCTCATATAGTCATTGCTTACATTCCAATGCATTTTATTCTCCTCTTTGCTTAACATATTATTAACATAAATGTGATCATATTTTCATACATTCATTTCTATCACACACACTTAAGATTATTAATAATCATTGCCCATATTATCACAAACTCTTTGCAAACATTACTCCTAGCAGTTGAAAGATCATCCATCATAGAAACACCTTGGTGCTGCAGGGTTCTTCCTCACAAGGATCTATATTCTCCTTCAGCTCATGGATTCTGAGTCTGAGAACTATCTCAGGTCAGGAAACTAGGCATAATATTCTAACTTTATATTCGGATAGCTGCCTTCATTCCTTTTCTCTTTTTTCTCGTTTAATATTTTAAGCAACATTTATTGTCTTCCTATCTTTCTTTCCCATAGGAACACCATGTTTAATAACCATATCCACAGCTCCCTTAGGGCCAGGCCCTTACAATTGCCACTCCAACCTTGCCACTCATTATAATAACTGCACCCAACATACTTCTGGTGTTTAAACGCCATCACCTAGCCAGCAGTATTTCTGAATCCTGTCATCCCCATTGTTCAGGAAATCCTTTCACTGAGTTTCTTTACCATAGTCCTTTTGATTACTAATTCCCCTGCAGCTCTCACATGTCTTAGATATTGCACTCTCCAGTGTATGTTCTCCCATGAGTATCCCACCCTATTTCATCACTATGAAAGTTTTAAGAATTGCAGGTCTATAACATGCTTTTAGTCTACCCAGGACCAATGATATGATCCTCCTTGCCAGTCAACTGGTGAGTTATTTAGCAGAACTGTTATCTTGCCATTGAGGAAGTCTTCATCTAGTTGAAAACAGTGAGGAGAGATATGTATATTAATCATGTAAATACAAGTCTCTTCATGTATTTCAACAGAAAATATTTGTGATATTCCCAAGAGTGAAAATCCCCAAAGTCCTAAGAACAAACCAACGAGTTCCACATGTTATAAATCACAATACTTTTTATTATCACATTTAACTATTATCTTACAACTTGGAAGAACAAATGTAGTGACTATAAACTTCAAAGAGAAAATTACCCACTTAATTTCTTAAAAGATGCATTATTTTCAGAAAAAGGGAGTGGGAGACTTTCTTCCCACCTAATTTTAGTTGGTGAGTTTTGCATGATCTGCCAAGTTAGGTTGATTAATTATATTATATAACCACTGTATTTTGTTCTAAAGACATAATCTTCTTGTTACATAGTTTATTTATATTATCTTCTCCAGCATGGGGCAGGGAAGAAGTGCATGGTCAGGACTGACTGTAACCAAGTGACTCCTCTGACTAGGTATCATGCCAATCTCTTTCATACATGTTATCTTGTTTAATCTTCAAAATAACACCAGGTGGAAGGTATCACTCCCATTTTATATGTGGTAACAATGACCGCGATCAGTTAAGTAGTCTATCTAAAGTTGAAATCTGGATGTGGCTGAGACAAGACTTAAGCCCAGGAATGCTTGCTTCTAAAGTCTGACCTATTCTAGCACCTGTCAGGGGAGAGACAATTCTGCTTTCAACTATATCCTATATACTTTTTGTCCAAATACCTCTTTATGAAGACAGCATATAATCAAACCATGACTTTCCTAGCAGTTTTCGTGGGTGAAAGAAGACAATCTCTTTCTTCCTTACATAGCCTTATGATGAAACACAAATCACAGTGTCATTTCTCTTACCCTATATCCAACTTAGGAATGTTTTTGTGTTTTTAAAATTAGGACATAAATAACTTATGGGAAGATTCCAAGAATAGAGGAAAGAGAGGTGATAGTTCTAATTCCAATGCCGATACATGAGTTTCCAGTAAACAATTCCAAAAAAACAGGAGCTAAATAATAAAGGGAAAGCCTTAAAAGGAAAACCGTGGACGACGTGAAAAATGTAGCCTTGACCCAAACATAGAAAGTATGAGACTCAGGGAAAATGAAGGAAACCTCCACTTCTGTGAGTACTGTGACCTATTCTAAGAGGTAGAGGGGCTAACTTTAAGGGCAGTGATGACAAGAGAAAACCAGAACTGCAAAGCGGAAAAGACAAACCTCAGCAATGGAATTTCTGGGAGCTCTCCGTGGTGCTGCTTAAGGCTGCACCTTACTTAATCACCTGCACTTAGGCTGATTTCAATTCAGCCTAAGCCTACTTTGATGGTTTCTATGCAGCACTGAGGTCACATTAGCTCTTTTCTGAGTTAAGGCACTTTCCAGACCCAAATATCTATGAAACTAGAAAACAGCCTGTTATGATTTACAGCAGAGTGCGTTTACCCTCCTTTCACTGACTAAATTATAGCTCTAAGTTTAGCATATAGTAGTAACCCATTATGATGCTGATTATCTACCCCCTGTTGAGACAGTAGGCCTCAAACACCACTAAATGTAGCTTGTTCACCAGTTCTGTTGTGGCCCATCGTGGTCTTGCGTGGGGTAGAATGTGCTTTTCTTAGCCATCTTAGGAGAGACAGTGCTCTGACTGGTAGCATCTTTTGGAGGTTTTCTTTTAAAACCAAGTGATAAAATTGCCTATCTGCCTGAATTTCATCTTACTTGAAAATAAACCTGGTTTTCTAAGCTTTAACGCCTTAGTTCATAATAATTTGCAAATAATTATGGGTATATCTCTTGGAATATTTTTGGGTTTTTGGAAATAAATTTACTCCATATTTAATCCTAGAAAAATATCTCTGGGGATTTAAAGAACATAATAATAAAAGCTATTACTACATAGAAGAAGAAAAATTTCTCCCTTAGATCATTATCTATAGATAAAAATGATGGCTCATGACTTTCATTTCTATCGTCTTGTGGTCCTAAACTAGAAAATGGTTGCTTTGGGTGTCCCTGGTGGCACAGTGGTTGAGAGTCCGCCTGCCGATGCAGGGGACACAGGTTCGTGCCCCGGTCCGGGAAGATCCCACATGCCGCGGAGTGGCTGGGCCCGTGAGCCATGGCCGCTGAGCCTGTGCATCCGGAGCCTGTGCTCCGCAACGGGAGAGGCCACAACAGTGAGAGGCCCGCGTACCACAAAAAAAAAAAAAAAAAAAAAAAAAAAAAAAAAGAAAGAAAAAGAAAAGAAAATGGTTGCTTTAAGGAGTTAAGGAACTTCCAAGTCAATAAGGCTGACTGAATAAGCGCACTCGCCTCACCTCCTTCCACAAATTTAAATGACAGTAAACGGTACAAACTATAATAAATTTACAACACTGAAAACTAAATGAGGCAAAGTAACTTTATTAAATCAGATATTTGATAAAATTTTAGAAGATGAAAAATACATGTGGTTCTAACTTCCACTTCCAGAAAGACAGAATAATCAAATCATACTTTTCCCTATTCTTCTCATTAAATATAACTAAAAAACCTGGGCAGTATCCATAAAACAAACATAAGAAGACTATAAATGGTGAAAAGAAAAAGGCAGACCAGCTAGAGACTTTGGGACCCAAAGAATGAAATACTAGCACATTCCCCGGGCTTGATTTTGCCTCAGATATCCCAGATTTATAGCTGGCAACTGGAAACAGGCACAGACAAAAAAGCCCTAACTAAAGCTTGCTCTCACTGGCCAAAGGACCAGGAAAGACGCATACTAGCAACACACAAAAGTTTTAGGCAATAACTACTCTACTCCAGCCAAGCACTAGAGGAAAAGAAAAAAACAAAAACAAACACATGTGACCTCACTCCCACCCACACCAGCAAAGGATGAAAGCACCCTCATCAAGCTGTGATGAGGTATCCCAGCTCCCACCAGGGTCATGTAAGAGAAGACTGAGTATGCAGCCAGGACTTTCATCCCTATTATATCGATGTTAATATCCTGGTTGTGAGATTGCACAATATTTTTGCAAGATGCTACCATTGAGGAAAACATATATGAGATCTCTCTGCACTATTTCTTACAACTGCATGTGAATCTACATTAATATAAAAATGAAAAGTTTAATTAAAAAACATGTGATCCAGAAACATTATGATACACAGAGGATTAAGACCACAGATACAATGTCCACGCAATAGGAATACCAGAAAAGGGATCAGAGAAAAATTGAAAGGAAAGAATAACAAAAATGTTTCTGTTTCTATCTGAAGGATTCATTAAGGTGTGGTAGACACAAGAAGATCTGTTCCCAAATGCATGCTTGTAAATGCCAAAGATGGAAAAAAGATCCTAAAATCTTTTACAGGTACCTACAAAGTATCAAAAATTTGTCTGAATCCAGGCTTCTTATCAGAAATAATGGATGCCTGACAACTATAAAATAATGATTTCAAAGTACTTGAGGGAAATTATTTTGGATCTATGTATCTAGACAAAACTATTAACCAATGTGAAAAAATAAACACACTTTAGAGAATGCAAGTGCTCTGCAACTTTACCTTCTTCAGGTGGAAAAAATAAATAAATAAATATATATATATATATGTAAACAAAACAAAAAAGAGAGAAAAGAATTCAAGGACTTGAGGAAAGGAAATCTAAGACACAGCAAATATTACACAAGAATGAAATTTGAAAGTCTTCTAGAATGACAGCTCTAATACAGACCTAATAAACAAGAGGAAAAAGTCATAACAGGAAATAAAGAGCTCCTAGAATACCTTCAAGAGGAAAGTGGATTCCTTATGGTACACAACATGATTGAAAAACTAGGTACTGATGGTATAACTTTTACTTTATTAATTTATGTACTAAAATTATATTGACTTTTTGCATGTTTTCTCTAGATGACTAAACAATAAGTAAAACTTCAACTGGTTTTTAAAGCACTTGATAGATATTGACAAAATGGTGAAAGCTGGTGGACTCTGCATCCTAAAATTTGACATTGATTTCAGTCTTTAAGCCTATGCAACAAGACTCTACAGTGAAATCCTTTCAGTGTTTCAGCAGCTAGTATTCTTTTTTGGGGAGTTTCTCAAGGTAGGTAATCTCGAATTTTTTAAAAAGTCATATTCTCATTTTATGAAAATTAAATCCCCAATTCAGAGGATTTCTAACTTTCAAGGTAAAGCAACAAAAATATCACTATAGCTGTCTTACATGTAGTCTTAAGACGCTAGAAGAATGATTTACTATTTTTCTCCTTTTAAAATCGGGATCTTAGGAGCGCTGAACTGACTGAATCGCAGCTGTGTTACCTTTGTTATGGGGATATAGCTATAGGGACCCACGTACACAGAAATGGCCAGCACCCCTACCTACGCAAAGCTAGTCGGGTACAGAGATTGCAGTAAGTACACAGAATGGATTGTAGGAAAACTGCATTTATTTCTTTGTGCTTAAAGGTTGGAATAAAACTTTCTTGAAACACTGTCTAATTATCACCTCTTCCTTTCAGAGAACATAAGCAAACATGCTATAAAGAGCTGATAGAAGAGTCATCATAGGTATTTTAGGGAATCAGCATCGTGAAGAAGAGGACGAGGTGTCCACCATTCCTTTTCTTCCTAGAATCACAGACTACATTTCTTCATCTCCTTTATAGTTATGGGTGTCGACTTGACTGAGTTTTCTAGCCAACAGAATTCAAGTTCAAATAAACAATGTACACTGTTTTCAGGTTTGGCCCATAGACATGTATCATACGTGATTTTCCATGCTTTTTCACCTTATAGGGAAATGCAATGAAACTGACCAAACTGACCTGGGAAACCACACATAGAAAACGGCAGGGCAACAAAGTGGAAGGAACATGGGTTACTGACTCACTAGGAGAAGCACCATACCTTGATCAAAGCACCCTATTTGATTTCACCGTGAGATGGTTGAGCAAATGCACACATTTCCGTTTGTTTGTTACAGCAGCTATCAGTACCTTATATAACTACCTCACACTCCCCCACAACTTAAAATTCCAACTGACTGAGGCCTTTCAAAATGCAGTTGACCTCAAGCCATAGAAACACACTATTTTTAATTGTGCCTCAAATAGAAGCCCAGGATTAATACAAGGAGGCATTCCTCTTATGAGTTTATTGTGACTTCTCCGATTGCTGATATGAAGAAAATGAAGCCCATTAAAAACAAATCCTCAGAATAGTTAAAATGAAGAATAAAGAGTATTTTAATTTCCAGATCAATCTTAAGAGAATATAACAAGAGTGCTACTCATGGATGGGACAGAAGAATCACTTACCCCCAAGATTCTGGCAATACGGTACCAGAATTTTAAAACTTAAGAAAACAAAAATGACACCTTAATTTGAGATTTCAAAAGATTTTGATTTAGATGTCCAGGAGGGTACATTTATGAAGGTGAAATGACTAAACATTTGAAAGATAAGCATGTCAGTTTTATCAACATCTGTAGGAAAATCTGAGAGCACTGGGGTCTTAAACTAATTTTTTCCAGTTTTATCAAGGCATGATTGACAAAAATTGGATATACTTAAGGTATACAGACAGCATGATATTTTGGTATACACATACACTGTAAAATAATTGCCACAATCAGGCAAGATCTATCACCTCACATAATTACCGTTTTTTATGTGTGTGTGTGTGTGGTAAAAACAGTTGAGATCTACTCTCTTAGCAAATTTCAAGTATACAACACATTATTATTAACTATAGTCACCATTCTGTCCATTAGGTCTCCAGGATTTTTTCATCTTATAACTGAAATGTTGTACCCTTTGACCAGCATCTCCCCATTTCCCCAACCTCCCGACCCCTGGTAACCACCATTCTCCTCCCTGTTACTATGAATTTAACTTTGTAGATCCTACGTGTAAGTGAGATCATGCAGCACTTGTCTTTCAGTGCCTGGCTTACTTCACTTAGCATAATGTCCTCAAGGTTCACCCGTATTGTTGCAAACAGCAGGATTCCTTTCTTTTTTAAGGTTGTATCTAAACTAATTTTTTTAAGATAAATGAATGTTCACATTTTGCCATTTTGATTTGAAGAGAGTGAAAAAAATGAAGTTCTACTGGGATAGAAGAATATATCAAGATGCATTTACATTGATAATAAAAAGAATAAGAGAGAACTTGCAGTTACTCATCTTTTTTGTTCTCCAGTTAAGGACTTGTCTTAACATAGCCAATAAAATGAAATGGAGAATAGCTCGTATGGTTTGTTCAGTTTTTCATTATAGGTGGTTACTTTCTATCCATTTATCATTATCTCAATGACTCAAACAGAAAGATTATTTGCTTCCTTCCCTTTTTTTTTGCGGTACGCGGGCCTCTCACTGTTGTGGCCTCTCCCGTTGCGGAGCACAGGCTCCAGACACGCAGGCTCAGTGGCCATGGCTCATGGGCCCAGTCACTCCGCGGCATGTGGGATCTTCCCGGACCGGGGCATGAACCCGTGTCCCCTGCATCGGCAGGTGGACTCTCAACCACTGTGCCACCAGGGAAGCCCCTTCCTTCCCTTTTGTTGCTTAAATTATTTGGCTGTTAGAAGAAAAATGATAGCTAGTCTCCTTTTCAGTGGTTGAAAGTGTACAGGTATTAAATGTTATGGATAGTTACTGATACTCCTTCCTTTAATTCAGTAAGTGTATGTTAAGTAAGTCTAGAGCACTCATCTCTTTATTTTTTTTTCAAGGTTGACAACTACTTCCTCTAACTAGACATTTTAAATGGATTTAGCTGCTAATCAAAAAAAAAACAAACTCAGCAATTTTAATGCAAGAAAAAATAGTGAGATATATGCACATACACATGTATGTAGGTACATGTATGTGTTATGTTTATGTGCATATATGTACATAGATATGCAGAATTAACCTGGCCTGTTAGCAAAGTTTATATAATCCTTAGCCTGCTTGCTGAACTGAATATTATATATAGCTTTTACATGTCTATAGTCAGATTTTAAAAAGACTTCCAACGTCCTACTTCTGGGGACTAAACCTCGCAGCCAAGCCACATTCTCATACCATGAAATCAAGCAGCTTTAGGGTTTTCACTCATTTTGTTTTAGGTTAAGAAACAACTGAAAGGAAGCACACTTAGTTCAGACAGCTATGCATGTGATGAACAAAATGTCACTTTTTTTTTATACACTGCCCTTGTCACTGTTTCTCAACATGGTTCTGACGGTGCATACAAAATGTGGAAATAAACGCTCCCACCCTCCAGGCTGTCTGAATAAATACAGTTCATGAGTCCGTGTGTTCATTTTCAAAAAGACAGGTATTGTTTCAGACCTCTACCAGCAATGCACCATCATGCTGCCTTAAATTTACAAGGCAGCTTGCATGCAAGAGGTTTCTGCTGTTGTCAGAAGCATTATAAGCCTGAAAACTATTGGCAGGTTAAAAACCATTGCAAAAAACACTGTTGCAAAACAGAGTCCTTTCGTCTTATTATGAAAGCCTAATTTACTCAATATCTCATTGACTTCCTCTTTAATATTCTCCCATAACTGTCCTCCATACACACACACACACACACACGCGCGCGCGTGCACACACACACATGTGCAATTTCAAAGCTAGCAGGAGCTGTGGGTAAGATCGGGAAGACTGAACAAGCTAACGCTAGACTGAAGTTAATGGCACTCCTCACCCGCTAGCCCTGGACAAGGATGTTCCAAGTCATTAGCATAGCCTCTGTTTTTGGCAAGATCCCCTAGGTAGGACTGGGCTTCCAAACAGTCAGAGCCAGAATTTGTAGTTGGCAGCACTTTCTGCCTTCCACATGAATGACCAGAGCTCTCAGAGCTAGCAGATTGGTGGCTGCTAGTAACACTGGACCCTTGAGTCAAAAGAAAGGGCCAGCATTAAGTACTGTGAATTGATTACATATTCTTGATTCTTTCACAAGTCCTATTTATTAAGGGCTCTTACAATATCTGGCACTGATTTAGGTACTTCGTGATGGCCCTACATCTGAGTCTTAGGTAGCAATTCAAAGAGCTATTCAATTCTTTGTTACAGCCAAACCCCTTGTCAGCAAGCAACCTCTTGACTTCATTATGTACTTTTCAGCAGATGGAGTTTGGGGATTCCTGTGAAATTGTGAAAGCAACAGCACAGAGACTCAGCAGAGCAGAGCTAAGGGGGAATAACAGGTAAATAATCCAAAGGGCAACAAACAACAAAGGTAGGGTCAGGATATGTTTAAAAACATCACAAATAAGAGATTCTGGATTCATAAGAGAGTTTGAGTTTTTCACTACCAAAGAGTTTTAAGAATGGTAATATTTTATAAGAAAAATATTAAAATAGAGCAACAGAAACCAAAAAATATTAAAAGCACACTGCTTCATTATAAATTCAGTCTAAGCTGTTCTAGGTATTTCCAAACATTTCATGTTTTAATTGGCTTCCCCAGCAGATATCTTAGAGTCAACAAGTCACATCCACTTAATCTTGTATTGATTTTCTAAGATGCTTCCTGTTACTATGACTACCCTAATCAATTAAATTCTTGTAAGGTGCAAGACAATTTTCTCTTTCTCTTTTCCTTCCGGCTAAGAATGAATACTTTATTTCCACAAAATATATCTGATGTTGCCTCTTATCTATCAAGGAGCCGCATTGTGTTGGTAAAAAAGTCTTTTATGCCTTTCCTTTAAAAAAAAATGTTTGAAGATTCTGCAAAGAGAAAGCGTACAGAATTGTCTTGGATTGGTATAATGAGTGGCTTACCAATTTGTGGTTGTGAGGATAAAAGTTCTCTTTGGCTAGCAGAAAAGTGCCTTGCCCTTGCCCTTCATCACAGGGAACTGGGAGGTTGGTGGTCACTCAAAGAGACCACTCACTGGGAAGAAGAAAATGGTTCTGCCACTTGGTGTCCAAAAAAGTGCAAGGTCAGCCATTTGTGACTATTTTAGTACTGTACTATCCCAACAAAGACATTTCACCTGTACTGAAATGTGAGGATTTTTGGCATGGGGGAGGAAAGTTACTTTAACCTGAGGCTACCCATTTTTTCTTAGGCACAGCCCTGGAAACAACAGAAACAAGGGGGCATGGGAGGCACAAACTATTGGATGTAAAATAAGCTCAAGGATGTATTGTACAACACGAGGAGTATAGCCAATATTTTGTAATAACTGTAAATGGAAAGTAACCTTTAAAATTGTATCATTTTTCTAATTAACAGAAAACCAGAAAAAACAAGATTCAGGAAAGACATTCATTCTTTGGAATCAGACAACCTGGACTCAAGCCTTGAGGTCAGCTGAGAAAATTCAGGTAAGCATCTTAAGCTCCCTGAAGTTTCATTATCTGTCCTACAAAATGGGATCAATATAAGTACCTCTAGGGTAGTCTGGGTGTTCTCTATATCTAAGCCCTCTCCTTTGATCCCAGTCAATTCTTCTACCCAACAGATCTTTCCAAAGAAGAAGAGTGACCAGGTCACTTTCCTGTCCCAAATGTCCCCATGTCTGGAGTACACAGGTCAAACCACACAGCATGCCTTCCTCCAGCCCATAGGGCCAGGTCTCAGCCTGCCCTTCCCAGATCACCTCTGGTCATTTGTTTCAATTCATTTCTCACTCTAGCCGTATCGAAACTGATTTATCATTTACTTTCAATGCTTTGTAGCTGTCTGTTCAAGGCACCTCCCCCAAAGTTTCCCTGCCCCAAATGCTCTTCCTGTCCTTATTCCCTTAGCAAACTCTTGCTCTTCCCTCAAGGCCAAAGCTATCTCCACAATCACCACCTTTCCAACTGTGCCAGGAGTTTCTCCCAAAAGAAACGAAGACTAATTTTCACCAGGTAAAAAAAAATCTCATGTTTTGTTTGGCTTCCAACGAGAAAAATATATATTATTTGGCAGCTAACATGAAAATATCTAGATGCTATTTAACCACAAAGTAAGTGATTTTTAAAAAATGGAATCTGTGTATCTATAATCTGAGCACTAAAAGCAAAATACGATATTTTTCAGATTCCCAAAGTCAATCATCTTTAAGTCTTCACAGCCTAGGTAGTCACTGAATTGTGAGAAAAACAGCACACATCCAGGAAAATAAGCCACTTGAAAAATGAGCTTACCCACATCAATTACTTTGATCATTAATATCACCTGCGAGGTGTATTATTTCTAATGTAATACTTTAAAATTGGTATAAATGAATAGACTGACATCCAAACAAGTTAAGTAATTTGCCCAAATATTTGATATGTGGCAGGGCTGCCATCCAAACCCAGGTCTGTCTGCCTCTATAGCACGTTTCCATCCTTCAACAGTGTCTCTCTATTGGCCTTCCACTGTGATCACAGGTGGATCTTACAGCAATGGTCTCTGTGTTTTTATCCAAAGTATAAGGTGCTATCTCTAGTTGGGTCACTCAAAATACCTGAGGAAAAAGAGGATTGGTGTATGCAGGTAGAGACGTTATACAGTCACCTCTGTATAAAGGAAGAGAGATGGGCCCTCTTCAAATCACAGTTACATCCCTTAATAATACACATCATTAAATGTTTCCTCCTTGGCACTAGACCCACTGGTAGCTTTTCTTACTTTTGGTTTAATTCCCTAGGGTATTTTTTTGTTTGCCTATTATAGCAGAATGATAGCGTGATACAAATTATCACTGAGTTATTAAAAATATTCTCACCTCTTAATTTCCCTGACTGGGTTAATTGGAAGGGGTTTATTATTGTGGTTTTGGTGGTGGTCTTAGTGATGGCAGTAGTTGTGTTTAACAATCTAAAATTGTGCACATGTGTCTTTACTTCAAACACTTTACGGTTTCACGCTAATCTCAAAAAAAACAGTTTATTCATGCTCTGCGTGAAACATATCAATACACAATAATATTTCTCACATAGTAAGTACAAAATAAAACAGAGTCTTAATTAGAAAAGTCAGAAAACGTTACTTCAGTATGAAAGTAAATATGAAATCACACATGTCACAATGGAACATTTTTAGCACATCTTATATTCTCATTCAGAATCACCATTGTTTATAGATATCGATATAGACATAGACAAAGATATAGACATAGATATAGAGCATCTAAAAATTAATTTGAACTAGAGAAAAAATGAGTTTAAAAGTTAGTAACATGTCAAATTTATTCCCAGGAGGATCTCCCTCCTTTTAAGTGGCTTCCCAATTGGCAACCAGGAGGAATCAACCCTGCTTACTCAGTCTGGGTCCTGGGAGCAAGGAAAGGGGATGGGGACAGTGATGGGGAATAGAGATAAGGCAGTTCAGCAGAGGTCCCTGCAGAGAGGGGGACCATTTCCCTGTCTAACACAAGCACAGAGGTTTAATCTGACTGTAGCTCCTGTTGGGCTGACCCTCAGCACTTAAAGAGTCCTGATCAGAGCCATGGGTAATGGGGAAGTTCCCAAATGTGTCCAAGTGGTCAGGTTTTTCCTCCACCAAGGACTTATATTACTATTAAATGACTCCATAAAGTGTGTAAATTAGCAAACAGCAAGATATTGAGTCTATCCTTGAGTTGTTTGTTTTTTTCAATTTTTTGGAAATAATATGAGTTCTCCAGTTCTTCATATGCTGAAGGCCTAGACTACCCCTCATGCCAGTTAAATTGGGATCACGATTATAAAAGGCTAGGTTACCATTCTGTGTTAAGTAATATGGTTGGTGGTGACCAATTTTCTCTATAGAGTGAGGAACACTTTACACGCTGATGGCAGGAGGGCAGAATTAGGACTGATTCTACATGATACACACATTTCCAAGCACTGTGTTTCCCCATGCCCTCCCAACTCTTATTAACTGTCTCTATGGAGTTAAAAAGAAAGTGTAGTTCAAGATAAGGCAGGAGCAAGGCTGACTCACCAAGAGCAACTCAGGAAACCTGCATCAGGGAAAACCTATCAGAGAAAAGGATCAGTGTGTCTTATTCACTCCAGGGGCAAAACCCAAATTGTGAATTCAATTTGGTTAAGATGTCCTGCTGCTTGGAGAAGTGACCTTTTTTTAGGAGGCAATCATCCTTCAATTTAGGTGCCTATAGACACAGTCAGAAATTACTGTGAAGCAGAGATCTAGATAATTTTGGTTGTTCTACTTAAAAAAAAAAAAAACTAGCATCCTGAACTAATGAATGACAACGATAAAATTAGTTATTTTGTGATATTTTCACTGATAAATGTTATAAAAACTAACTGCTGCAAACTTCTAAAAAGCATGTTGAACATACTGAGAATACTGAATAAGCTCACTTAAGAATTAATTTGCAAATCTTTTTAAGAATTTAAATTTTATTCCATAAATAGTATATATAAAGTAGCATAAAGCCAAGCAGAGAGCAGAAAAAAGACACCTTAAAACTTAAAAAGAAATCGTCGATATTAGGTTTATAACATGCCACTAAATAATAACTGATTTTCCATTTTATAATTCCCAACCAGTTAAACGTCATTCATTGGAAGATGCACCATTCCTCTGTCAACTCCACATCATGGCCCTTCCACAATTAAAAAAAAAAAAAAAGAGCAAAAAAAACCCCAATTAAGTATAAAGAAGTAATTCAAAACAGTGATTCCATATCTCAGATACCAAAAAACATATTGATTGATTGGCTTTCCAACAGTTGTTGGGCAACTAAATGGAACAATGAAGCAAACATTTAGCTAATTAACAACTATACACAGAAAAGGAAAGAAAAACAAACAAACAAAAGCCTAGATAGCTAAAAATTAAAATACAGAAGATGTTGCTTGTTCTGATTATCAAGCTAAAAATCCCAGATCATCACTGGCACTTATAGACATAGTGAGGGCTTAGTGCCAAGTGTCACAAGCTTCCATTCATTAAAAGGCCCACATCTTCTAGCTTTTCTTCTATGATCCTTTGTCCAGTTAGTGTTTGTCCTTGAAAACTAGTTTTTTAAATGTGCTTTTATTATTCCTTAAGTAAGATCTTCTGTTGTTCTACCACAGATAAGCCAAACATGGGAGACTGAGAAACTGGGTAATTTGTAAATCATTACCTGAAGGCCTTCGATAGCCAAGCGCAGCATGCTTGGTGTAAGTTTAGAGGCTTGCTTGAAGGTGAAGTTACTCCAGTCTATGATCAAAACAAATCCATTCACTTGAAGCTCAGGATCTTCAATCATGGCTTCTAAAGAAAGTAAGATGGCACGCAAAATATCCACCAGTGTGTACCTATCGGCAACAGAAAAGGGTTGCATTAAATCTGACAACCACTTGTGTAGAAGCTATAGAAAGTTGTGAAGCGTACTAAAAATTCCCTCTTAAACTACATCAGGAATCTTAAGGAAATGATTTTGTTTAAAAATCCTCTTTTAAGATGAAGTTTACTTTATTCGCTATACTCAGGGGACATACTAGAATTTAACATGTATTCTACCAAAACAAATTCCAATGCTTTTGAAAATACTACAATTTGTTTCCTTTTCCTTTCCTTCTAGGCCTTGCTATGAGTTTATAAAATCTCATTTCAACAACCCTAAAAACTAGGCATGGTACTTTTAAATAGCTCAAGAATGCTCTCAGAAGTACTGACATTTCATATCTTCACATGTGGAAAATTTGAGAATGAGATTTGAAGGAGTTTCATCAATAAACAACACTACACATAAACAGTTATGATTGAAAGTGTCAACAGATTTTAATTGTACTGAGTTTATATCATAAAGGTAAAAGAAAAGAAAAGACAAAAAGGAAAGGTGGGATGGACAGAAAGGAAGGGAGATCAATGAAAATAAAAGGGAAAATGTACCTTTCTGTTATTACATAGGCCATCCAAATTTAGGGGTCAAGACTTTATCTTTTTCTACCTTGCAACTTAGCACAGTGCCTTGCACACTGTAAAAACTCCATAAATGCTCTTTACTTTCTTCTAAAATGGAACTAGACTAGAGTGCAAAGACACTAATTGTGCATTAAGACACTGCCTCAACGAAGGCAGTGGAAGTAAGAAGAAAAGAAGCCAAATTTGAGAAGTATTTTAGACGTAAACTTTTTAAAATTTAATACTTAATTAAACGTGAGGGCTAAGATTGAGGGAAGAGTATAAGATGACACACAGATTCTAGCTTCAGTCTGATTAGATGGTAAAAATCTTTCATCAAAATCAAGAGTGCAAAAAGAGGATACAGTTGAGGATGGCTGGAAATGTGGAATTTGGAATAGTATCCGTTGTACTTGAGAAACATGTAGTATACCCAGAAAGATATATCAAGTAAACATCTGAAAAAGTAAATTCCTAACTCAGGAGAGAGCTCAAGATTGAAAATTCCAGAATCAAAAGCACACCAATCCTACGTTCAAGGAAGTGGATGAGGTAATGCAATCTGAGCTGAGAAGAAAATGAGATAATTACTCTAAGAGGGAATCCCAGCATTTCAAGAGGGATTAGTAAATTTATGGAAGATGTTAACAATTTTCCGTTTTTAGCAGCCTGCATTTCAAGTTTACTTTTCTGCTCAGACATTCAGGTGGAGGTATCTGGGAAAAGCGAGAGAAAGAAATCCTGACCTCAGGGGAGAGGTGGTGTGGGGAGGGGGGTGGATTAGGAGTGGAAATCATTGGGATTCAGTGGAAGCAATGGGCTCACCAGGAAGATGCATGAGACAGTGAGCACATGTGAGGGAGTAGTTCTATTTTGACTTCTAAAAACATTTGGAGGCGAATGGAGAAAGTGTAGTAGTTCAGAAAGGAAGGAATAATTAACAGTGAAACCTCAGGCAATTTCTCACTTTCTCTGGGCCTCATTTCCTCATCTGTAAAATCAGTAGCTTGGAATAGAATCTCTTTAGGGTCCCAGCATTAATTAAGCAAAGGGTGTGGTGTCAGAAGACTTCAAGACGGAATCTCTTCCTGTCCCTCATTAGCTGTGTGGCCCTGGACATGTCAATGATTTATCATTCTGAGGTTTAGTTCCCTTAAATGAGAGTATCTATGATTATCTCACTGCAGCTCACTGGCAGTGGCAAGGTGGGAGGAGGGGGTATGGGAAGGGAAGTCAAAGACATGATTCAGGTGAAACCATTTGCACAATGCTAGGTATGTATCATGTGTTCAGTAAATGTTGGTTGGAATACACACATAGCACCCTTTTTACTGTAATGGTAACCACAGACATAGGCAGGGTATGATCAGAACTAAAGAATATTTGCTTGTAAATTTTACTTAAAAATTAACAATAATCTTTACATAGCTTATTACTACTGTGAAAGGCAAGGATCAAGAGATTATTTTTAAATCTCTGGAAAGTATACAGGGTATTTATAGGCCTAAGGCTATGGCATCCCAAAATACTACATAAGCACATGAGATAAATTTTTTTGTAGAGCTCTGTTAGCTGTCTTTAAATCTGTGAAATATGAATGACTGAATACCTTTATCTGTCACTTCATGGCTGGCTCATCTCCTTTTTAAACATAATGGCCTAACACAGTATTGTGACCAGAAGCCTATAAGCCTACACAGACTGGAAAGTTGGAGCAGGAAGGCTTTAGTTCTGGTTAAAATTTAGAGCTACCCCCTCTAAAAAAGTATTCACTTTAATTTCTGAAGTTCATAATAATATCACAGTTAAGAAAATTAAAAATTAGAACAATCCAGTTTAGAACTTCCCCCATTATGATCATTCTTACATTTCCTATAAGAATGACAAGTAGCATTAATACCAAACAGCCTTAAGTAAAAGTGGAATCTGAAATCGGCTTTGGAAGAATGATGCACTGTATGTATGAAGAATAAACCATGGCACCAGCAGGGCTGAAAACAAGAGGCAATTTGTTTTAAGTAACACATTTTAAGTTTGGCTTTTCCAAAACTGTCAAATCAAGAGAGAAACTTATATACATATCATTATTCCAAAGGAAAGAAAATAAGGCAAATCCCAGGATCATCAATAGAGAAAAGCAGGTTTGCAAAGTTTTCAAGGGTAAATCTAACAATGATTTTTTTAATTTAATACTTTCTTCCAAAAAGAGAATTAAGTGATTTTTATATAAATTATACTAATGTATAAGTTTAATAAAAGAAACATAAAAACATCCTAGCTAACTGAATTCAAAGGGCAGGTCAAAACCACTCTTGAGGGCTTCCCTGGTGGCGCAGTGGTTGGGATTCCACCTGCCGGTGTAGAGGACACGGGTTCGAGCCCTGGTCTGGGAGGATTCCACGTGCCGCGGAGCGGCTGAGCCCGTGCGCCGCAAGTACTGAGCCTGCACTCTAGAGCCCACAAGCCACAACTGCTGAAGCCCGCGTACCTGGAGCCTGCGCTCTGCAGCGGAGAAGTCACCGCATAAAGAAACCCGCGCACTGCAGCGAAAAGTGGCCCCCTGCTCGCCGCGGCTAGAGAAAGCCCGCATGCAGCAGCGAAGACCCAACTCAGCCAAAAATAAATAAATTTTTTTTTTTTTTTTTTTTTTTTAAAGGGCTTCCCTGGTGGCTCAGTGGTTGAGAGTCCACCTGCCGATGCAGGGGACATGGGTTTGTGCCCCGGTCCGGGAAGATCCCACATGCCGCGGAGCGGCTGGGCCCGTGAGCCACGGACGCTGAGCCTGTGCGTCCGGAGCCTGTTGCTCTGCAACGGAAGAGGCCACAACAGCGAGAGGCCCGCGTACCACGAAAAACAAAAAAACCCACTCTTGACACTCCAATCCTCTGTTGTCAAACATGTCACATTACTACCATTAGCAGCTCAGCAGGTTATTCGTAAGCAGAACATTATTACATGAGACCTTGCCAAAGTCTGCAAAATATCTTCCAAAGAAATGGAGCATTTTATGAATTTTCTGTCTTCAGGAATCCTACTTTCATTATTCTCTTTGAAACTATTTCCGAACTGTTGTATTTTACAAATTAGACGTCACTACAATAAGTATTTCACAAGCTCACCCCAATTATAGTAGCTCTACCATTGCTATTCTTCCCTTCTATGTTGAAAGAAAGCCATAAACAATAAACTAGCCCATTAATGGAGCTCTTGGCTCCTGACTGTGCTTCCCAAAGCAGCATTAGGTAAAGCCTGAACCTGAAATCAACTTGGAGAGGATGAAATAATGACACCAGTACACCTGGGACTAGTAGACCACTGCTCTTGAAGGAAGTCAAAGCTGCTATAATATGTAAAAAAAAAAAAAAAAAAAAAATTCTCCTATCAAGAGCAGGGAAGCTGCTTCTGCCTCTGGCCTTACAAGGTTTTGGGGAGCTACCTAGCCTATGCTTCTCTCCTGGGGCTCACAACGTCTTATCCCCTACTAGAGCTTACAATCAGTGCAAAGAGCGACTTAAATCACAAACAGGCCATTTCCTTCCTACTCTCCAGCCCTTGCTTTTAGCCTGACAAGGAAAAACTGGCATCTTGGCATCACACTGAGCAGCACAAGAGCAAGCAGCTTCCCCTCTGTCACTAAATCAATCAGCCATTATTAAATTCTTCATTAAGGCTGCCCCCAGCCCTCAGTTTTCATTATGCCACATTTTCTAATGTCTGAAGCACTTTGTGTTAGAAAGGTGCCAGGGGAAGAGACAAAGGAGAAGAGTTACTTTTATTAATGCCTCAGAGTATCATTAGTGCTAAAGTCAATGAATTCACCAAGGTATTTTATATTACTGAGTGGTAATAATAATATCTCTATCTGTGTAATCGTTTAAGATTTCCAAAGCAATTTCAAACGCATTATCTTAATCTCAAAATAAGCCCAAAGTCTCTGTGCCTGACTTAGTTCCTATTATTTTGGAGATGAGGACACGGATGAGATCTCAGAGAATTTAGACAGTTTGTCCAAAATCACTATGGGAGTAAAACTGGAAGCCTAGATGAGAAGCTGGGTCTTTCTGACACCCCAGTGCTCTCCACTCCTTATGGTGCCTAGACCTAGAACCGAGTTTGATGAATAGCTGTTCTGCTTTCTCATGTCTCAGTGGCATACTGTGTGTCAGAAGATGGATCAGAAAGTCCATACCAACATGGCGCCAGGCCAGTTATCAGGTTAGCTCCAACCTGGTCCCAGCAAGGGGCTTTGGCGGAAGAAAAGTAACAAGACATTTGTAAAAGTCAGAATGGGAACAGGCTAAGTCTACAAACCTTGGAGGAAATGTGAAATCCAAAATAATTAAGTGTCTGGTTTGTATCACTAGGCACAGATTAGTTGTCTCAGCCTTGCTTTAATTTTACTGCTGTGGAAATGTACATGAGTAAGGACAAAAGAATCCTTGTAAATGAAACATCTAGAGGAAAAATGTAATTCTTTGGGGGAAAAAAAGGTTAAAAAGTGTGCACGGGCTGCTGCCAAAATAAAATGAAATGAAATAAAACAAAGTTGTGCTGGAAAAATACAGACATTGAAAAGGCAACTCTTCCTCAGAGCAGAATAAGTGTCTGCTTAGCTGCTTAATACAGTCTTTGCCTTCAGAATATTTATTCTACCAACTTAAATTTCTGTGCCTAATGGTCTACATTCTGATGTTTAATCAAGATTTTCTAAAACATAGATGAATTTTTTAATTATCAGAGCTTGCTTTTTTTATAATTATATTTAATTGTCTTTTCCCAGATTTATGTTGGTTAACTACCTGTACACACAAAACAAGTTTGACCAATTCACTTACTAGCTGTGAGGTTATGGGTGGAATAATTGCTCTGTGCCTCAGTTTCCACATCTGCAAAATGTGGATATTAACAGAACCTACCTCATATGTATGTGATAAAGATTTAATAAATTAATGTTTATAAAGTGCTTAGAATAGTGCCTGACACATAGCATATGCTATAAAAGTGTTTCAACATGAATGAATGAATTAAATAATTAATTAAAATGAAAAAATAAAAAGTTGATTACATTACCCAAGCAGGTGATTTTCTTTCTATACAACACTGAGCAGCCTGCTGCCCCTGCCCTGAACTTCCAGCACTGACAAGCAATACCCTCATTTAGCACTTAATGACCTCTCTGGAGTTATTTAGCTTTTTGTGTTTTTTCTTCCCGGAGAGGTTGTATGTTCCTTCATGGTACAAAGAATGTGTCATGTGTCTTTTTTTGCACCTAACACCTATTAAATGTCCACGTATGTAGCAAATGCTGGAAAAAAGTATACTTTTTAAAACATTGATTTGAATCAAGTACTATTCTATTCACTCATTTTACTCGATGTTGTAAGGACCCAACCAATGTACGGGGACATCTTTTCCCTCATGTCAATAGTGCCACTTACTATGTTAATGAAATGTATGTACGTGCTTTCAATGATGTAAAAGAATTCAATCTTTTTCCCAGAATGGAGGAAATATAGTAATTTACTAAGGATAATTTAATAATTTATTAATTGTTGGCTCATGTTTTAAAATATCTTTACACATTTTTTGAGACATCCTTTCAGAGCACTTTAGTAACATCAAATCTGTGCTTCTTTTCAACTTTGTTTAAAGTTGCATATTTGAAACATGAAAATAGCCTGGTTTGGGCCAGACCCAATCAACATCCTGCTGAAGTTTGGAACTCTTGGTCATTGCTGTTATTTCAGGATTATTTCACTAATTACTGCATAATTACCCTAATTTTTAGAGACTGTCCTATTTTTTTAAAGAGATTTGTCCCAATATTTAGCTAACATTTCTCAGGACAATTTTTTTTCTCTCCCATTTTCCATGGTATGAACCAAGGGCATATTTTGAAGTAAGCTGCAGTTCCCAGAGTATTTGTTTAAAGAGCAGCCCTATAAGGAAGCAATACAGAAGCCCTGCTGGGACAGAAACCCCATGGAACCCACACCTGCATTCCTAGTATTGACCTAATCTCAAAATCAGCCGTAATACGGCATAGCAGTGCCTCTAGGCTTTCGAAGGTAAGGATTCCTGACCCTGCCAGGATATATGACACCAAGAAACAAAAAGTTGAGAAATATTTAAATATTTTAATAAACAGAGCCAAGAAGACTTGAAAAATCAGTCCAAAAAAATTAAGCCTCTTTTTTGGCTTGTTTTTTGTTTTTAAAATTATCAAGTAAGAGTGTTTCTCCCTAATTAACTAGTTAATTGCCCTTGTCTGTTTTAATCTATTTCTAATCATTTTATTTTATTTTATATTTTATTTTATTTTATTTTAGTGCACTTCCACAGAAGAGTAAAGCTTTGTGGCTGAGAGTAAAGCAAATATGTATAGTCTATGGCTATTTTTAAAAACTTTTAAGCTACCATCATCATAACCTTCTTTCATTTGAAGACTGGCTACATTATTTTAATAAATGAGAGCATAGTCATAATTAAAACTGAAGCTTCAAATAGCTGGCCATTTGTATAATATTTTCCTTTGTATGAAAAAGCCACACAATAGGAACGAACAAACTGACAACAGTACATGTTTTAGGCAAATTCCAGAATAAGTTAGAGGATCATAACATTGTCTCACCAATCAGTCTTTGAGCCCTTTCAGAGTTTCAGTACTATAAGTGATAATCAATGTCCATTATGATAAGCCAAACATGGTACAAGACGGTCAGTGCTTTCTGAATTGCCACTATATTAGAATCATTTTAACTTGGCTGTATTTAATTGTTTTCTAATGGCTGTTAATCAGATTCCAGATAAATTGTTTGTTTACAATTGGTTGTTTGTGGTACTAAGTAGAGAGATGTCATTTATAAGTCTAAGAAGGTAAAATATTACTTGCAGGCTAACTGACAAATTACAGGCCACATATCAGAATACATGTCATCATTATGTTTCAGGTAACACAGTTTACTCATGAATATTCCCAATAATTACATGCCAGTGAATTTCGACTTCTCAGATACCTGCTCTCACGCCCTAGGGTCTAGACCACAATCTACTTCCGTTCCAAACTTCCTTTTCTTAAGGTAGTATAATCTATTCTAGCTTCTCGGTACATTATCATCACACTCTGTTGATGAAATCAGGTGGACAATTTGAAGGTATCTGCTGAGTCCTAAGCAGGGCACTGTCACTCAGGAAAGCAAGATAGCATGTAATATATGGAAGACTACTGCATCACAGTAAATAGAATCCATTTGTTTTTAATTTTGTGGAATTTACTTTTGTTTTCAGAAATTATGTTAGACGATTTGAAAAAAAAAAAAAAGATAAAATTGTGTGAATCTTTGCCAAGGATAGCCTGCTCAATAAACGTAACAAATCATCTGAAACCTGTTCTGTTTTTTTATAAAAGAACCACAGACCACACTGAAAGTCATTTTGACATTTCAGTATTTCAAATATTTTTTTAGCTGTATTACAAGGTAGGTACACTGTAAATATTATACCTCAGTCTCCTGAAGATTCCATATTTCTTGTAAAGGCTTTGGAAACGGTCCAGTTACTTGCAATTACCTGAAACTGACCTGCACTATACTGCAATAGGAAGAGACACTATTTTATTTATAGTCACCATCTCACACACATTTACTGTTTCCAGTCTCCTGAGAAGCACAGAAAACTGTCCTAAAAATTCAATATAGGAGAAAGTATATATAGATAACTTCCTGCTTAGAATTCTTTTTTAAAAAAATGCATAACTCAATTCAACTCAACAAACATTTACTGAACATTAACTCTAGTTCAGGTGCTGTTATAATAACATGAGGCTTAGTATTTTTTTGTTACACAAAACTCTTTACAAAGTTTTTCAAAATTCACAAAAAATCTTGATATTCCCTTTGGGAAGTTGGAAATAACCTGTTATCCAAATAAAGGGGGACATTTTCTTCTACCTCATTTCTGGAATTTCCCTGTGCAATCCTGGACAATTCCCACCTATTCTTTCTTTAAAACAATGTTATGTGTCTCTTTTTTTTTTTTTTTTTTTTTTTGCGGTACGCGGGCCTCTCACCGTTGTGGCCTCTCCCGTTGCGGAGCACAGGCTCCGGACATGCAGGCTCAGTGGCCATGGCTCACGGGCCCAGCCGCTCCGCGGCAGGTGGGATCTTCCCGGACCAGGGCACGAACCCGTGTCTCCTGCATTGGCAGGCGGACTCTCAACCACTGCGCCACCACGGAAGCCCTATTTTGTCTCTTTTAATAGTGTTTTGTGGTTTTTTTTGGTTTTTTTTTGTTTTTTTTTTTAGTTGTTGAAAGCCAGGTAATTCACTGAACAGCTCTAGAAGGTGGTTAGAATTATGTTCAGATGTGCAGTCTTCTACAGGGACCCAGGTTGTTTGGACTGGTGGGATCAGAGCAGGAAAGTGAGAACACCTCACTCACAGAACAGGGGAGGGATGAGGAGTAAAAGAATTTGGCACATGGCATATCCAGCTAACAGAGCAATCGTAAGGTAAACACCTAGGGAAGGTGGCAGAGACTTCTGTAGGAGTCAAGTCAGATAAGCCTTGAAAATGTACAGTGGAGGAAGGAAGGGGATTCAGGCCAAAGGCAGGAAAAGAGCTGGTGACACTCTGGGCACTGTCAGAAAGGCAGTTGTCCTGCTGGTTTCAGAGCAGGGCAGAGACAGTTCTTAGGCACATCTCCCAAGGATAAAGGTTTACAGAGGATGCCAAGAGGGGGGACCTGCTTATCCACTAGTCCTTGTATATGTACATGTAGATATGGGATAGGGGGGTGCAGGCAGGGAAAAGGAGGGAGGGACTTTTTAAAAAATATATAGGAGGAAGAAACTCAACTGAATTTTAGATAAGCTCCAAATAAATTGTATACCTTTTGATCTTGAAGTACTAAAACTTCTTGATCATGCCTGTTCATTTCCAACCACAGAAATTGAATTCACAATTATTAGTCTATAGGCCCTGTAAGGTATTTTTACAGGACATGGCTTTTCATTTTTAATGTCACATGTACAAAGTTTTAATATTTAAGATTTTGTGTAGATTTAAAAAAAAAGTTCTACATATCAATTAATAAGTCCCCTCCCATTGTAGATTTCCAGGGAGATATATTTTGATTACTAGTAACTTAGCCTTTACATGAAAACATGAGATAGACAACTAAAACACAGTTTGTTTAGTAAGTCCAAAATAATCACCTTTCCACATACATGAGAACTACAAGAGGCTTTCATCTTAATTAGGTTTATAAATCAATGTCAATATTAGCTCACTTATAGAAATAAATGAAAATAGGTTTGATGTATGTTCATGTCTCCCTAAGGGCAATCTGCTTCCCTAATGATATCTTTAACAAACTTTGAGACATATTTAAATATACAATTTCCATAGCACTCATTTCATGGCAACTCAATAAACTAAGTTCCAGTCTAACTCATGAAATACTAGGTTCTTTCTTGAATAAAATTTTTCTGCTTTGATATACACAATAATTGGTTTGCATAACCCTACAATGTACTTCTTAGATGAAATAAAAACTTTTAAAAGAGAAATTGTGGTCAAAGGATGGCATTTCATGAGCCTTTAAACTTTGCTACCTGATAAAGAGTACAGTAAAATCTCTATAATTAACCAAAATAAGAGACAGAAAGAGAGCTCCATTCCCCTCAATGGCTAAGTCTATGAGTTTCTTAGCTTTATGATTCTTCAGGTAGTAGTTTATCTTTATATTTACCTAAAAAATAATTGTAGTTCTCAACGTAGAATTACAGGGAAAAGGAGACCAACTGAAGGGTTAAACGTCTGTTAAAAATATTAATTTGCATTCTAAAATCCCAAGACTCTGAGAAGCCTATCTGGAGACCTATAAGATCCATAAGATTTCTCAGTAACTGTAAAAGTCTTTTAAAGTTGCTCCAGAGATGGTTTAAACTAACCAGATGCATCAAAAATCACCATTCACCGCACTAAAAATACAGCGATGTTTTAACAACAAGCTTCTTATGATTCATAATTCTGGTAACGCTTTTAAGTTCCATGACATTTATTTAACTTCAAACTTAATTGAAACTACCTTACACAAAGGTCTTTTATAATTTCTTATATCTTTCAATCTGAGAAAATAATTCCTCCAACTGAGGAAGTAGAAGAGTCATTGTCTGTTTTTTTCTATTGTAATGTAGATGAAGGAAGAATATTAGTTCTCCTCCATTAAAAAGCCAGAGAGCTCAAAAAGTCTACCAACTGACAGATCTGAACATTTTTCACTTCCTTCCAAATGATGAAAAATCACATCAGACAGGAAACACATTCTTTAGATTAGTGACAGGTGTAGAATAAGCACACAAGTCAGCCTTTATTTTCAGGGTCGGCGGCATGCTCAGCAACAGAGGGGACAACTCTTCCTTTTTATTGAAGTGACACACATCATATTATTCCTTCATCTACACATCACCAAGCAGAAAAGTTTCCAAGCAATAAAACTACTTGATCTTGGTTGAATGCCAGGGTAGTCTTAAAAAAATAAAACCGCAGTACTAAAGAGAGGGTGGGGGGAAGTGGTGGAGGACGATGATGGTGATGAATCCAGTTTAAGAATTTCTTCAGGAAAAAAAAAAAAAAAGAATTTCTTTAGGAGGAAGGAGGGAAAGTTGTCTCCATTCTCATACTCATTTCTCCACAGAACAGTAAACTTATTTAGGAGTTGAAAAAATTAGCAGCTTTATTTAGAAGCTGAATGATTGAGATTATACAGCACAATAATATGGTTCATGAAGCACCTAACGCTGCAGTAGAAAACAGGTGCTAGTGAAGTAAGAGTTTCAAAGGTAAAGATAAAAGTCCCACCACCTCCCCAGGGTGCCCACCAAAAACGCATTTCTTCGTTCCAGTTTCTCTTCCCACCCACCCCACCCATCCACCCCGAGCCAAATAAACAGTAATGTCAAAGCTGTAAAACCATGACACTACTCAAGATAAATTCTGGAAAATGGGAGAGTAAAAGAAGCCCTAGTACAAGTTCGTATTTAGGACTTACCTGCTCTGATCCCAGTTGGCAGCGAAAAGGACTAGAATCTTCCTGCCATAGTGGTCCAGATTGGCTAGGCCCCCAGGGAAGCCATCCTTCAGTGCCTGCTTGATGCCCGGATCAGTGGCCTTGAAGCTTTTGAACATGTCCAGGTTCTGCTGCCGGTACTCAAAGTACTGGGCCAGGAGGCGGAAAGCCTCGAAGTGATGAAACTTCCTGGCCCGTAAGAAGCGTAAGATGAAGGCATCATCTGTGCGGAGAAAGCCAATGTCCGGCCTGGTGATGACCATATCCCTCACCTCCTGGATGTCCTGGTGCAGTGTGTCTGGGTTCTCATTGAGCTCCAGGCGGGCTTTCTCCAGGGTCTCAGGAGAGAGACCAGCCTGTAAATGAGTCATTGTTCTGCTTGTTCCTGAGCCCTGCCTTTCTCTTGCTGGCTGTCCCACTGCACCGCTGGCCCTGGTCACTACCACACACCGGCCTCCAGACCTCGCTGCTGCCTGCTTCCTCTTCTTTACAGGAAATGATTTGTCTTGGTGTCCAGTCAAGTACCCTGTTGCTCCTGCTTCCCCACACCTTTTCTATGGAGGATATAAACTTCTTTGCCCACCCCCTAAAAACAATGTCCCACTTTAGTTCCCTTGTCCCTTTCCTTTAAAGAGATGTGGACCTCTGGCGGCCCAGCACTCCTCTTCTTGTCCTTTCTCTCTCCTAACAAAACACCCCTAACTGCACCCCGCACAGGTGGTGCTGATCTTGGTGCTGTCCTCTTCTCTTCCAAGATGTAACAGAAACAGCCCCCATGCACATCTCAGCCCCAGCACTGTGATGCTTCTGCGGTCCCTACTGAAGGATGCTCCTGCCAGGGATAACGATGGAAATTCTGATTAATAATAAGGCGGCTCTTCAGCGCGGAGCTCAGGGCGGGGGAGAGAGCGTCTTTGCCAGAAGGAAAAAGAGAGAAAGAGAAAGAGGGGGGAAGGAGCTTATTTCTCCTTCTACTTATTCAAAGATGCTATTTCTAAGACATTTGTGGGATTCCATTTAAAATGACTGGGATCCAGTTAGGCGGAGGCTCTGCAGATAGCGCACCTTCCCTCCTCCCCTCCTGGATGCACCGTGATCTCATAAGGCACCAGAAGGGGTTTTGGTGGCGTTGGCACCAGCGTGGGCTCCCCCCTCAACCCCACCCCCAACTTCTGTCTTCCTCTAGCCCTTTATTTCAACGGACTTGCTGCGGAGAGGTTGGGGGGAGGGATCTCGCCGGGAAGGTACATTGCAAAGGCAGGGTTGGGGGAGGAGAGGGTGGGAAAAAGGAGTGGAGGATAAAACCTTTTCTATAATACCCCAAAGCGAGAGAGAAGAAAGAGCAGCCGGCTCCTACCAGCAAACCCGGAGGCGGGGACGCTAAGCAAGGCGGCCCTCCCTGGCATCCATCGGCCGCGGCTTCGGAGGCGGCGGCGGCGATAGCAGCATCAGCCCCTCTCGGTGGGTTGGAGCGAGCAGAGAAGAGGGACGGCAGCTGGGACCCGGGCAGAAGACGCTCTGGGGAGCAGCCCTGACCACATCGTCCGCGAGCAGCCCGCTTCCTCTCCCCGCAGGAGGGGTGGGGGGAGCAGAGCTAGGGCCACCGTTGCCCCAGGTTCTCGCCCGGCCCTGCCATTCTCGCCTTCGGGAGAGGAGAAGGAAGGGAGCCAGAATCGAACGCCTGGATGGAGAAGGCCACGCGGGTAGCCGCCGCCTTTGTGCGCCGGGAGCCGCCGGGACCGTGGGCGCGGCGGGGCGGCGGCTGCGGGGCGCGGGCCTCACCCTGGGCGCTGCCCAGCGGCCGCAGTCGGGCGCGCCCCTCCGGGCTGCTGCTGCGGCGGCGGCGGCGGCTGCGGCTGCCGCTGCTCAAAGAGGACGCGGCTCAGCCTAACTCCTCTCTAATTATCCCAGCACAGATCTCGCTGCGACGTAAGCACTCACTCAGCTCGCGCACGCCCTCGGCTGCTCTCTCCCTGACTCGTTTGGGTAGGATCGCAGTTTCCGTGGCATTCAGATATCCCGAGCCCCAAGTTGAGCCGGCTCCTGGTCCCCACTGCCGGGATGGCCGCTCGGGCGGACATGGCCTGGCCGGGCGGAGCAGCGACGCCTTGCAGCCTCCCCACGCCCCGCTCTCACCCTTTGTGTGCGAGACCCCGGCGCTGCCCGGCGGCGAGGAGCTGTAGCAGATGGTAATTCACAGTGACATACATTTTCTAGTTCCGGTAGGAGGTAATTTTTTGATGTGGAAGGAGTACGGAAACATTGTGTCCTTTCCACATTTTGTTGTTGACAGAAAGGTTGAATTTGGTAAAGAAGACCAGAGTGGTTCCAAAGCATTGTGCTGATGATTCAGTCCCCGGAGGAACTTATATGGATAGAATTTCGACCATAAGCTCTGGCTGCTAAATTCCTGTTGAAGAGGATGGAAATGAGCACGGGGTGGGGTGGGGGCGTGGGTGGGACCAGTTCTCAGAGGAAGGAAAAACAGGCGCTCCTTGACTTCCTTCTCATCTCATAATAAAACACACATTTCTGGAGATGCATATGATGGTTCCCTCCGTTTTATACATCTGTACACAAGAATCATCATAAATGAGCAGAAGTCTTCGAGCTTGAGATGACTGTCTACGGGTTTGAGAAAAAGCAATGTTTTCTATTTTCAAAGGACAGCATGTTACTGAGCAAGCATGTCACCAAGAGCAACTTTTGGCTTACAGACTGTCGAATGGGGTCCTGAGTTCAGGTTAACTCAATGCAACAACAGATATTTACTGAGCTCCACTGTGTGTGAGCCATTGTCCTAGATTCTATGGATAGGTGGTCTTGAAGATAAGAAAACATTGTCATATTTGATGACTATTAGTACCTTCAGATTACAGGCACACACTTTTAGTTATTGTTCTTAAGATGATGGTGTTGACAAAGAGAAAGAAGAGGGACGGCAGACCTATACCACTTTATTAATTAAAGTAGTGCAAAGTAATGTAGGAACCAGAATAAGAAAATAAATTATACACACACACGAAGTCATTATCCTCAGGGAATTTACATTTTAAATGGGGGAGGTGGAAAACAAACCATATTGATGTATGTGTATTACATATATATGCACTATATGTATTCAAGGTCCTTCTAGGACTTCATGTGATTACGACTCTCAAAAGCATTCTGAATGCAATATGAACTGTTAAAAATTTTTGGTTCCCATTTCAAAAAAAAAAAAAAAAAGGAAAAATTCAGTTTAGACCAGTATTCAGTATTCAGTTTCTAACTGAAGAAAATGTCTTATATCAACTGTATAAACAGGTTTTAGCCATCACCAATATGGAGAGACAGTTCTCCCGGGGTCTTGTGTTTCTGCATGTCTTATGAGCAAGGCACTAGCTATCCTTTTTTCGAGACTATCCTTTCAAGGCTGTATGCATAGTGAACAGCCTTGGAAGAGCCTTGGCAGCTGGATATAGTACCTCCATCTGAACGAAGGGTAGGTTTGCTTAGAGCTTTAGAAGATAGTATCTCTCTCTCTCTTTCCTGAGCAAAGGGCAAGCAGGCTTATTTGGTTTCCTTCAACTCAGAGCTACTCTCCTGTAACGCCACCCACGGTGTATGCAAATATAACCTGACTTCTCTTAGGCCTGTGGGAATTGGGGCTCAGGAAACCAGCCCCAAATAAGCTGATGCTCAGAGTGCTTTTCTGCATCTGACTCTTTCATCTCTAACTCAGGAGTTGTGCATCCATGGAACTGTGGCCAGCTAACTTGTTAGCTTACAAATAGGGTTAAATCTCAAATCCTTCAAGGTGCTTAAAACGCAATTGCTTAATTTTGTTCTCTGAGATGGAAATACTAGACTATATCTTTAGAAAGGAGTTTATAAAATAAAATTAAACTTGTTGGTCATTGGTATGGTGTGACCTATATTTAGTGATGATATTTTCATTATATATCAATAATAGAATTGCCTCAAATAAGGTTCATTTTAACATATCAGTATATGATCTAAATAGCTTCTGTTATGCAGTAGCATCATTGGAGTTGGTCAGTTATATTTACAAACTATTCAGTCCTGCAATGATCCTACTTTTATTCTGTCTCCCTTGTACATTTGAAATCAAATTAAATATGTAAAGCCGTCTAAGAATTAAACAAGGTGTTTATCCAGATGACACCAGAGCATTTGATTCTCATTCAATATTAACTCACTTTGCCAAATTAATACAAAGTAATGTAGAGACTAGAATATGAAAATAAGTTAGTTAAACAAAAAGATTAATTAAATTGTAATCAGAAAATAATTAAATCAAGGACTTCAGCTGTTTTCAAGCAACCTGAAAGGACAATTTGTTTTACTGCGGTATTTAAAAATGGATAGAGTGAGTGATTTATGCTTTAAAGCATTTTATCCCATTTGCTGTTCAATACAGTATACAGATGAAAAGGGGCAAAAACAAGATGTACAGTTCAATGATATATTACAAAACAAACACCTGTGTAAATACCCACCCAGGTAAAGGAACAGAACATTGCAGGTACCCAAAAAAACCCCATCTCCTCCCCTCATAACTACTGGCCTCTCTTCCCAACAAAGAAAGCCATTCTGTCTTCATTTTGAAAGTAATCCCTTCCTAGTTTTTCTTTAAAAATTTACAAACTAAGGAGCGATGCACTACAAATTAGTTTTTTGTTCTTTAAGTTAAATAAATCTAATCATTCATATGTAATTTTGTGATTGGCCACTTTCATTCAATATTATGTTTGTGTTTCATTCAATATTATGATTCACCTATCTTGTTGCATGTAGTTAGTTCATCCATAGTCAGTGATGATGCATGGAATTTCATTTTATAAACAACATACTTATCGATTCTCCTGTTGATGGAAATTTGGGTTGTTTTGTACTTGGGGTTCTTAGGACTCATGATGTATAAACATGTTGGTACAAGTCTCTTAGTGCACGTGGACATACCTAGGAATGAAATTGCTGGGTCTTGTGGGATATGCATCTTCAAATTCAGTAAACAATGCCAAATTATTTATATCCAAATGATTGCGCCATTTCACCTTCCCCCCAGCAGTGTATGAGGTTTCTCACTGTGCCACGGTTCTCATAAGTTCTTACTAGTGTCCATCATTTTAACTGTATTTTAATTGCATCCATGATCTGATTTTGAACAGGGGAATTGCATGGTGACTTTCAAATGCATTTCTATGATTACTACTGAGGTTAGCTAGTTTTTATATATTTGGCCATTTGTATAACCTTTTTTGTGAAGTGTCATTTTAAGAATTTTGCCCATTTTTATAGTGGATTGTTTATTATTGTTGGAGTTCTTTATAGATTTGGAATATGAGCTCCACATGTTACAACTATCTTCTTCCAGTCTGTAGCTTGCATTTTTACCCTTCATAGTGTCTTTTGATTAACATAAGTAAGAATTTTAATGTAATTTAAATTTTCCCCTATGAATAGTGTTTTTTGTGTCCTGTTCAAGAATATCTTAAACAGGTCACCGAGATATTCTCTCATACTACCTTCTAGAAGTTTTGCTGATTTTGCCTTTCACATTTAGACCTGCAATCACTTGAGACTGGGTTTAGTGCACGGTGTAAGAAAGGGATCAACCATTGTTTTTTTTCCTATATGAATATCCAGTTGACTCAGCACCATTTACTGAGACTATTTACTGAAAAGACTATCTGTTTTTCCTGCTGAGCAGAAGGGCTACCATTGTCACAAAATAACTGTCCATATATGCATGGATTTTAACTCTATATAAACTATAAGCCCCACAAGACATCATTGTTTTATATAACTAATATTTCTCAGTGGTTCTCAAAGTGTGGGCCCCAGGCCAGTAGCATTAGCATCACCTGGGAACTTGTTAGAAATGTAAATTCCCACCCCTGACATACTGAATCAGAAATCCTGGTGAGGGAGCTCAAAATGTCATCTGGCCAGCCTTTCAGGCATTCATAATTTACACTAAAGCTTGACAATTGTTGCTTTATATTTACAGACATATTTATTCTTTTTGTTGTTCTTCATTCCAATGTCATTGTCACAATGATCTCTATTGCGGTAGTTAATAGGCAAGATTCTTTCCTCCAGAGATTTATCTTGTTTTGTTTTCTCTCTCTCTCTTTTTCTCACGTATAGGTAGTACTACAGATAAGAGTATGGCCTTTAATAGCATTGCATAGACTAGGTGTTGCAGATGTAGTTGACAAATTCTCATTTCATCTTAGTGTTGTATTACCAGTGATATCACACCTTCACAGAAACCAGTAATGGGAAATTGATCCAGCTATCCTCCTGAAGATACAAATGCTTCCCAGAGACCCCATTTGATACAGCGAGGGTGATTGTACTGCTCTCCCTTCTTTCAGAGAAGTAAATATACTCAAGGAGGTGATTACATTAAATCTTATTAGCCTGACAGGTTTTATTAAATTTATAATACATATTATATATAACTATTTAAATTATTTCATATCACAGATCTATATTAAATTAATTGTTAGTTATTTTATTTTATTTTGCAAAGTTGCTCTCTACTTTTAAATAAGGCTTTCATAAAGGGATTTGTCTGGATCACTTAATTCTGTGTCAATAGTTCCAATATAGCTGGGCAGGTGAAACTAGATTAAAATAATCATTAAGGACCACCTCAAGGAAAAACACTCCATAAAAGGTTTAAGAGGGGTGTGTGTGTGTGTGTGTGTGGGTGTGTGTGTGAAGGTCTGATTGGATGTATATGAACCTCAGCTATATTTAAAACAATCAGCAGCTGGGTGCTCACTCCCTGGGCAGCAGTTTATTATAAGCAACACTAACACCCCTAAAATGAGTCCCCCGAATATGAATACTAAAGAGTCTATCAGGGTGAAGATACTTCAATTAAAAAAATGTGGAAAACTACTATTTTGCTGAACTTCCCAGAGTTGTCACTTCTTAAATAAAGGCAGTGTATCCAGGCTTGTCAATGGCAGTGAACATGCCTGTGACTAAATGTCCTCCTGTTGCTAGTGTCTCATCAGTAGATAAGAACAAATTCAGTTCTGCTTCATTTGCTCTTATTTTGAGGCATGTAATTTCAGTTCTAACATATTTTCATACCAACTGCTCAAACTTGGATTTCTTTCATTTTTGTTCTCCAAAATATTGAGAATGCTGTTATTGCACCATATCTGTTAATAATCATCTAATAGGACCTGGGTTTGTTCTAATGGAACATAATTAGCTAAACTTCATGAAAGTTTGAAGTAAATTTTATACAACAAAAACATGGAAACCATATGTATGTTTGCCCTGCCTATAGTCCCAGTACTCAGCACACATCAAATACTCCAAAGGCCCCAAGTGGAAGAAAAGTAAAACTTGTGGAGTTAAAAAAATCCCTACATGTTCCAACCGTAGGCGAATATTTTAAAGTGGGAATAGTGCACATAATACACAAGTGAAATATTTTAGATTTTTGAAACCAGTCGTCTCTGACATTTGCCTGAATGTTATAAAGTGGTTTTCTAGGATTTCTTCTGCAGTCCAGTTAAATCATCCTTTGAAAGTACTTTCCTTAGATTTCCATTGGTTCAAGTCCTCTCAGGCTACAGTTACAAACATTCCTGTGACTTTTCCAAACTGTTTATCTTCTGGCTTACTAAAGAGGATTTATATAGCAGAAGAAAGTCTTGAAGCTGTCCAGCTGGATACGTGTTGATGGCTTATTAAGATGACACTCTTACTGATACAAAGAGTGCTTTAAAAAATCATTCTAGTAAGTCATGGACCGATCCTCACATGAAGTTTGAAAAAAAAAATGTTTAAAGATGGGAGTGGAGGGGCTTCCCTGGTGGCGCAGTGGTTGAGAGTCCGCCTGCCGATGCAGGCGACGCGGGTTCGTGCCCCAGTCTGGGAAGATCCCACATGCCGCGGAGCGGTTGGGCCCGTGAGCCATGGCCGCTGAGCCTGCGTGTCCGGAGCCTGTGCTCCGCAACGGGAGAGGCCACAACAGTGAGAGGCCCGCGTATCGCAACAAAAATAAAAAATAAATAAATAAATAAGTAAAATAAAATGTGCTGTGTCCCTTTAGGCTGTACTTATTTAAAAAAAAAAAAGATGGGAGTGGAGTTTCAGTTCTTTGCAAATTCATTTATTCTTCACTAAATATTTATTGAGAACCAATGTAGACCCTGCGCTAGGCAACTTTCTGCTTCCTTTTTAGCTCACCACTGTAGAATATACTGGAGCTAAATTATCTGAACTATTAGACGATTATTTTGCAAAAGCGTCATTTTTAGGGTTATATTGCAAAGGTCATTTTTCTAGTTTCAGATGGACACAGGTCTGTAAATTCAAACAGAATCCTTTGGGATAATGACCACTATCGGGGATGCTGTGGACTTTCAAATTGGTGCCTTAACCTAAAGAGCATCCTTTTAGCATCTCTTTAGGAGCAGCTAAATTTTTCTCAACCATCCAAAACAGGTTTTCTCAAGCTATTTTAGATATTGTCCCATGAACCAATAAATAAGATAGAACTTTGGGTATTGTGCAATCCCTGGAAAGCTTGCTTATCTAGTATACTGCCACTCAAATAAGTATATTATAAAAGAGGAGTGAGTTATAAGAATACAACCTGGGATCCTTACAAAGTGTGTCTGTTGGCTCCCTGTAATTAAGAGTGACTGGTCTTGGCTTTATCAATTGAAGTGAAGTTTAGCTAGTTTCTGTATCTGAATAATTAGACATCTTTGATAGTACTTTTGATGACAGTTTTCTCTTTAGCGATGTCAGCAGCTACCTTACTTTCTCTGGCTCTTGTTGACCCAGCTTCTCACAGCTGAATCCAGTGTTAGCTGCTTCTGAAGATTCTGGTCCTTCTCAGCCTCCCAGATCAATCAGAACAAAAGTAAAGTGTCAGCCAGAGTTTCCAAATTCAAATGGCATTAGGGACCCAGCAGCCGGTATCTTAAACTGTGAAGCAGCCTGTGTAAGGCCACAGGGAGTGTTGGTAACTGTGGCAAATTTTGAAAGCATACTCAACGTTCAGACCTTCTGGTTTGTTTCCACACTATGCAAGCCACCAGAACATCTGCTGGGCTGCCAGTTTGCATCCCTTGACATAAGCTAATATTTTCTGCCTAAGCTATTCCTCTGTCATGTTTCAAACATGAGATTCTGTGGGCCATTCACTGCAACTGCCAGACCCTCAAGCTGTGCTGCCCCACTGGCCTCCCCTGCTTTAGCAGCCAAACTCCCTGGGACATGGCGTGCCGGAAGCTCACTCCCATACATTCCCTAAGTCACAGCACCTCAGAACTCCCTCATATTTGACCCACAGGTGGACCCAGTCCATGGGGTTGAACTGCAAAGCATGCCCCAGACACCTCCACACTGACTAGCCATCTGTTATTCCGCTTTGCTGGTTCTGGTTGCTGTCCTTGTGGCTAGAACATTGCCTTGTATCTGAAACCAAGCATCAGTCCTCAATAAAAAAACTTCTCCAGAAGTTGACCAGGAACTCTCTGACTTCTGAATGTTCTCCCACCAGTCTAAGCACTGGAGGCTGCACCTTGACTGCCTGGACATGCAGCCAGGCGCCAGGACCTAAGGGCACGTCTCTCCGCCAACACTGTGTGGAAAAGATATAGGCCCTTCTGGAGAAGCAGCCGGAGCCCAGCAGCATCTCAGAAAACAGATTTTCTGACTCCATCTTTCTTCTTTATCCAGCCAACATTGTTCCGGAGTCTACCAAAATTACAATTCAAGGCAAAATATACCCTGAATAGGCCAGAATAGGCCTTCTGTTTTCCACTCACTGGATTATGCAAGTTTCTTCTCATATTTCAAGAAACTGATGGGGAGCTTGGGGTTGGCCACCAGATGGAAAGCCATCTGTAATACACAGGCCAAGATGTGCTGCCCTGTAAAACTGGGATTTGGCCCAGTCAACCTGCTAGCTGTCCAGTTTCATACTACTTGGTTGCAAAGTTAAAAGACATGTTTACTATAAATACTTCCCCACACCTCAGCAACTTTGCTGCATGTACCTGTCAAGTTACTATGCAAAAAGATTTGAACAACTCTCACAATGAGGCAAAACATAAGAAACTAACATCATAATGAGAAAAAAAACTGTTAGTATCAATTTTCTCCAATTAGAATTTTCAAATTGTCTATTGCTAGAACACTAATCACTGAAAATAATATCCTACTTCTATCTTCTGATCCTGTAACCCTCCAGAAGCTACAAGACAGGACTCTAAAGATAGTTGCAAGTTTTCTGGGATCCAAGTTACAATGGAATATTAAAACAGTTTGATGTATATTCATTGTGGAACAGAAGAAATAAAACACTGATGTCATGATTTCAAAATTAAACAATAAGTGACTTCATATGGCTGTAAGAATTCCTAAAATACGAAACAACTGAAGGAAAAAACGTATGGCTCAAATCTTCAAGGTACCCCTTGTTTCAAATGAATAGATTTACTCCCCATCCCCCATAATCGTTTTATACTTTCTTCCATTGCCGTCCATTATTTCCTGCTCACAACTTCATAGTGGAGCTCAAGTCAAAGATGTGGTCTGGCTTGCCAGCAGAGGGAGCTACAAACTCGCTAGAGCTTGACTAACATCCAGGGACCAAAAGCACAGTGGTCACGTGGGGTCTGGGCTATCTAAAGCCAGTTGAAAGTAGGGTTGCCTGATTAAGAAAAAGACAAAACAAAATACACTCAGATAAATTTGATTTCCAGATAAATAACAAATAACATTTTTAGCATAAATATGTCCCATGAAATAATTGATATATATTTATACTAAAAAAAATTAAATCCAAATCTAACCAGATAGCCTATATTTTATCTGGTAGGCTTAGTTGAAAAGTCTGTTGCCTACAGAGGGGAAGAAAGAAACTTTAACAGTAAAAGGCAGGGCCTATTTTATCAATACCAGAAATGGAAGCAGGGAAGAATTAAGGGAAGGAGCTGGTAAGACCAGGCTCATACTGATGGCACTGCACCCGTCAGGTCATGTGATCCAATGTCTGCAGGAGAGTGGGCTGCAGGACTGTGGGGTAGCTGTGTGGGTAATAGGAGCAGTGGATTCAGGAGGCATTTTCCACTGGAATTCACTATGCATGTCTGCAGCCTGGGAAGCCCGTCGTTTGATTTATCTGGTCTATCTTTTGTGATTGCCTTGACTCTTGTAGGGAAGGCAGAGGCTCTAGGATATTGCTCTTTCTCATGCAAGGGAATCGAGAGGTTGGAGAATTAGAAGTTCAAAGAGGGCTTCCCTGGTAGCGCAGTGGTTGAGAGTCCGCCTGCCGTTGTGGGGGACACGGGTTCGTGCCCCGGCCCGGGAAGATCCCACATGCCACAGAGCGGCAGGGCCCGTGAGCCATGGCCGCTGAGCCTGTGTGTCCGGAGCCTGTGCTCTGCAACGGAAGAGGCCACAACAGTGAGAGGTCCGCATAGAGCAAAAAAAAAAAAAAAAGCTCAGAGAAACTCAGTGGATGTTTGAGTTAAACGTGTTTTTGAGTATAATCCCAGCCTTTGGAGTATGCTGTAATTGAGACTTTTACAAAGAGGGGGGAAAGTAAACTGGTAAAAATAATTGCATCCCTTTATTAATATAAAGCTGAAATATTTCACTTTGAACACTAAAAACTATTGAAGCTAAATCTTTGCAAGACCAAATACTCCTGTCCTATAGGAAATGGTTAGCTATACTCTGGTGACAGAGTGATTTTAACGTGACCAGGATTTAAGTCATTGGATGCGTAAGGAGTGCCACGTGAAGAAGCAATGAACTTTATTACCATCTGGTGATGTGCTTCTGGAATTATGTACCATCCTGTCCCCTTCTCATCTCACACCACTACCCAGTGCCTTGACTTGTACTACTGAGACCCTCACCTGTATAAACAGCACTGCCTTTCCACCAAGTGAATGCAGCATTCACAAGGAAGACTGGTGTTTCAGCCTACGACGCTTCACCCCGGAAAAAAATCATTTTGAGCATAAAATACCATATTAGACACCATGAGAATAAGGAAATGGCATGAAATTAGGAACATCAGTCAAAGCAAGAACCTTAGGTTAGCTCATAAGCTTTACCTTTTATGATAATTGCTCAGGCTGCCTGGTTTACATGAAAACTTACTTAGCTTGTATGCCTTAAAGCACCTTCTAAAATTCACTTTACTGTTTGTATAAAAGTATATTTTAAACTTCCTCAAACTTGAGAGTTTCTCATAGTGTCAAATAATAGATCAACATTATACTAATCCCTATTAGCCATCATTTTCCGTGAAAATAACACAATGAGAATGTATTCTTAGTTTATCTCCTGCAGAGGAGTCACCAAATTCATGACATTGGTAACTGTTTAGGTGAAGGCAGGGAGATAAAATCAAAGAGGGGCATCATGCGGCTTTAAGTAATTTGGCACTATTTATTTTTTAGTATATCAGTGGGTATAAGGGTTACCTCATAATGTGCTTTCTATTTCTATGTCTTAAATGTTTCACAATAAGCTTTTAAGAAAGAAGAAATCAGTCGCTTCAATCATGCACATACTTTGGTGACTCGTATATACAGGTCAAGGCATGTGATGCACATTTGTTTAGTATGATTTTTGCTTTTAGGCACATAATCACGCATCTTCTCTGATGTTTCCATATTCATCCAACTACAAATCAAAGAAAAATATTTTGATGAGCTATCAAAATGGCTTTATATTTTTTAAAAAAATGTTATTGTTGGGCTTCCCTGGTGGTGCAGTGGTTGAGAGTCCGCCTGCAGATGCAGGGGACACGGGTTCGTGCCCCGGTCCGGGAAGATCCCACATGCCGCGGAGCGGCTGGGCCCGTGAGCCGTGGCCGCTGAGCCTGCGCGTCTGGAGCCTGTGCTCCGCAACGGGAGAGGCCACAACAGTGAGAGGGCCGCGTACCGAAAAAAAAAAATGTTATTTTTTATGGGGTTTACAACCTCATAAACCTCTGACTACCACCCTATCTCCTCTCCTTTAAACTTGTTGACAAGGCTGTTTAGAGTCACCGTCTCCTCTTGGTCATCCTCCACTCACCCTCAACCCTGTCCTCGGACTTGCTCCATTAAAGTTGTGCTCACCATGCATTAGTGGTTGTCACGAACAAATTCTTGCTAAATATTACTTAATCTCTGTAACATTTGCACTGTTAATATCCCCACATTTTTTTTTTTTTTTTTTTTGCGCTACGCGGGCCTCTCACTGTTGTGGCCTCTCCCGTTGTGGAGCACAGGCTCCGGACGCGCAGGCTCAGCGGCCATGGCTCACGGGCCCAGTCGCTCTGTGGTATGTGGGATCCCCCTGGACCGGGGCACGAACCCGTGTCCCCTGCATCGGCAGGTGGACTCTCAACCACTGCACCACCAGGGAAGCCCATCCCCACATTTCTTGACATATTCTCCAGACATCTTTGGGCTTCTGTGATCTGATATTTATTTGGCTTCTCTCTTCTGAGTCCTGCTTCCACTGCTTATTAGCCGTTTCCCTTGACAATTTTACTCTAAGCCTATTTTTACCTATAAGCCTAATTTTCTTCACTGTAAAGATTACTCATTGCAGCATTACTTGGACTGCTTATTGTATCCATACGATGAAATACCAGCAGCTGTTTTAAAATATAAAGTAAACCAGTTGTGATCATCTGGAAAAATTAAGTTGCACAAAAGTAACACAATCTTAAAAGAAGAAAGAATTATCAATCACAACATAAATATGCAGAGAGAAGGAAAAATTAGAGAGATATGCGCTAAACTTTACTGAAAGTTATTTTGCAGAATGGATTATATAATACAGTTACCTTCTAATTCTGTATTTATATCATTGTGAATTTTGTAAAAGCATACATTATTTTGATTGTTGTAAAATGTGAAAGACAAGGTGAGAAATAGGGATGTAATATACTTCACTGTATTGTCGAATTAATTAAATGATACAGCACTTGGCACTATCTATGGTATACTGTAAGCCCACAACAAATGTTAACCATTATTATTATTATTATCTCTCTGCACCTTTGTAGTTTCATTACTCTTTTCCCAATTCTAAAACATTTCTGTTCCTCAGGGTTGCATTTTCAGCTCTTTCCTATCACTCTACACACTTCCCCTGCCATTCTTATGCCAATGACTTACACCTCTCTATCCAAATTTCCCTGAGGAGCTCCAGACCCACCTACCACAGTCTTGAGCTTATTTCTACTTGTAGATCCTTCAGCCTAAAAATGCAACATGCATAACACTATAGTCTTCACGTTGACCTTCCATAAGTACTCTGCCTCTGGGTTCCCTATTTCAGTGACTGGTAACCCCATCAAGCCATTGTGTAAGCCAAACCTGAAGGTCAACCACTGTTCTGCCATCATCCTTCACTATCGATCCCTTGGTTCAGTCAATTCTTCCCCTGTATCTCTCTTTAAAAAAAAAAAAAAAAAAAATATTTATTTATTTATTTAATTTTTGGCTGCGTTTTGTCTTCGTTGCTGCGCGCGGGCTTTCTCTAGTTGCGGTGAGCAGGGGCTACTCTTCGTTGTGGTGCACTGGCTTCTCGTTGTGGTGGCTTCTCTTGTTGTGGAGCACAGGCTCTAGGCACGTGGTCTCAGTAGTTGTGGCGCACGGGCTTAGTTGCTCCGCAGCATGTGGGATCTTCCCGGACCAGGAATAGAACCATGTGCCTTGCATTGGCAGGCGGATTCTTAACTACTTTGCCACCAGGGAATTTCCCCCCCCCACCCCCCCGTATCTCTTTAGTAGCTCTAAGGACCATCCACTTCCTTCCAATGCCATTGTCATTCCCTTGGTTACATCACATATGTAACCACCTCATGTTAGTCTCATTGTCCCAGCTTTATACCAATTTATTTATTCAACAAGCATTTACTGAGCAGAGGTTATAGCCAGCAAGGAAAAAGATAAGAAAATTTGCAGTCACAACTTCTGTTTCCAACAATGTCGGCTTTATTATTCTTATTTCGTATAATATCACACATATATTATTCACATTTGATGTTTTATTAAGAACACAAACATTTTCGTGCAATCATATTATGGACGACAATGATATGACAGTGATAGTATGGTTGGTCTTGAAGACACAGAGTAGATGAAACCCAGCTTAGAGTAGGACTGTGTGATTTCAGAAAAAGCTTCCTGGAGGATGTAACAGTTGGGCTGAAATTTAAATTATGAGTAGGTGCTGCCTGGACAAAGAAGAAGAGGAGAAGTGTTCCAGGTAAGAAGCCGCATTGTAACATACTGACATACTGAGAATTTTCAATGTCGCAGAAGCCAGACTTCTTAACATGAGTCATTCTGTTCCAGTGCAGCTGAAATTTGGAACCAAGGTAGAAGAAACAGAAGCAAATCCCTGTAAACTGTGTAAAGAGATTAGACTCTGTCCTAAGGAAATGGAAGCCATCAGACAATTGAAAGCAGGATGTCACATAGCAAGATGACTGCCCTAACCACGGTGGTGCCAGTCTCTGCCCTTCAATCAGAGTGAACTTTGTATCTCCTCCTGAAGCCCCTTAAACAGATATCTTTTTCCCTCAGTTTAAAGTCCAAATATTATCTGACCCTTTCATACTTCTCTACTCATTTCTCTTGTCATTCACTCAGCTTCAGTAAAATCAATCTCCTAGCACATCCTTGAAAGTAAAAGTACTGCACAGTCTTGCTTCTGAGCCTTTCCACACTCTGCTCCCTAATCCTGGTACATGCTTTTTCTATTCTTCTTCACTGCGGGGGTAACAACCACTAATCATTCAGGGCTCAGTTTGCAATCAACCTCATTATACGACCCACCCACCTCTGTCCACCATTGATCTGTGCTCCTACTCTGTACTCATAACAATGTATGATAACCTTACTGTATCATATATCATGCTCCAGTGTAATTGCCTGCTTTCTCCTTGTTTATCCTGTTCCCTAGTACGCATAAGTTCTGTAAAGTTAGGGCTTTGTCCTGTAGGGATGTGATAAATACATGTTGAATTAGTGAAACATCATTTGGTTTTCTGGTTTAAAGAATATACCAGGTTTCTCAATGAATTAAAAAACTCAAATAAATATATCAAAGAAAATAATATAATCACAGTAATTTAAAACAGATAAAAAAAGAGTTGTGAATTATATGGTAGAAATTAGATGAGTCTGAGTCAAGATCAAATCAAATTAGATGTCTGAGTCAAGAAACCAAATATCAGTTATGTCTTTCTTACTTGCTATGTTATTAGGTTAGGTTATTTAAGACCTCTTAACCACTTTTCCTTCACTTGTAAAGTAAAGGTGTTCGCTTAGATGATTTCTTACGCTCCTTTCAAATTTAAAATCCTCTACTCAGATAATAACAAGTGGAGGTAGCATCTATGTAAAGTACGAATGTTTCCCAGATTATTTAACTAGCAATGTGGTTTGTTTACTTCCTTTCAGTTGTGTAAAATGAGAGTAAATGAAATAATGTATATATTATTAGCTATAATATATAATGGCTATATTATTAGTCACTATGATTTGATTAAATATCTTTCATACTCTCTTTATAAAGTGGTTTGTTTTTGTGATTTTGCTACTGAATGAAAAATTTAATTCTTAAATAAAATTGAAGTGGAAAACAAGTTTGTCTCAACTCTAAATGATGTCTTGAAACCCACTCTTAAATCAGCTCTTAGCAATTCAATTTTAATTACCAGAATTCAATCTTAGATAGAAATTCACTTTTCAGTTGAACGGCCTTTTTTCTCTGACTCTGTATCTTTTATTGGTAACTTTTTATACATTAGCTTCTTTGATTAGAGCAATATAGAAGCTGGCATGGAGAATTCAAAAAGTTAGTATTATACTCTTTCAAATGAGTATGATTTAATGTCAGTATGTTGTTATGTGGCTATAGATATAGAATTTCCAGTTTTAAATGAAAAAGGTAATATCACCTTTGAGAATCTACCACAAACTGTCAGAGCAAAATTAAAAGCAATTCATCAAAGAGCATACTGACTGTCTTAGTAGAATGGACATTGATTATGTCCCAATTAAAGCAAACATGACTCACACTGAATGGAAATCAATTGACTATCTGTATGATAAGCATGATCCTCCCTTTGCTGTCTAGGACAATGGAGCCATGAAGGTGGCTGGGGAGAGAGATGTGCTTCATCTGCATGTCGCACAGCACTGTAGTGAAGTTCCAGAAAGCTGAGGATGGTCCCAAAGAATGTGTGGCCAAGGAAAAAACGACACAGCACACCATTCATGCCCCACTCCACCTTAGGTACCAGCTGGCCTGAGGAGGGTACTGTAGAGGAAACTCTCTAACGTGCTGGCCCCAGGGAGATCCAGAGCTTCTCCATGGAAGAAGCTTGCGCTTAGGGGAGCATCTGAGTGAAGGGCAAAGGAGGCCCCTTCTCCCATTAGCCAGGGGGTGTGCATTACAAGGACAGAAGCATAAAGTACGCGCCTTTAAAGTGTTGGGTGCAGATGTATCTCTCACCAGCCCTCACAGCAATGGGAATTCCAAAACACATCCTCCCTATGCTGCCGTGATACACTCAAAGATTCCCCAAAAGCATTTTTACAACGGAAAAAATAAATTCTGAGGTTCTTCACAGTTTGTTACATAGCACTAGAGTGTGAGAGCAATGGCATTAAATCTGATCAGCTCCATTTATTAGTTGCTGTAAATCTTTTATGGTTCGTACAGACAATTGAATATTGCAGTGTGATGAAACAAGAGCGACCACTGTGGTGTCAGAGTAAGCTCTCCGGGTTGTGTGAATTCAGGAACCCTCACAGCAAACCACGAGAGCAGCTGCTTTGACTAAAAAGCTTACTGTAATTCTATGCCATTTTTTCCCCGCAAAAAATGTTTACTTCTACAATGTTATATAGTGCATTTAGCAAAACTGCTGATTAAAACCCTCTTTTTTCTTTTTATTTGTAGATTTTTTTCTATTGTCAATTACAAATATGCTACATATTATCAACCTCCTTTTGAGGTTGTAGATAAAAAGAAGAAGGGAAAAACCTATGTTGATTTTTTGTTTAGACTTCATACTTATTTCATGCATTTTTTTAGTGGTATCTCGGGTCAAGGGTGTGATATTTGATTTTTTTTAAGCTCTTGACACGAACTGCCACCTACTAGCCTAACATTTTGTTTCTCTCCCACTCTTCTTTTCCTCTGGTCTCAATAGCTCCTTCCTCTGTCCTTGCTTATTTGTTCCTCTATTAAAGTATATATTTTATTCTGTCTAGCAGCAGAACTTTTTTTTTTTTTTCCATGTTTTTCTCTATGATGGAATTTCAAGCTTTTAAAGGGCAGTGCCCATGGCTTTTTCATCTTTGCATCCCTCGCAGCCACAAGATATGGTACTCTCCAAAGACAAAATTCAGGTTTTTGTGTGTCTAATTGAAGCAAGTTTAACTTAACCAGTCCAAAATATTCTTACTTTAAAAAAATTATTTAGGGAAAAATATAATTTCTTGCAAACAGTAAATCACTGCAGTCACCATGAACGACAAGTGATCAACAAAATTTCATGTGAGGAGATCCATTTAGTCACCATGTTAGGCAGCAAAAATGCCCTAAGCACACAGGTTGCAGATGAGAGGCAAAGATCTGACATTTAGGGCTTCCCTGGGGGCACAGTGGTTGAGAGTCTGCCTGTCGATGCAGGAGACACGGGTTCGTGCCCCGGTCCGGGAAGATCCCACATGCCGCGGAGCGGCTGGGCCCGTGAGCCATGGCCGCTGAGCCTGCGCGTCTGGAGCCTGTGCTCCGCAACGGGAGAGGCCACAACAGTGAGAGGCCCGCGTACCGCAAAAAAAAAGATCTGACATTTAACCTAAGCAGTAGTGTGAAAATAGAGTATTTTTCTTACTATTACTACATAATGATAAAGCCTCTAAATGAAGAAAGAAAATGTCTGTCAATTATATGGTGCTTTATTGGCAAAATACTAAAATGTCAAATGGTCTAAATGTATACTTTATATACACTATACATTAAATTGCTATCGCTAAATAGCTACCTGCTCAACATTAGTTAGCAAAACACTTGGTGAAGTGACTCAACTCTACACATTTCATACAACAATCTGACATTGTACAGATAATGTTTTTAATTCATGTTTTACAGACTATTTCTTCCATGTGACACATATTTATTCAGTGCTTTTATGCTAACTTTCTATAAAAGGTGCCATTCTATTTGAGGTCTACAAAGTCAGTTTGCATTCTCTGTATGTTGCATCCTTATAACAACCCAGTATTTGTCTCTGAGGTAAAAGACATTTTAAAATTTCCACTTTAGAAATGAGAACTAAGGGACTTCCATGGTGGCGCAGTGGTTAAGAATCCACCTACCAATGCAGGGGACACGGGTTCGAACCCTGGTCCAGGAAGACCCCACGTGCTGCAGAGCAACTAATCCCATGTGCCACACTACTGAGCCTGCGCTCTAGAGCCTGTGCACCACAACTACTGAAGCCCATGAGCCTAGAGCCCGAGCTCTGCCACAAGAGAAGCCACCGCAAATGAGAAGCCCATGCACTGCAACGAAGAGTAGCCTCTGTTCGCGGCAACTAGGGAAAGCCCGCAGGCAGCAAAGAAGACCCAATGCAGCCAAAAATAAAATTAATTAATTTTTTTAAAAAAGAAATGAGAACTGAGGACACAGAGGTGAAGGTGCATGACTGAAATCCCATTGTTAATATGTGTCTGAGTCAGGATTGTAACTCAAGGGAACTAGAAGTTTGCCAAGGCTCCTTTTCACTCTCTACTACTTGAGCACATCTAGAGGGATAACTGTGATTTTATTTTAATTTTTATTTATTTTTGGTTGTGTTGGGTCTTTGTTGCTGCGCTCGGGCTTTCTCTAGTTGCTGCAAACGGGGGCTACTCTTCGTTGCGGTGCGCGGGCTTCTCATTGCGGTGGCTTCTCTTGTTGCGTAGCACGGGCTCTAGGCGTGCGGGCTTCAGTAGTTGTGGCACGTGAGCTCAGTAGTTGTGGCGCCCGGGCTTAGTTGCTCCGCGGCATGTGGGATCTTCTCGGACCAGGGATCGAACCCGTGTTCCCTGCGTTGGAGGATTCTTAACCACTGAGCCACCAGGGAAGCCCCAGCTGTGATTTTCATATTCATTTGAATGTTTTTCTTGCACAATTCTTACTTTTTAGCAAGAGCTTTATGTAAATGAAATTATTTACAGGCGAAATGACAGAATGTCTGGGATTTACTTTAAAGCATGTGCTAGGAAAAAAATGGAGATCAGTGGAAAGTTTAAAAACATTTGGGATAATGTTGATAATTGTTGAAACTGGGTAATGGATATAAGGGACTTTGTTTTGCTATTCTCTTTAATTTTGTATATGTTTGAAAATCCCCATAATGAAAAGTTAAAGAAAATAAAGAGGATTTCGAAACTCACACTTGGGAGCATAGATGGTAAATTAGTCAAGTAAATGGTTCCTTGCGATGCTGACAAGAGGATAATTTTGGAGAAAGTCCAAGATTACAGTTCTTAGAGTTTTAGACCTGGATAGTCCATTTAAATTCATCCCCTTTCAATAGACAAAACTTTCACTTTTCAGAATGTTCACTGATTATTCAAATTATTCCATGGACTAACAAAAAAAAACAGCCTAAGGGAAAATTATGCATAAAAAAGCAAACATTAAAATTTCTTCTCAGGACAATGGGTAAGAAGAACTATGTGGAAAAGGGAAATGATAAGAAAATACAATTTGAATATATTATTTTCAAATTCTTTGACACCGTGACTTGGCACACTCGAAATTTAAGACTTTAATGGAACTTAGAATATATTGTTTTAAATAATTCAAGAATAAAACCAAGAATATGTAAAAATTTAATATAGTGTTGAGGAGAAAAATGAAGAGTTTGACCTTGAAAATCATGATGTTGCACAACTACTTTACTCTGAGACCCTTACATGATAATACAGGTGAAGGGTGACACAAGAAAATGACTACAGACTCTTTATGATTGCACCACGGTGTAGGTGTGACAGCCTTTAGCATGTCGCATATCAAGGGAAGGAATATAAAGTAAAAATATACAAGTAAAAATGGAGATGAAAGACATCAGGCTTGCTGCTACTCATAGTGCACAAAAGAAATATTTAACCCAAGAGATTAAATGTCCCCTGGAGAATCTGCTAATATTAGTCAATCAAGACAATTTTCCCAGTTTCTTCTAAAAAGATACAGAGCTGAACGTTCTGTGGAGAGCAGCTAATTACCTTAAATGATTTATGGCCACCTCTTCAAGTATTTAATAATACTTTGTGTCTGTCAAAGTAGGCAGAAGTTAAAAGAAAAGAGTGCAAATATTAGGTGTCTAATTGTTTCTGCATTAACTAAGGACAATAGAATTCACATTTTTCTGTCAGGAAGTCAAGAGTATACCACACAAACAGTTAAGAAGAAGAGTGTATGTTTGAGTCACATCAGGAGAGACAAAATATGAACATTATTGGGCTTCCCTGGTGGTGCAGTGGTTGAGAGTCCGCCTGCCGATGCAGGGGACACGGGTTCGTGCCCCGGTCCGGGAAGATCCCATGTGCCGCGGAGTGGCTGGGCCCGTGAGCCATGGCCGCTGAGCCTGCGCGTCCGGAGCCTGTGCTCTGAAACGGGAGAGACCACGGCGGTGAGAGGCAAGCATACAGAAAAAAAAAAAAAAGAACATTATTAATGATTCTAGTTGCTCCCTTTATCTTCAAGCAATAGCACAAGATGCTGTGAATCAATGCTAATATTTTTATTGCTTTTGAGATGCTATAGTGATTTTGTCAATCATGTAAGGCAGGCTAACTCTAACATAGATTTTTCTCATAGTGGAGCCCACTTTGGATTTTTCTCTCACGTATTTTTAGAGAGCGGACTCTGCAATTACGCTGCTGTGTTTGAATCCTTCCACACCCTAGCTGGAGCAAGTTGCTTAAATTTTCTGCTCTTAATTTTCGTATCAGTAAATGAACATAATTGTACCTACTTTAATAAGATTGTTGTGAGGGTCATTTTAGGTAACAAAGAGCTTAGATAAGTATTTGACATGTGCTTAAGAAATGGTAGTTAATAATATTATGCTCTATATAACATACATTCCTTTTTCCTAAAGTAAGTTTTCTATTTTAAATGAAAACTAGTTGTCATAGGCCAACACATCCCAGCCTCTGATGCTGAAATAGTCTTGTTTCCTCAGGACTCAAAGATCCTGTTTTAACAGAGTAGATTGTTTAACTTACCCAGAATCTAACTCTATTCTTCCTTTTAACAGAACTCAATTGTTTTTTTATTTGTTTTTATTGTGGTAAAAAACATAGAACATGAAATCTACCCTCTTAACAAATTTTTAAGTGTACAGTACAGTATTGTTAACTATATACACATTGTTGTACAGCAAATCCCTAGAACTTTTTCATCTTGCATGAATGAAACTATACCCATCGAACCCGCAACTCCCCATCTCCCTTTCCCCTTAGCCCCAGGCAACCATCAATCTGCTTCCTGCTACTATGAGTTTGACTACTTTAGATACCTCATATAACTGGAATAACACAGTGTTTATTCTTTGACTGGGTTACTTTGCTTAGCATAATGTCCTCAAGTTTCATCTATACTGTAGCATATGATAGGATTTTCTTATTTTTGAGGATCAGTAATATTCTGTTGCATGTGCATACCACATTTTCTTTATCCACTCATCTATCAATGAATATTTAATTTGTTTCCACGTCTTGGCTATTCTGAATAATGCTGCAATGAACATGAGAAGGCAAATATCTCTTTCAGTTTCTTTGGGAATATACCCAGAAATGAGATATGGGGCTGGATCATATGGTAATTTTATTTTTAATTTTTTGAAGAAACTTCACACAGTTTGCCATAGTGGCTATACCATTTTATGCTGCCACTAGGAGTACACAAGAGTTCCAATTTCCCCACGTCATGGCTTGTTATTTTGCTTTCATTTATAATGACCAGCCTAACAGATATGAGGTGGTATCTCCGTATGGTTTTGATTTTCATTTACCTGATAATTAGTGTTATTGAGCATCTTTTTATATACCTTTTGGCCATTTGTATGTCCTCTTTGGAGAAATGTCTATCCAAGTCCTTTACCTAATTTTTAATTGGGTTATTTGTTTTTGCACTATTAAGTTGTAGGAGTTTCTTATATATTTTGGATATTAACCTCTTATCATATATATATATATATATATATATATATATATATATATATATATAGTTTGCCAATATTTTCCCTTATTCAGTATGTTACCTTTTTACTTTGTTGATTGTTTCCTTTGCTGTGCAAAACATTTTAGTTTGAAGTAGTTCTACTTATATATTTTTGCTTTTGTTGCCTGCACTTTTGGTGTCATATCTAATAAATCATTGCCAAGATCAATGTTGTGAAGCTTTGCCACAGTGTTTTCTTTAGGATTTTTATAGTTTCAGGCCTTACTTTTAAGTCTTTAATCCGTGCTGAGTTGATTTTGTGTGTGGTATAAGATAAGAGTTCAGTTTTATTCTTTTGCATGTGGATATCCAGCTTTCCCAGCACAATTTGTTGAAGAGATTGTCTTTTCCCCATTGTGTAGCCTTGGCACTTGTTGACTATTATTTGATTGTATATACCTAAATTTATTTCTAGTCTCTCTATTCCATTAGTTTATATGTCCGTCTTTATGCCAGTACTACACTGTTTTGAACACTACGGTATTGTCATATGTTTTGAAGTCAGAAAGTATGAGGTCTCCAGCTTTATTCTTTATCAAGGTTCTTTTGGCTATTCAGGATCCTTTTTCATTCCATATGAATTTTAGGCTTGTTTTTTCTCTTTCTATGAAATATGCCATTAGAATTTTGATAGGGATTTCATTGAATATGTAGATCACTTTGGGTAGCATGGAAATTTTAGCAATATTAATTCTTCCAATCTGTGAACATGGAATGTCTTTCCATTTATTTGTCTTTAATTTCTTTTATAATTTTTGAAGTTTTCAGTGTACAAATCTTTCACCTCCTGGTTAAGTCTATACCTAACTATTTTGTGCTTTTAGATGCTATTATAAATAGGACTGTTTTCTTAATTTCCTTTGGGGGTTATTCATTTTTATTATATAGAAATGCAATTGATTTTTATGTGTTGATTTTATATCTTGCAGTTTTACTGAATTAACTTATTGGATCTAACAGGTTTTTGTTGTTGTTGCTAGTCTTTAGGGTTTTCTACATATAAAATCATGTCATCTGTGAACAGAAATAATCTGAATTCTTACTTTCCAATTTTGATGATTTTATTTCTTTTTCTTCCCTAATTGCTCTAACTAGGACTTTCAGTACTATGTTGAATAGAAGTGGTAACAGTGGGCATCACTGCCTTATTCCTGATCTTAGAGGAAAAGCTTTCACGTTTTCACCATTGAGATTATGCTAGCTGTGGGTTCTTCATATTATGGCCTTTACTATACTGACATAAATTTTTCTATTCACAGTTTGTTGAGTGTCTTTAAGAAAGTGTGTTGGGGCTTCCCTGGTGGCGCAGTGGTTGAGAGTCTGCCTGCCGATGCAGGGGACACGGGTTCGTGCCCTGGTCCGGGAGGATCCCACATGCCGCGGAGTGACTGGGCCCGTGAGCCATGGCCGCTGAGCCTGTGCGTCCGGAGCCTGTGCTCCGCAACAGGAGAGGCCACAACTGTGAGAGGCCCGCGTACAGCAAAAAAAAAAAAAAAAGAAGGTGTGTTGAATTTCGTCAAATGCTTTTTCTTCCTCTATTGACCATGTGACTTTATCCTTTGTTCTGTTAATGTTGTGTCTCTGTGGGGGAAGGAAGTTTTGGGGCTTCCTATTCTGCCATCTGGCTCTAACAGAACTTAATTTTATGCACTCCATCCCATTCAGTCCCTGACTTTCAAGAGAACTGACTCTACCACCAGCTCCTGGAGGTGGACCTGACCCCACTAAAGATCATCTCATCTCTTTGGCTAGTGATGAGATTTATTGGGTTCCATAATGATGAGATTTTACTGGAGTTAATGTAATTCAAGGAAAGGACTGCTGTCCCGTTGGAAGGTTCTGGGAAAGTCTGCCTTCCTCTTCTGGGAGAGCCTCCAAAAACAATGTTCTCTGTCACTCCCCTTGCATGTGAACAAGGAAGTATGCTCAATTGCTATTGGCAGGCATCTTATGACCATGAGAGAACTGGCCTTAGGTTGAAACCCAAACTGTGTGTGGCTGCACAGAGAGACCAAAGAAGCCTGAGTCCTTGATAACATATTTGGTTCAGTGAATCTGTCAACACTGAAGCCCACCCTTAGCTTTGAATTTCATGCAATGTGAATTTTTATTGTGTAAGTTTGAATCATAAATTCTAATAGTTGCAGACCAAAGCATAATGGGATGAATTGGAGAATGTCATTAATATAGCTAAAGCTCAGTTCTTGGATCTGTAAAGTCCTTGTAATGATTAAATATGATAATGTTTTATATATACTGCTATGTATAAAATAGATAACTAGTGAGAACCTACTCTATAGCACAGGGAACTCTACTCAATGATCTGTGGTGACCTAAATGGGAAGGAAATCTAAAAAAGAGTGGATATATGTATACATATAATTGATTCACTTTGTTGTACAGCAGAAACTAACACCACATTGTAAAGCAACTGTACTCAATAAAAAAAAATTTTAAGGTATGATAATGTGTTTAAAGTTTCTATCAGTGTCATGCACATTCAGTTCTCAATACGTATTAGTTCCCTCTTCTTTCTTGTATAATGAGGCTCAGCTTTTCTTTCCCCACATATCCCTAGACTTATTAAGGAAAGTGCTTTCTATTTTTTGTTTCATAAGGTAAAAAAAAATAAATCTCACATCTGTTTCCAGAAGAAAAGGGTACAATTCCTCAACAAGAAAAATGGTTTTTGTCTTTTGTTCCCAGTAACAAGATTATTACAAATCCCTTGTCAATTCCCACCCTCCCAGCCCCAATTTTTCTACAAAATTTTAAATTTACATGCCAGACAGCCCTGTTAATAAAAATTGGAATATAGGAACATAGTATCCAGAGCTGAAAGCTCATGTTTGAAGTCTAAGACCAGAAAGAGTGTTCTCTCACCAAACTGTACAGACTATGTTCAGGCAGTATTTTTTACATAAAAGCAAAGGAGAAAATGTACGAGTACTGTAGGCACTGGAGGAGACCACTGGGTTTTACTCAACCCAAAATACATAAATGCATATGCCAAAGGAGTGGGAGACCTAAGGTCCTGCACATAACCATTTGTAGTTCAAGGAAACAATTGGATCGGTAACTTCTAATCTATAAGTTGTGATTTAAACTTCCATCTTTTTTCGTAGCGACCTTGGAGTATCAATCAGGTGGACACCATGCCACATAATAAGCTAGAACAGATTTAAACTGATACAATAAAAATTTAGTATTTCATGTTCCCTTGTGAAATATTTGTGCATTTATGAACTACATCATTTATATGGTTTGTGGAGTCATTGGATAAGTGACACTGATACAAATAGTGTCCATTGTGTAACGTAGAGATTTTAAATTTTGTGTGTTGTCAGGCAATGTTTATGATACCTTAAAACGTCCACACAGCTAGTGACAAGTTATAATTGAAGAGACAGCTAGCTCTAAAATAACTCTACTATAGATTTTTGCTCTCAGAACACATTATCAAAGACATTTTTCCAAACAACACACATCACTGCCCTTCACTTGTGGATTTAACTTCCTCCAAGTTGTTTTCACTTCTCTCACTTACATTTTCTTTTTAAACAAGAGTTACACTTCCTTAAGCAGCTTCAGTGAAGCATATAGTTTGGGACCACATGGTTTCATGCAATATTGGCCATGGTACTGTTTAATCCATCAATGTCCATAGCTTTTAAAATGGACCAAAACCCCTGTGGAAAAGAACCATACAAATCTAACACAGAAAGTTCTGACTCAATAGTACATCAAGCTAGATACTCCCTGTGTGTAACTATTTGTTGCTAACAAGGCACTTTAAGAAGTTCATTAACTCTGTGAGACTGCTTAATCACACCTCATAAAGGACAGTTTATTTATCCTGCAAACATATAATTCCAGCAATAATTTACTGATTTATATTTGAATCACTATGTTACTCCATTTCATATCTTTCTTCTAGATCTCTGACATAAGCCTCCAACTTAAGAGCAAATGGTTATAATAGGTCAGTAGGTTAAGAATTACTATAACTGAAACAATGTTATGCCAACTCAAGTATTTATTAAACGCTTTAGCACCAGGCTAAATTGGGAACAAAGTAATAAAGCAATTATAAGGCACAGTTCCTATTTTAGAATTTAGTTGAGAAAGGAGAATAAAAGTTGTACAGACATATATATTTTTAATATACACACATATATGTATGTATTATATAAAAGCTATACAGAGCTATAATTACATATTGTTAAACAGTTATATATAATTATATAGTATAGATAGTTATGCTATTATATATTATTTATATATTATACAACATGATTTTAATATGCATCTAATATACATGAAATGAATATTATATTTACAATATACATTTTTATGTGTGTATATATACATTACATTTATGTATTTAATATACATACAGTATATATTATATAATATACATTATGTGGTCTATAACAATATAATTTTATGATAAAGTATCAAAATTGAGCTTTTATTTTCATTCATTCAAACATTTTTGGAGTAGAACAGAGGTTGGCAAACTTTTCTGTAAGGAGCCAGATAGTATATATTTTAGGCCTTGCAATCCATATAGTCTCGGTTGGAACCATTCTATTCTGCAGTTCTATGATGCACAAATGAATGGGTGTGCCTGTGTTCCAATAAAACAAAAGCTTCTCCTATAACCTACAAGGCTCTACATGACCTAGCCTCTTGTTTGCTCGCTGTCATCATTCAACACTTGTTTGCTCACAGACACAAGGACTCCTGGTTTGTGGCTGTCACCACAGGGCTTAGTATTCGTTTCTCCCTGGAATTCTCTTTCTTCAGATATCTGTATAAATTTTTTCTCCTCTCCCTTCAAGTCTTTGCTCAAATATCACCTTCTAATAAAGCCTTTCTTAGTATGCTATTTACTACCATGGTATGTAGTATTGTCACAAAATATCCTGTAGCCTTGTCCAAAACTCTGTATTTTGCCCCATGGCTCTGATTTAGCCCAGTGGTTGAGAAAAGCATAGACTCTGGAGCAAAAATGTTTGAGTTGAATTCCGGTTCTTTTACTTACTGACTGTGTAACTTTAGGCTAATTATTTTATCTCTCTAGGGCTCATTTTCCTTTACCCATAAAATTAACATACTAACAGTATGTAATTCATGGAGCTGTTTGAATTAGTTAATATACAATTCATTTAATATACATAAAATGTCAAATTAATACTGAACTGAATAAAATTTCTAAAATAACAGAGGAATAAAAAGATACTATCCAGCAGAAGGCAGGGAAGGAGAAAAATAAGAAAAGGAAAAAAAATAAAAAGAGAAAACACAAGATAAGTTGCAAAAATAAAGCCATTGTATTAATTGTTAACTATAATCATTAGCTCCAATATAGGTAAATGGATTAAATCCACCTATTAAAAAAACAGATTGTTGGGTTAGATTTTTTTAACGAAATCCAGCTCTACACTGCTGACAAGGAAAACATCCAAAACACTCACACGCACACACAAACATATGTACACATAAACACATACACATATTGAACTTAAAATGATGGGAAAAGATATATTTTGCAAAAACTAATCAAAAGAAAGCCAAGGTAGCATGTTAATTTTAGACAAAATATGTTACGGAAAAATTCATTATAAGATAAAGAGACACATAAAAATAAAAACACACCTGTATCAGAGAGATATATACAAATGATGAACTTGTACGTACCTATCTTAATCTGTTCAGGTTGTTATAAGAGAATATCATAGCCTGGGTGGCTTATGAACACCAAACATTTATTTATCACAGTTCTGGAAGATAGAAGTCTGAGATCAGAGTGCCAGTGTGATTGGATGAGAGCCCTCTTCCAGGTTGCAGATTTCTTGTATCTTCACATGGCAGATGGAGCTAGGGAGCTTAGTAGAACCTCTTTCATAAGGGCACAAATTCCATTCATGAGGGCTCCACCCTCATGACTGAAGCACCTCCCAAAGGTGCCACCTCCTAATACCATCACATCGGGTGTTAGGATTTCAAAATATGAATCTGTTGGTGTGAGGAGTTTGACACAAACATTCAGATCATAGCAGTACCTAAGATAAATGTGCAAGGATTTTTATTGTGACACTATTTATAGTAATAAAAAAATTATGACATTCTCTTATTAAAAAATCATGTGATTAAAAAGTTCAAATTAAAAATACATTTTATATGCCATGTTTATAAAATATATATATAAATTTATATTTGCATAGAAAAAGAAACTAAAACACATCAAACATTTATCAATAATTATTATTTCTAAATGGTAGAATTTCAGGGTTTTTAAATTTTTTTCTTAAAAATGTTTTCTAATTTAATATAACGTACATCATTATGTATAATTTTTAAAAGCAGAAAAATAAATAGTTTTAATTCAAAGTTTTACAAATAAACAGCAAAAGTTTAAATATATTTGCATCATGACATCAACATTGACCTTTTTTTTAACATTAAGATTTTTCTAAAGGAATTGCTCATAGAGTGCTTGTAAAACAGCTATTTCCAACTGAATTTTGAACATATTCAGATGTTTCAATTCCTTTTTGCCTCTAACCTGAGTTCAGTACTGCAATTTTAGCTATATATCCATAGTAGAAATCCTTCATGTATTTATTGAGAACATAAATATTCATTAGCATATCTTATTTCCCTCCAGGGTAACATCAATCTATATCAACACTCCAACCTCTCAGTTTCCACACTTAAATTTTGCAGGGATGAGGGTATATTATTTATGTTTTCACACATACATTCTAAACATCTGGGATAAAAAACCCTTGCTCTCATTATCACTCATTTAAATCATTTTGCACAATGCCACAGGAGAAATGGTTTGAGAATAAATAAAATGTACTTTGGTTGTTACATTTTATGATTTAACCAGAAAATGTCTGGACATGTTTTTTTAAGTATGCTGTAAATGCCAGTCTATTGTCATTCTAAATGAAGATTTTCTGCATTAATCTGTGATTGTTTCTTAAATAGTCACCTCACCTCAGGTGCTTGCCTAGGCGTTTTCTCTCTCTCTCTCTCTTTCTCTCTTTCTTTCCCTCTCTCTCTCTCTCTTTCTCTCTGGTTCTCCTTTCCATCCCTGTTCTTAAGCCTTGGGTTAGACTTGAGTTAAGAAAAGGAGATAAACCTTAAATCGTAGATAAAATTAGAATTTTGATTTACATTAGATTTCATTTTGAAATGAAAATGACTGAAAACTATGAAATCTTTCCAAAATATCAAGAAGGGGTAGGAAAGATTGATCCTGGAGACTATGTTTGCATGGTGGTGTTAGGAGAAAATCCCTGTTTCCTGGTCATAACCTACTGAATTCAATCTACGTAATGAATCAATTAAAATTCATTCCTAATTATCAGTCCACTCCATGTCATGCTCACTGTGCTCCACGCAGGTTTTTGTTTCACCAGTGCTTCTAAGTGGACATGAGCTTTAAAGGTCTTTCCTACAGTCTTAAGGTATCTAATCTCCACTTTGTCTCCACCAAAGGAGCTGCACTGCAGTCTTCAAAATGCCAACTTTCCATAGTAATCTGCTGTTACACAAAGAAGAATTCACCCTCACTTTAAGTTTTCTTACTAAGTCAAATATTTTATGCACTATTCCATCTTCTAAGGATGAATTACTATCCATAAAAATGGATTTCCATATGATTGTCCCACCAGTTCTCCAGAGATGTCCATATATGTCTGATTCCCAGATACGAGTATTGTTTGAACTTAAGCTGGAATTCCCACTATGTCAGTCAAAATCAATACCTCATTAAGTTACTTAATCTGTTTTTTTTTTAATAAAAGAGTTACCAGAAAATAGTTCCACACACACATTATGGATAAAATTATAACTGGAAATAATTATTTAAATACACACATACATGTAAAATTATAAATATCATACCACTAAGCACTAGACTATATACCATATATAATTATAATTTTTAGATTTATATCTTTCTGGAAGTGATATTAAGACAACCTTTTCAAAAAACATCAATAACACTGATATTATTTCAATAACACTAACAACACTCTTTCCACCTTTTGTTGATATTTCCTGGTTCTTGTAACTAGAAACCAACAGATTTCTTCATCAAAACCTCCCATGCGATAGTTGTATGACAGGCATTTAAAAGCCATTACAGGCAATGGGCTGTCCCAGGTTATACAGAGAGGGACTAAAGCATGAAATTAACATCTAACTACAAATGGGTTATGTATGGAAATAGAGTGCAAGGTTAAAAATTATTCCAAGACAAAAACCTAGATATTTTTGCAAAGCACAAACCTGTGACATCTGTATTGTAATAGAAAAGCTTGGTTTTTTATTTAATATTCAGCCTTGATTTTACTGCTTGTCACTGATTCTAACATTTTAAAGTCTTTTTCTGTCTTCTTACCTATTCAGGCATCATTATTTATACTCACCAACCCCCCTCAATAAATGTAAGTGCATAATTGGGTATGTGCATAATTGCGTACATTTATGTATACATGCATGTGCAGCAGTGTAACAGCTATGCCAGAAAAGACTTCCAAGCGGGACCTGTGAGAAATGAAGAGAAGGAGAAAATTAGGTATTTTAAGAATCTACTATCTGACAAGACTAAAGTATCATCAATAAATTATCTCATTTAATTGCCATGGTCTATTAAGATTACTAATATACCCTCTTCTTGCTAATGAGGAAACTGAAATTCAGAGAGGTAAGAAACTCGCTAAAATGTACACACTGGTTAATTACAAAAATGAAATTCAAGCCTACGTCCAACTCCAAAGTGCTTATTCTTTAAATTATACAATAGCTCCTTTTCTGTGCTTGTATTCAAATAGAGTATGGGATGTGTGTGTTTGCCTGAACATATTTTTCTTCAAAAGACATCATGAATAGTAGATGTTTGTACCTAAAGAGACAGCATGATCACAAAGGCTGAGAACATTAAATAGATATCCCAAAACACAAGTCTTATCCAGTACTAGCCTTTACTGATGATTAGTAAAAGATATGACAAGTTAAGCAGCATGTCCAGCATAAACATAGCAGAGGCCTTGAACTGATAGACACAGATTGCAGCTGTGGCTCATATATTGCAAATTTGTTTACAATAATCAGACTGAAAACCAGGTATATGCTTCTAAGTGCATTCTTAAATCAGTAATCAATATATAACAAGTCCAACACCCTCATTTGTGTGTAGCTAATTTCTTTAGTCAGTATGAGAAAGGACTTCAAGTTGCAGTCAAAATGACATTAGATATTTCTGAGAAGGAAGGAACATATGAGGTATAACAATTCTGTTAACTTTTTGTCTCTGAAGACTTTATTGTGTAGAGATTGGCTAAAATTTGTATCTGGATCTTGAAAAATATGGAAAGACAGAAATACTCTTCTGCCTAAAAACAGAGGATGGTTATGATTATCTATATAATGTATATGTAGATTTATATCAAGTGAATACATTTGCAAATCATTTTAGGTATACTAAAGCTCCTTCAGAATTAAGACATTAACTTGCTGATTACTGTTTTAATGTGCCTGGGATGGAGCTTCTGAGACTCTGCCTAGAGGAAACAAGAGGCCCTGGAAACACTCTCAAAAATATTCTTCCTTCTCAGTTATGCCAATTAAAGGTTATTGAGTTTTCAAGATCTCTCTTTGGACCATTAATCATTCACATCTAAACATGAATTAATCAGCTAATTTTGAAATGTTACAGATTTGCAGATTTAATAGATGAAGAGTATACGTAAACTAGACATACTCTGAAGAAAGAAAGGCCGGAATAGAGTCTCAGTGTAGGCAATGTGAGAGCAGTGACCAATTTGTGTTTGGAGAAAATTGGGAAAATGTCAATACAGAATAGGAAAGAGAAAGAGAACTAGGTGAACACTCAACACAAATCCAGCATCTTTGCAATTTTGACAATGGCAAATCTTGATGGTGTCCCCAAGATCACACTGCTGAAATCAACATCCCAGCTGTCCTATGTTGTTGGTCCTTGTGTATATCATCCTCCACTCTGCCTGAATTAGTCTTGTCAGCTAAGGAGTAATGGCTTTATAAAGTCAATATCTCTGTATAGAAACAGAGCCATTAAAGTTTCCCCTTGATCCTTTTGTCAATTCAGAAATGCAAAAAATACATTATCTGTCTGTTAATAGTAAATAATGAGACAAGTAGACTTTAGTGTAAACGCAGTTTAGCCTGGAGGAGATATTATGTCTATACCTGAAACAGAATACTCTGCAATAAGAAAGTAATCATATGAGTGAATTAAAAAGATCGTGAAAATTAAGAATATGATTACTGAAATAAAAATTCAGCTGAGAATTAGATGATAAAATGAAGATAGCCTCCCGAAATCATAACAATTAAAAAGAGGCAAAAATGAAAGAGCAAAGATAAAGAATAAAAAATCTTAGAAGACCGATTCATGCCATCAAACACGTAATTAATAGAAATTCCAGAAAGAGAGAATGAAGAAAAGAAGTGGGAGGAACTTGTCATTTAAGCTATAAAACCAAATATCCCTGAGTGGAAGTAGGTCATAAGACCCTAGATTCAAAGGTGAACGGCACTGAATGAAAAAACAAAACACAACACTACATTATGAAACTAGCACACCAAGAATAAAGAGCATATCTTAAAAACCTACAGAGGATTAAGCTGATCACTTACAAAGTTCTGTATGAAAAGTCTCATCACCGGAACCTGCTTGACATAGACCAATCCCTTCAAAGTCCTGAAGAAGCACTTTTTCATTCTAGGAGTCCAAAAGTAAGCAATTACCAATCTTTTTGAAGGTAAAATTGAGCTTTTTCACACATGCAGGGGCCCCAAAAATTTACCTCCACACACTTTTCCTTAGGGCACTCTTTAAGGCAATGTGGGCCCCATCATAAAAGGTCTCAGTCAAAAAACCGTGCAGCAGGACTTCCCTGGTGGCGCAGTGGTTGAGAGTACACCTGCCGATGCAGGGGACACGGGTTCGTGCCCCGGTCCGGGAAGATCCCACATGCCGCGGAGCGGCTGCGCCCGTGAGCCATGGCCGCTGAGCCTGCGCGTCCGGAGCCTATGCTCGGCAACGAGAGAAGCCACAACTGTGAGAGGCCCGCGTACCGCAAAAAAAAAAAAA